>NC_053487.1:20081299-20412529 GCF_015227805.2 Hirundo rustica | reverse complement strand
TTTCTCTGCTCTAATCTCAGGTTTTCCCTTTTCCCCTCTTTTGGGGCCTAGCTGTTCTCTCATTTTCTCCTCTAAAACAAAATCTCTGCCCTGGGAAAAAAATAGTGGTTGTTTTTTTGACTTTCAAACAAAAGAATCTGTGAGGTCTCCATTTTGATGAAGTCTTAGCATAACATTCCTTCTACTTGATGGAAGTGACATCCAGACCATCTCAGAAATCTCCATGCTGCCCATCCTTCTGCCACAAGGAATTCTCCACTGAGCAGTCCTATTCCCACTGCATTTCATCCCCTCAAAAAGGGGAGAATTGTTTCCAAAGGAAAAAAAAGGCATAAAAATATTAACTGCCAATGTCCTGTTCTTTCCTTAGCTCTGCTTCTACGCTGAGGTTAAATACAACACCGGAATCAAAATTAACATAGAAAATGACTTTTCCCTAAATCAGAGCAGCTCCACGGGATGTTTGCTACCCTGAGCCACTGTAATTCACATGACAGAATCACAAAATCACTAAGTTTGGAAAAAGCCTCCAAGATCATCCATTCCAGCCTTCGACCGGATTCCACCATATCCAGTAAACCAAATCACCCACATTTCTGAGCCTCTTCTCATTATTTTACCTATCAAAGCATCCAGCTGCATCTTCCTGTCATTTGGATTTGTTTAATTCCACCTTTGGAAAAACTGCAAAGGGAAGAAACTCCAGGATTACAATTGAAAAACTCATAAAATGATCTGAAATTTACCATGTTGGAAACTTCCTGTCGGTGTTTTTAACCATGTCACAAAATTCCTTAAAAGACACATATGTTTTGGTTCAGTATCATGAAAAGTTTTAACACTAATAAAGTGGATATTCTGGTGGGTGAACGCTGAGGATACATTTCCAGTTTTATACGTTTAGGGTGACAGAAGGAAAATACCTTTTCAAGCTAATTATTGCTTCATCAGTGAACTCAGAATTTGCCAAGGTGTTGTGGGCAGAATAAAGTCCTAGTCTTTAAAATTACATTAATCTAGATATTTGGAAGACAGCAACATCTACTGTGAAGAGCAGGAGTGATGGCTGTGGATGCTCAGCTTTGCATCCTGGCTGGTACAGGACCAAACACATCCAGCAGGGCATCAGAACACTAGAGAAGAGATGAAGAAATTAAAAAGGACAAAAGGAAGGTGTAAGAATGAGATAAGCTGTAACTAAGAAAACCGGAGTTAATTGGAGACCAGTTTAACAAATGTAGAATAGTTTCACACTTCAGGAGGGAATTGTGCTCTGTCGCAGTGTCCAGAAATCGCGCTGACCAGCGCAGCCACAGGCTAGCTCAGAGTGTCTCACTGCGGCAGCGTGGTAAGGTGGGAGCGGCAGGCAAAGCGCGCCGCTTCCTCCCTGTGGGAACTTGGATCCCACCGCCAGCGACGGGCACGTAGATGATGTAAGCGAGCCCGGCAGCTAAATGAAAGGCGGTCTCTCTCGAGCAGGATGTAACGTAGGTTTATTGAAACAGAGGGAGCGCGGGGCTCTGCACTCTGCACCTGCTGCCCAGGAGAGACCCTGAGGGCAGGCGCGCGGCAGTTTTTTAAGGGGGGGTAGAAACGGGGGTGGCGACAACCGGTCAGCCAGTCACAGGAATCGGGGGGTGTCTTGGTTTTGAAAAGACAGGTGTCTGCTAAGGAGAGGCAGGCCTCTCTAGGAAATGAGGAATTTGAATCCTTCCCTCCGTGTTATTATAATTTGGAAGATTAAAAATAAAACTTTTCAGTCAAAGCTATGGGGAAAAGGAATAACAGTCCTTTACTAGTAAATATAACAGGACAGACAAAAACCAACAGCATATATAACAATAGTAGAACAGAACCAAGAACCCCGAGGGCAAACGGTGGAAGCTCCGGCACTGATGGCTGGAAGCCGGGCGCGGCGGGCTGTCCTCCGCAGGCAGGGGGTGTCCTCGGCAGGCAGAGTTGGCAGTGCCGGAGAAGCCGCAGCGGCAGGACCCGGGCTCACCCAAAATCCAGCAGGACAGCGAAGAAACTCCGAATTCCTGGATACTCCAACAGATGATAGAATTCCCAGGACCAGACTCCTTCGTTAACCGTGGACTCCAGCAGCCAGCCGTGGCCCGATTGGTGCTCCCTCCGGAAGAAGAAAAGAGCCGCGAGATCCCCCCACCCTCCGCTCTCTCCGGGAGCTTTTTTCCCTCCCCCAAAACTAAGTTATCAGTTCTTTTGTCCACGTTAAGCACTCAGCACTTAGTCTCCTAGCAACTTGGGAGGGGGAAAAAATTCTACAGGAGACTTAAACCCCAACATTATCCACCCCGAATTTTTCCCACACCAACATATTATGTTGAATTTAAACCTTTAAATAATATCCATATATATACATGTGAATATAAATACAGACACAGTCACAGTGTTCACCGAAAAACAAGGTCCCCTTGAGGTATGCAGCGGGTCTCTCCATCCTTTTGCATCACCCACCATGTGCAGCCAGGTCCCTGAGCAAAAACAACCCTAGGAGCGGGATTGTCTTTGCTGGAGGCAGAATTAATCCAAACAGTTTTTCCCAGCATTCCTCTCATGTGTACTACCGGAACTCTATCTCCATCTCTTGTTCCCAGGGGCTCAGATTGGGCAGGGCCTGCTCGGTTGGTGGAACCTCGAGTGTTCACTAACCAGGTGGCCTTTGCTAAATTATTCTCCCAGTTCTTAAAAGTCCCCCCACCTAGTGCCTTCAAAGTGGTTTTAAGCAGGCCATTGCATCGTTCAACCTTCCCAGCTGCTGGCGCATGATAAGGAATATGGTACACCCACTCAATGCCATGTTCTCTAGCCCAGGTGTTTATAAGGCTGTTCTTGAAATCAGTCCTGTTGTCAGACTCAATTCTCTCAGGGGTACCATGTCTCTACAGGATTTGCTTTTCAAGGCCCAGGATGGTGTTCCGGGCAGTAGCATGGGGCACAGGGTAGGTCTCCAACCATCCAGTGGTGGCTTCCACCATGGTCAGCACGTAGCGCTTGCCTTGGCGGGTTTGGGGAAGGGTGATGTAGTCAATCTGCTAGGCTTCCCCGTACTTATACTTGGACTATCGCCCGCCATACCACAGGGGCTTCACCCGCTTGGCCTGCTTGATGGCAGCACACGTCTCACAGTCATGGATAACCTGAGAAATACTGTCCATAGTTAGATCCACCCCTCGGTCTTGTGCCCACTTATAGGTGGCATCTCTGCCCTGGTGACCTGAGGCATCATGGGCCCATCGAGCTAGGAACAACTCTCCCTTGTGTTGCCAATCTAAGTCTATCTTTGACACCTCTATCTTTGCAGCTTGATCTACCTGCTCGTTGTTTTGGTGCTCCTCATTAGCCCGACTCTTGGGGACATGGGCATCTACATGGCGGACTTTGACAGGTAGCTTCTCTACCCGAGTGGCAATGTCCTTCCACTCATCTGCAGCCCAGATTGGCTTTCCCCTACGCTGCCAATTGGCCTTTTTCCACCTGTCCAGCCAGCCCCACAGAGCATTGGCCACCATCCACGAATCAGTGTAGAGGTAGAGCTTTGGCCACTTCTCTCTTTCAGCAATGTCCAGGGCCAGTTGAACAGCTTTGAGTTCAGCAAGTTGGCTTGACCCACCTTCTCCTTCAGTGGCTTGTGCAACCTGTCATGTGGGTCTCCATACAGCTGCTTTCCACTTCCGGTTCATCCCTACGATGCGGCAGGAACTGTCAGTGAAAAGAGCATAGCGTGTTTCTTCTGCTGGCAGTTGGTTGTATGGCGGACCCTCTTCGGCACGTGTCACTTGTTCCTGCTCCTCTTCATCTGTGAGACTAAAGTTCTCACCCTCCGGCCAGTTTGTAATTATCTCCAAAATCCCAGGGTGATTTGGGTTTCCAATGCGGGCGCGCTGAGTGATGAGGGCAATCCATTTGCTCCACGTGGCGTCGGTGGCATGATGGGTGGAGGGAACCTTTCCTTTAAACATCCACCCCAGCACCGGTAGTTGGGGTGCCAGCAGGAGTTGTGCTTCTGTGCCAATCACCTCTGAGGCAGCTTGAACTCCTTCATAGGTGGCCAAGATTTCCTTCTCTGTTGGAGTGTAGTTGGCTTTGGACCCTCTGTAGCTTTGGCTCCAGAATCCCAGTGGTCGGCCTCGAGTCTCCCCAGGCACCTTCTGCCAAAGGCTCCAGGACAGGCCATTGTTCCCGGCTGCTGAGTAGAGCATGTTTTTCACATCTGATCCCGTCCGCACTGGGCCAAGGGCTACTGCATGAGCGATCTCCTGCTTGATCTGGGCAAAGGCTTGTTGCTGTTCAGGGCCCCAGTGGAAATCGTTCTTCTTGCGGGTGACCAGGTAGAGAGGGCTCACAATCTGGCTGTACTCAGGAATGTGCATCCTCCAGAATCCTATAGCGCCTAGGAAAGCTTGTGTCTCCTTTTTGCTGGTTGGTGGGGACATTGCAGTGATCTTATTGATGACCTCAGTGGGAATCTGCCGCCGTCCATCTTGCCACTTTACTCCCAGGAACTGGATCTCTCGGGCAGGTCCCTTGACCTTGCTCTGCTTGATGGCAAAACCAGCTTCCAGGAGAATTTGGATGATCTTCTCTCCTTTCTCAAACACTTCCATTGCCGTGTTCCCCCACACAATGATGTCATCAATATACTGTAGGTGCTCCGGAGCCTCACCCTTTTCCAGTGCAGCCTGGATCAGTCCATGGCAGATGGTGGGGCTGTGTTTCCACCCCTGGGGCAGTCGGTTCCAGGTGTACTGCACGCCCCTCCAGGTGAAAGCAAACTGAGGCCTGCATTCTGCAGCCAGAGGAATGGAGAAAAAGGCATTAGCAATGTCAATTGTGGCGTACCATTTTGCTGCCTTGGACTCCAGCTCGTACTGGAGTTCCAGCATGTCCGGCACAGCAGCGCTCAATGGTGGAGTCACTTCGTTCAAGGCACGGTAGTCCACAGTCAATCTCCATTCTCCGTCAGGCTTGCACACAGGCCAGATGGGGCTGTTGAAGGGTGAGTGAGTTTTGCTGACCACCCCTTGGCTCTCCAGCTCCCGAATCATCTTGTGGATGGGGATCACGGCATCTCGATTTGTCCGATGCTGTCGGCGGTGCACCGTCGAGGTGGCAACTGGAACTCGTTGCTCTTCTACCTTTAGAAGTCCTACTGCAGATGGGTTCTCCGACAGTCCAGGCAAGCTATTCAATTTCTTAATGCCCTCTGCCTCCACAGCTGCTATTCCAAAAGCCCACCTGAGTCCTTTAGAGTCTTTGTAATAACCATTCCGGAGGAAGTCTATGCCCAAAATACACGGGGCCCCTGGGCCAGTCACAATTGGATGTTTCTGCCACTCCTTCCCGGTCAGGCTCACCTCGGCTTCCAACAGAGTCAATTCCTGTGATCCCCCCGTCACCCCAGCAATGGAAATAGGTTCTGTCCCCACATATTCCGATGGTATCAGTGTACACTGCGAACCAGTATCAACTAAAGCTTCATATTTCTGTGGCTCTGATGTGCCAGGCCATCGGATCCACACCGTCCAATAGACCCGGTTTTCCCGTGCCTCTCCCTGGCTAGAGGCAGGGCCCCTCTAGCACCAGTCATTATTCCCCTCCTGGGAATACATGGTAGAGGTTCCTTCACGGGGATCTGGCATATCATCCTCACTTCTGTAATACCTGGCAGCCTGGTCATGCGATGTCGAGGCTACCTTCATCTTAGCTGGACCCCCTCGGTTAGTGTTTCTCTCCTTGAGCTCACGCACCCGTGCTGCCAGTGCAGAAGTGGGTTTCCCATCCCACCTTCCCATGTCTTCCCCATGGTCACGCAGAAAGTACCACAGGTCAGCTCGTGGGGTGTACCCTCTCTCTCTAGCTGGGGGCTGTTGAGCTCTGACTCTGGGGCCTGTAACTCGCACCGGTGCCACATGGGAACTGTTCCTCCTCATCATCTCCTCCATCTTCTCTGTCACCTCCTCCATCTTCTCCCTTATCTCCTCTCTGAGTTCCTTAGCCACAGCAGAGACCTGAGCCTGCACTGGGCCACTGTCTTGGTTTTGAAAAAAGACAGGTGTCTGCTATGGAGAGGCAGGCCTCTCTAGGAAATGAGGAATTTGAATCCTTCCCTCCGTGTTATTATAATTTGGAAAATCAAAAATAAAACTTTTCAGTCAGAGCTATGGGGAAAAGGAATAACAGTCCTTTACTAGTAAATATAACAGGACAGACAAAAAAACAACAGCATATATAACAATAGTAGAACAGAACCAAGAACCCCGAGGGCAAACGGTGGAAGCTCCGGCACTGATGGCTGGAAGCCGGGCGCGGCGGGCTGTCCTCCGCAGGCAGGGGGTGTCCTCGGCAGGCAGAGTTGGCAGTGCCGGAGAAGCCGCAGCGGCGAGACCCGGTCTCACCCAAAATCCAGCAGGGCAGCGAAGAAACTCTGAATTCCTGGATACTCCAACAGATGGTAGAATTCCCAGGACCAGACTCCTTCGTTAACCGTGGACCCCAGCAGCCGTGGCCCGAATCCCTGCTCCCCCCCGGAAGAAGAAAGAAAAGCCGCGAGATCCCCCCACCCTCAGCTCTCTCCGGGAGCTTTTTTCCCTCCCCCAAAACTAAGTTATCAGTTCTTTTGTCCACGTTAAGCACTCAGCACTTAGTCTCCTAGCAACTTGGGAGGGGGAAAAAATTCTACAGGAGACTTAAACCCCAACATTATCCACCCCGAATTTTTTTTCCCACACCAACATATTATATTGAATTTAAATCTTTAAATAATATACATATATATATACATGTGAATATAAATACAGACACAGTCACAGTGTTCACCGAAAAACAAGGTCCCCTTGAGGTATGCAGCGGGTCTCTCCATCCTTTTGCATCACCCACCATGTGCAGCCAGGTCCCTGAGCAAAAACAACCCTAGGAGCGGGATTGTCTTTGCTGGAGGCAGAATTAATCCAAACAGTTTTTCCCAGCATTCCTCTCATGTGTACTACAGGTACTTTATCTCCATCTCTTGTTCCCAGGGACTCAGATTGGGCGGGGCCTGCTCGGTTGGTGGAACTTCGAGTGTTCACTAACCAGGTGGCCTTTGCTAAGTTATTCTCCCAGTTCTTGAAAGTCCCCCCACCCAGTGCTTTTAAGGTGGTTTTAAGCAGGCCATTGCATCGTTCAACTTTCCCGGCTGCTGGCGCATGATAAGGAATATGGTACACCCACTCAATGCCATGTTCTGTAGCCTAGGTGTTTATAGGGCTGTTCTTGAAATGAGTCCCGTTGTCAGACTCAATCTTCTCAGGGGTACCATGTCTCCGCAGGATTTGCTTTTTAAGGCCTAGGATGGTGTTCCGGGCAGTAGCATGGGGCACAGGGTAGGTCTCCAGCCATCCAGTGGTGGCTTCCACCATGGTCAGCATATAGCGCTTGCCTTGGCGGGTTTGGGGAAGGGTGATGTAGTCAATCTGCTAGGCTTCCCCGTACTTATACTTGGACTATCGCCCGCCATACCACAGGGGCTTCACCCGCTTGGCCTGCTTGATGGCAGCACACGTCTCACAGTCATGGATAACCTGAGAAATACTGTCTATGGTTAGATCCACCCCTCGGTCTTGTGCCTACTTATAGGTGGCATCTCTACCCTGGTGACCTGAGGCATCATGGGCCCATCGAGCTAGGAACAACTCTCCCTTGTGTTGCCAATCTAAGTCTATTTTTGACACCTGTATCTTGGCAGCTTGATCTACCTGCTCGTTGTTTTGGTGCTCCTCATTAGCCCGACTCTTGGGGACATGGGCATCTACATGGCGGACTTTGACAGGTAGCTTCTCTACCCGAGTGGCAATGTCCTTCCACTCATCTGCAGCCCAGATTGGCTTTCCCCTACGCTGCCAATTGGCCTTTTTCCACCTGTCCAGCCAGCCCCACAGGGCATTGGCCACCATCCATGAATCAGTGTAGAGGTAGAGCTTTGGCCACTTCTCTCTTTCAGCAATGTCCAGGGCCAGTTGAACAGCTTTGAGTTCAGCAAGTTGGCTTGACCCACCTTCTCCTTCAGTGGCTTGTGCAACCTGTCGTGTGGGGCTCCATACAGCTGCTTTCCACTTCCAGTTCATCCCTACGATGCGGCAGGAACTGTCAGTGAAAAGAGCATAGCGTGTTTTTTCTGCTGGCAGTTGGTTGTATGGTGGAGCTTCTTCAGCACGTGTCACTTGTTCCTGCTCCTCTTCATCCATGAGACCAAAGTTTTTACCTTCCGGCCAGTTTGTAATTATCTCCAAAATCCTAGGGCGATTTGGGTTTCTAATGCGGGCGCGCTGAGTGATGAGGGCAATCCATTTGCTCCACGTGGCGTCGGTGGCATGATGGGTGGAGGGAACCTTTCCTTTAAACATCCACCCCAGCACCGGTAGTCGGGGTGCCAGGAGGAGTTGTGCTTCTGTGCCAATCACCTCTGAGGCAGCTTGAACTCCTTCATAGGCGGCCAAGATTTCCTTCTCTGTGGGAGTGTAGTTGGCTTCGGACCCTCTGTAGCTTCGGCTCCAGAATCCCAGTGGTCGGCTTCGAGTCTCCCCAGGCACCTTCTGCTAAAGGCTCTAGGACAGGCCATTGTTCCCGGCTGCTGAGTAGAGCACGTTCTTCACATCTGGTCCCGTCCTCACTGGGCCAAGGGCTACTGCATGAGCGATCTCCTGCTTGATCTGGGCAAAGGCTTGTTGCTGTTCAGGGCCCCAGTGGAAATCGTTCTTCTTGCGGGTGACCAGGTAGAGAGGGCTCACAATCTGGCTGTACTCAGGAATGTGCATCCTCCAGAATCCTATAGCGCCTAGGAAAGCTTGTGTCTCCTTTTTGCTGGTTGGTGGGGACATTGCAGTGATCTTATTGATGACCTCAGTGGGAATCTGCCGCCGTCCATCTTGCCACTTTACTCCCAGGAACTGGATCTCTCGGGCAGGTCCCTTGACCTTGCTCTGCTTGATGGCAAAATCAGCTTTCAGGAGAATGTGGATGATCTTCTCTCCTTTCTCAAACACTTCCATTGCCGTGTTCCCCCACACAATGATGTCATCGATATACTGTAGGTGCTCCGGAGCCTCACCCTTTTCCAGTGCAGCCTGAATCAGTCCATGGCAGATGGTGGGGCTGTGTTTCCACCCCTGGGGCAGTCGGTTCCAGGTGTACTGCACGCCCCTCCAGGTGAAAGCAAACTGAGGCCTGCATTCTGCAGCCAGAGGAATGGAGAAAAATGCATTAGCAATGTCAATTGTGGCGTACTATTTTGCTGCCTTGGACTCCAGCTCGTACTGGAGTTCCAGCATGTCTGGCACAGCAGCGCTCAATGGTGGAGTCACTTCGTTCAAGGCACGGTAGTCCACAGTCAATCTCCATTCTCCGTCAGGCTTGCGCACAGGCCAGATGGGGCTGTTGAAGGGTGAGTGGGTTTTGCTGACCACCCCTTGGCTCTCTAGCTCTCGAATCATCTTGTGGATGGGGATCACGGCATCTCGATTTGTCCGATACTGTCGGCGGTGCACCGTCGAGGTGGCAACTGGAACTCGTTGCTCTTCTACCTTTAGAAGTCCTACTGCAGATGGCTTCTCCGACAGTCCAGGCAAGCTATTCAATTTCTTAATGCCCTCTGCCTCTACAGCTGCTATTCCAAAAGCCCACCTGAATCCCTTAGAGTCTTTGTAATAACCATTCCGGAGGAAGTCTATGCCTAAAATACACGGGGCCCCTGAGCCAGTCACAATTGGATGTTTCTGCCACTCCGTCCCAGTCAGGCTCACCTCGGCTTCCAACAGAGTCAATTCCTGTGATCCCCCCGTCACTCCAGCAATGGAAATAGGTTCTGTCTCCACATATTCCGATGGTATCAGGGTACACTGAGAACCAGTATCAACTAAAGCTTCATATTTCTGTGGCTCTGATGTGCCAGGCCATCGGATCCACACCGTCCAATAGACCCGGTTTTCCCGTGCCTCTCCCTGGCTAGAGGCAGGGCCCCTCTAGCACCGGTCATTATTCCCCTGGTGTCATTTCTTCACAGTAGGTACCGTTGTTAAAGTAACTCCAGAAACACACAGTTAGTGTATGATAGCCCTGAATCCATGTGCCTGCCTTCCAGAGGAAATTAAAAATCCACAATTTCCTCACTTCGTTAACCCATATAGCAAAATTGATGACAGCCACAGTAACCTTAGTTACAGGGCCCATGTTTAGAAAAGGGCCTGCAAATGGGAGAAATACGGCCACACCCACATGCCACCCAAACCAGGTTAAGCCAGACCACATGATATCCAGTACACAGCAATGTAGGCACTTAAGAACTGTTATTCCTTTTTCTCTCAATGCCCCACGATATGGGAGCCAAATTCTGTCTTGGTTTTGAAAAAAGACAGGTGTCTGCTATGGAGAGGCAGGCCTCTCTAGGAAATGAGGAATTTGAATCCTTCCCTCCGTGTTATTATAATTTGGAAAATCAAAAATAAAACTTTTCAGTCAGAGCTATGGGGAAAAGGAATAACAGTCCTTTACTAGTAAATATAACAGGACAGACAAAAAAACAACAGCAATTATAACAATAGTAGAACAGAACCAAGAACCCCAAGGGCAAACGGTGGAAGCTCCGGCACTGATGGCTGGAAGCCGGGCGCGGTGGGCTGTCCTCCGCAGGCAGGGGGTGTCCTCGGCAGGCAGAGGTGGCAGTGCCGGAGAAGCCGCAGCGGTGGGACCCGGTCTCACCCAAAATCCAGCAGGGCAGCGAAGAAACTCTGAATTCCTGGATACTCCAACAGATGGTAGAATTCCCAGGACCAGACTCCTTCGTTAACCGTGGACCCCAGCAGCCGTGGCCCGAATCCCTGCTCCCCCCCGGAAGAAGAAACAAAAGCCGCGAGATCCCCCCACCCTCAGCTCTCTCCGGGAGCTTTTTTCCCTCCCCCAAAACTAAGTTATCAGTTCTTTTGTCCACGTTAAGCACTCAGCACTTAGTCTCCTAGCAACTTGGGAGGGGGAAAAAATTCTCCAGGAGACTTAAACCCCAACAGCCACTGATTATACTCTCGTAATTTCTAAGCTTGTTGGCTACAGAAGCCACTGTCTCTCGGTTGTTATCAGGATGAATTGTTGCAATGTATGTGGCGTATTGAGATGGTCCTAGAGTTGCCAGATTCCACAGCATTTGCCCTGTGCACCTGACTTTGTCGGGGTCATTATCATGCTGTCCACCCCTCCCAAAGAGTACCTCAAATACTGCCACTTCTCTCAGCTGTTGGATCCCTTCCTCAAGGGTCTTCCAGCGCATTCTATGATGGTGCTCCTGCATTCTGTCTCTGTGGACAAACCTCTCCCGTACACTCATTAAAAGCCGCTCCCAAAGGGAAAGGGGCCCTGGCTCCCTTACGAATACCTGATTCACACCTGAGTCCTGGGTCAAGGGTCCCAAATTCCTTGCCTCACTACTATCTAGTTGCACGCCTGTACCTATAAGGTCCCAGACCCGAAGTAAGCAGGCTGTATAAGCCTCACATCCCTGTCGTTCAAGATCTTTTTGCAGATTACGGAGACTTTCATATGTCAGGGACTCAGTGATGATCTCAACCTCTGACTCCCCCCCAGGTTGTGAGGGCCCTCCTTTCTTATCCTTGTTGCCTGGGTGCTCTGATTTCACCTTTTACTTCTTTGTTTCCACAGGGGCCACTGCTGCTGGCTGTGGCTGCCCCTGTGGTTCAGCTGGAACCTGGACGGTTGTAACGTCTGTGGGTTCTGCTGCTGCACCATCAGACTCTCCTTTGTCGGGGCAGGGGGAGGGTTTCCCAGCAGCTGGGGCTAATGAGGCTACTACAGGGGAAAGGTACTCCCTCAGCATCTCACCTATCTCCTTCACCAAATCTGGGTGGTTTATTCCTGAGGCAGGCTGTGGGACAGTGTCAGGCTGTGGGACGGGCTCAGGCTCTGGGGCAGGGTCAGGCTGTGGGACGGGCTCAGGCTTTGGGACGGGGTCAGGCTGTGGGGCAAGGTCAGGCTGTGGGGCAGGGTCAGGCTGTGGGACGGGCTCAGGCTGTGGGGCAGGGTCAGGCTGTGGGACGGGCTCAGGCTGTGGGGCAGTATCTTTATTCTCTTGGGTAGGTATCAGGGTGGTTATCCAGGTCAGCCTCCCCTTATCTCTAAATGCTAAACAGAACAGGCATACCAGCAACACCAGCCACTGTATGATGTCATTAACATTCAGAGATTTGAACCCTTCAAAGACTGGTGGGGTAGGCCCAAAGAGCTGGGTGAAGGGTTGTGAAAAAATTTCCCCCGGTGTCATTTCTTCACAGTAGGTACCATTGTTAAAGTAACTCCAGAAACACACAGTTAGTGTATGATAGCCCTGAATCCATGTGCCTGCCTTCCAGAGGAAATTAAAAATCCACAATTTCCTCACTTCGTTAACCCATATAGCAAAATGGATGACAGCCACAGTAACCTTAGTTACAGGGCCCATGTTTAGAAAAGGGCCTGCAAATGGGAGGAATACGGCCACACCCACATGCCACCCAAACCAGGTTAAGCCAGACCACATGATATCCAGTACACAGCAATGTAGGCACTTAAGAACTGTTATTCCTTTTTCTCTCAATGCCCCACGATTTGGGCACCAAATTATGCCTTGGTTTTGAAAAGACAGGTGTCTGCTATGGAGAGGCAGGCCTCTCTAGGAAATGAGGAATTTGAATCCTTCCCTCCGTGTTATTATAATTTGGAAAATTAAAAATAAAACTTTTCTGTCAAAGCTATGGGGGAAAGGAATAACAGTCCTTTACTAGTAAATATAACAGGACAGACAAAAACCAACAGCATATATAACAATAGTAGAACAGAACCAAGAACCCCGAGGGCAAATGGTGGAAGCTCCGGCGCTGATGGCTGGAAGCCGGGCGCGGCGGACTGTCCTCCGCAGGCAGGGGGTGTCCTCGGCAGGCAGAGTTGGCAGTGCCGGAGAAGCCGCAGCGGCGAGACCCGGGCTCACCCAAAATCCAGCAGGACAGCGAAGAAACTCCGAATTCCTGGGCACTCCAACAGATGATAGAATTCCCAGGACCAGACTCCTTCGTTAACCGTGGACTCCAGCAGCCAGCCGTGGCCCGATCGGTGCTCCCCCCGGAAGAAGAAAAGAGCCGCGAGATCCCCCCCACCCTCAGCTCTCTCCAGGAGCTTTTTTCCCTCCCCCAAAACTAAGTTATCAGTTCTTTTGTCCAGGTTAAGCACTCAGCACTTAGTCTCCTAGCAACTTGGGAGGGGGAAAAAATTCTACAGGAGACTTAAACCTCAACAGGGGGTTAACTGGCGGTGTGAACCCTAAAACCGGGGACCAACTACGAAATGATGGGAGGGGGTCTCCAGGGCCCCAGCCTATCACTCGGCACCCCTCCCGGAGTTTTCCAGAAGCCAGGGAAGGGTCTCCAAGTGACAGACAGGGTGAACACGAGGAGAGAGGGGGGGATTGACAGCGACAGGTGCAGGGAAGGAATGAATGACAGAAAACGTCTGGTTATACAGTAGACAAAACAACCTAACTCATAAGGGGAAAACCAATGCAGAACACAGGGGTATAAAGTGGACTCAACCATTATAAAAATAACTTAAAAATCTTACAAAAATAACTTAATAACTTAATAAAAACAATTGTCACACCACCACAGTGCTGGTACAACTTCCGGAGCAGCTGATGTGCTCCTGTCCCACCTCAGACAATTGGATTTAAGCATGAGTTTAAGGACAAAGCTGAGCTGGGATAGTTTGCAAGATCACTATAAAAGCACAACTTTCCATTCTCCCAAACCATATGAGTTTGACTTCCCATATGGAGTGACAAAATAAAAATGTAGTCTAGAAATAGCTCTCAAAAATGTACTGGCTGAAGGCTGCTTTCTGTCCCACAGTTTGATTAGCCTTGTGGAAGGATTTCCATTTTGATTTCCATTTACTTCTGATTTGGAGCATGAAAAGCTGCTTTTATACTTATAAGCAGAGGAGAAAAAGGCATCCGGGAAAAAAATATAGAGAGCACTCTTCTGGCTTTACAGGAGCTGCAGGAACAAGGAAAATTATTTTAGAGCAGCACAAAGCAAAGTGATGCAGGGAGAGGATCTCTCCTTGCAATATGCACTGAAGTTCCCTGTCAGCTGGGTGCAGGGCATTACAAATTCTGTGCAGCTCTGGGGGAACCTAAAGGAGCCAAAAATTGTCAGAGCAGAAATCTCCCGTGTAGAGGGAGTGGTGCCAGCATGGCTCCCAGCCCACTCGGTGTGCCGGCCCTGACAGCTCCTTCTGGCCACCAGCACAACCCCAGGAGCCACTCCCGTGGTGATGGATGGCATGGAATGCAAACATTCCCACCTGGGCTCTGCTGGAAGGTGCCTTCTCAAAAATCAGAGATTTATTTCAGGGGTTTGGGGTTTTTTTCAGGGGAAAAATATACCAGCCCCTCCTCAAATGCTGTGTTAAGTGTTGGGCTGCTTGCTACAAGAGAGAACTTGAGGGGCTGGAGCAAGTCCAGAGGTGGGAACGGAGCACCAGGAGTCGCTGAGGGAGCTGGGAAAGAGGCTCAGCCTGGAGAAAAGGAGGCTCAGGGGGGACCTTCTGGCTCTGCACAACTCCCTGACAGGAGGGGACAGGTGGGGCTCTGCTCCCAGAGAACAGGGACAGGAGGAGAGGGAACGGCCTGAAGTTGCACCAGGGGAGGCTTAGATTGGATTTTAGAGAATCTTTCTTCATGGAAAGGGTGTAAAGCATTGGAATGGGCTACCCAAGGCAATGATGGAGTCACCATCCCTGCAAGTGCTCAAAAAACCTGTGGGTATGGCACTTGGGGACATGGTTTAGTTGTGAACATGGGGGTGGTGCTAGGTTGACAACTGGACTTGATGACCCTAAAGTTTTTCCCCAGCCTTAATGATTCCATGAGTCTAAATTTTAAATTCCTTCCTGCTTCAGCTGGGGCAGGGAACAGACCATCATCCAAGCACCTGGAGATCTGCTGGTGGCATCCAAGACCTGAAACCCCTGGCTTTGAAGGAGGTAGAGGGAAGATCAGTCTTTGTGGGAGCCTCCTAACATCAAGGAAGACCTGAGTCACTACTTGAAGACAAGAAGAAAATGTCCCAGCTGGGCTCCTCAGGGATTACTTCCCTCATGCTGAAGAACCCTGGCTCCAGTGAAGTATTTCTCATTATTTGTCTTTTGCCAAAATAAGTAAAGAAATAAACAGCAGATGACTAAAATAATTCACATACAACTTTCCAGGATGCTGGAGAAAATAATGTCTTGCTTTTCCAGCATTTCAGTTTTCTCACATCCCTGGGTTGGCCTGGATTTATGCAGGTTTGAGGGTTTCCTGCAGGCTCTGGCACTATACACTCTGTGCACACTCTGAGACAGTTTCTGTCCTGTTTCTGCATTAATATTCGTTAATGTGGATGCAAAAGTGAAGTAAAACTGAGAAAAAATTGTGCTTGCAAGAAAAAGATGCCCCTCTCCTCAGCACAAAAGGGAGAGAGCAATGGCAGGGTGGGGTTGGGGAGAGAGGAGCAAATCCCGGCTCTGGTTCAGCCCAGAAGGAATGAAAGGTCCAACCCCTTCACTTCCCAGGAATCTGGAGTGAGAAAAAGCCAGACTGAAGTCCAGGAGCCTGCACTGGACACTGGGCAGGTTCTGGACACACATCACACCACAGCCCAACATCTGCCACAGTGCACAATAAAGTTCTTCTATTTGATATTTTCTCTCTCTCTCCAGTTTCTTAAAGCTCTAGGAATGATTTTCTCAATCTGAGCAAAAGCTCTGCACTCCCCCTTAAAAGAGATTTTTATAATATCTACGAAATATTAAAATCTAAAGAGGGGAAAGAAAATAAACCTAGAGTGGGAAAAGGCTGTAAAAGCATTGGCAGAGTGTCCTGGGGTGACTGTGTATCCCCCAATCGTCTGTTGGGTGCAGGGGGGAGGGCAAGCACAGTTTGTTTTTCCCCAGGAAAACTCTGCTCCTTGGAGTGACCTTGAAGCGGGGGAGTTGAAACACTGCAAGACGAAAGAAGCTCGGTTGTTTTTTTTCCCCAGCAGTTAGTTAGTTTAGTGCTAGCATAGTTAGATACTGCAGAATAGCTGAAGCTTTTTGCCGTTTTTTTTCTTTTTTTCCCTTTTATTTTTCTTTTTTTCCCTTTTTTTTTCTTTTTCTTTTTTTCCTTCCTTTTTTTCTTTTTTTGCCCTCTCCTCAGAACTGTTCCAACCTCTCCAGACTAAGGACCTGGGGGAAGCACCGGGGGCCTCCACAGAGGACCCACCCCACCAAGACCAGCCCTGCACATCTCCTTTTCTCCCAACGCCAGCGGAGATGGAGCAGTAGAGCACAGAAACTATCTTATAAAAGAGACTTTCTTTAAGTTTGTTATCCCTCCGTAAGCAGCACGAAGCTCTTGTCATCAGGTATTGTGCTGAGAGTGCTTTGCCTGTTTAATAAACAGGGTTTTTCCACTTCTCTCTGAGGAAGTCTTTTCCCGAACCAGTTGGAGGAGGGGAGGGGGGCCCCGTGGGAAGGTTTCTCCCAAAATCTGCCTGAAACCACCACAAACCTTCTGTCGCCCAAACGTGGGGCTCAAGAAAGTGGAAAAACCCTGTACTTATTAGTATTTAGCAGTCAGTAACTATGCTGTTTGACCTCATGTCTCTTGGGGTGGGGGCCTTGATGTGTTTTAAATCCTTAGGCTTCTTTGAGGTCTTAATACCTTTGTGGTCCTTAGGTTTATTTGCATATCCAGAGATAGCCCCAATATTGTCATTAATACGCAGTTTTTACAGTAGAGGGACACGGATTAGAGTAGCTATTGGCCTTGGTTTCATGATAATAATTTGTAGGACGTTTATAAAGGTGCTGAGATCTTTTCCTACTATGTATGGGTCATGGTTATGGTTATTCACCCTGTTTGTGGGAGGAAGAGCAGAGGATGAAGCGTTGCAGTCTTTCGTTTCCTTCTCCTCTGAGTCAGTTAAATCATTGTTGGAGAGTGTTCAGTTTCCCTTGAGTGTTAAAGAGACCATCTTTCTGGTATGTCACCTGGTAAGCCTCCTCTATACAGTCTGCAGCTTCTCTAGAATATGGGCTGAGATTTCTAAAGGGGCTGATGAAACTCCTGACCCAGGCAGAGGAAATCCTGTTAGTTAAATCCTTAGGCTTCAAGGAATTCTATGACCCTGTAGTCTGGGATTTTCCACAAGAACAAATTCAGAATCCAGTGGAGCTGAGGAAATACCTAAAAGAGAGGTACCAGGATGGCTCTAAGGGGGAAAAGATAGCTGCAGTAAGCTGGGCCCTGGCATATGCTTATCGCACATTGCTAGAGACTGTAGGGCAGCAGACAGAGGCAGGGGGGAAGGGATACAAATCAACAGCTACCCCAGTCACTCAGGCTGCAGCCAATACCCCAGTTCTGAAGCCAGCAGCTAAACTAGAACCTGAGCCTGAGTCGGCAGCTAAACCAGACAGTAAGCCTAAGCCCCTGGCAGTTGCTCCAGCAAAAAAGCACACACTCAAAACCGATCGACCAGTGGACGATGATGACCCAAGAGAAGGACCTTCACCAAAATCAGAAGCCAAAGCTTCTAGCACAAGATCAGAAGCCAATATTGATTCCTTTTCCCTGTAGAACCTTCAGGGCCTAAGAAAAGATTACCGGTGACAACCTGATGAATCTATAATTAGTTGGTTAGTCCTTCTTTGGGATGCTGCAGGCGAGGCTACAATTCTGGACGGCACTGAAGCGAGGCATCTGGGATCCCTGTCACATGATTCAGTCATCGACCAGGAGATGATGAGAGAGGCTAGTCCTTGCAGTCTCTGGATACGAGTCCTAAGAAGTGTGGCAGAAAGATATTTGTGAGCAGATGATCTCTATATGCAGCAAACCCCATGGAAGACCATAGAACAAGGGATTCAACACTTAAAAGAAATAGCAGTAGCAG
Source organism: Hirundo rustica (assembly GCF_015227805.2). NCBI lineage: Eukaryota > Metazoa > Chordata > Aves > Passeriformes > Hirundinidae > Hirundo > Hirundo rustica. The sequence continues at coordinate 20,394,515 of NC_053487.1, read as the reverse complement.
AGATGGTTTTCTCAGATAACATAAACACTAAGAACCCAGACTTAGTATCATATACATCTGTGATGTAGTGAAAACTTATACGACTCGGGCCATTAGAATATGCTTCTGCTTTAGCAGTAATGTAGCAGGAGGACATGGAGGAGATGGTGCTTGATATGGCAAAGAAGCTCCGAGCATATGCAGATGCTGTGCATGGCCCAACACACGCCAGAATCGCAGCTGTGGAAACATGTCTACAGAAACTAGAGGATAAGAGATGAGAATCATAAGAAACTCAGGGAGGAGATTAGAGAGGACCTTCTCCAAATCTCAGCAGTACAGATCAGAAGTTCTAGTACCCAACGTAGACGCTCCCCAGGTAAGGAGAGAGGGTACACTCCACGTGCTGAACTATAGTTCTTCCTGCGGGATTGTGGAGAAAATATGAACAGATGGGATGGTGTTGAGGTTTAAGTCTCCTGTAGAATTTTTCCCCCTCCCAAGTTGCTAGGAGACTAAGTGCTGAGTGCTTAACCTGGACAAAAGAACTGATAACTTAGTTTTGGGGGAGGGAAAAAAAGCTCCTGGAGAGAGCTGAGGGTGGGGGGATCTCGCGGCTCTTTTCTTCTTCCGGGGGGAGCACCGATCGGGCCACGGCTGGCTGCTGGAGTCCACGGTTAACGAAGGAGTCTGGTCCTGGGAATTCTATCATCTGTTGGAGTGCCCAGGAATTCGGAGTTTCTTCGCTGTCCTGCTGGATTTTGGGTGAGACTGGGTCCTGCCGCTGCGGCTTCTCCGGCACTGCCAACTCTGCCTGCTGAGGACACCCCCTGCCTGCGGAGGACAGTCCACCGCGCCCGGCTTCCAGCCATCAGCGCCGGAGCTTCCACCATTTGCCCTCGGGGTTCTTGGTTCTGTTCTACTATTGTTATATATGCTGTTGGTTTTTGTCTGTCCTGTTATATTTACTAGTAAAGGACTGTTATTCTTTGTCCCCATAGCTCTGACTGAAAAGTTTTATTCTTAATCTTCCAAATTATAATAACATGGAGGGAAGGATTCAAATTCCTCATTTCCTAGAGAGGCCTGCCTCTCCTTAGCAGACACCTGTCTTTTCAAAACCAAGACAGATGGAAAATCTACGGCTGCCCTGGCACAACGGGTGCGTGAATTGAAGGAAGTCAAGACTCAAAGAGGGAGTTCCACCAAAAGGGAAGTGGCTCCAGTTGCCTGTAGCCGAACTGCCGGGTATGACGATGATGACATGTCCGACCTCCTTGAAGGAACCTCTAAGACATATGCTCAAGGAAAGAAGGATAACCAGGCTTAGAGGGGCCCTGCCTCTAGCCAGGTAGAGGCTAGGGAAAACCGTGTGTTTTGGACTGTGTGGATTCGTTGGCCTGGCACATCAGAACCACAAAAATATGAGGCCTTGGTTGATACTGGTGCGCAGTGCACATTAATGCCATCAAGACATGTAGGGGCAGAATCTGTCTCTATTGCTGGCATGACAGGGGGATCACAAGATTTTACTTTGGTGGAAGCAGATGTGAGCCTAACTGGAAAGGAGTGGGAGAAACACCCTATTGTGACTGGCCCAGAGGCCCCATGCATTTTGGGTATAGATTACCTCCGAAGTGGGTATTTCAAAGACCCGAAAGGACTGAGGTGGGCATTCGGGATAGTGGCTGTAGTGACAGAGGGCATCCGGCAATTGAACGCCTTGCCTGGACTGTCCGAGAATCCATCTGTAGTAGGACTCCTGAAAGTACAAGAGCAATGGGTACCAATTGCCACTTCTGTAGTGCACCACCGACAGTATAGAACAACTCGAGATGCTGTGATTCCCATCCATAAGATAATTCAAAAGCTGGAGAGCCAAGAGGTGGTTAGTAAAACCCACTCACCCTTCAACAGCCCCATTTGGCCTGTGCGTAAATCTGAAGGAGAATGGAGATTGACTGTAGACTACCGTGCATTGAATGAGGTGACACCACCACTGAGCGCTGTCGTGCCAGACATGTTGGAGCTCCAGTACAAGCTGGAGTCCAAGGCAGCAAAATAGTATGCCACGATTGACATTGCCAATGCATTTTTCTCCATTCCTTTAGCAGCAGAATGCAGCCCTCAGTTTGCCTTCACATGAAGGGGAGTGCAGTACACCTAAAACCGACTGCCCCAGGAGTAGAAGCACAGTCCTACCATCTGCCATAGACTGATCCAGACTGCACTAAAAAAATGTGAGGCTCCAGAACATCTACAGTATATTGATGACATCATTGTGTGGGGGAACACAGCAGCAGAAGTGTTTGAGAAGGGAAAAGAAATCATCCAGATCCTCCTGGAAGCCGGTTTCGCTATCAAGAAGAGTAAAGTTAAGGGACCAGCTCGTGAAATGCAGTTCCTAGGAGTAAAGTGGCAAGATAGACAGCAGCAGATTCCTACTGATGTCATCAACAAGATTACAGCGATGTCTCCACCAACCAATAAAAAGGAGACACAAGCTTTCCTAAGTGCTATAAGTTTCTGGAGGATGCATATTCCCGAGTACAGTCAGATTGTGAGCCCTCTTTACCTAGTCACCCACAAAAAGAACGATTTCCACTGGGGCCCTGAGCAGCAACAAGCTTTTGCCCAGATCAAGCAAGAAATGGCTCATGCAGTTGCCCTTAGCCCAGTGAAGACAAGACCAGATGTGAAGAACGTGCTCTACTCTGCAGCCAGGAGCCATGGCCTGTCCTGGAGCCTTTGGCAGAAGGTGCCTGGGGAGACTCGAAGCCGGCCACTAGGATTTTGGAGTCGAAGCTACAGAGGGTCCAAAGCCAATTACACCCCAACTGAGAAAGAAATCTTAGCAGCCTATAAAGGAGTTCAAGCCGCCTCAAAGGTGATTAGTACAGAAGCGCAACTCCTCCTAGCACCTCGACTGCCTGTGCTAGGGTGGATGTTCAAAAGGAAAGTCCCCTCCACCCATCTTGCCGCTGATGCCACATAGAGCAAGTGGATTGCTCTCATTATGCAGCGTGCCTGTATAGGTAAACTAAATCACCCTAAGATTTTGGAAATAATTACCAATTAGACTGAAGGTAAAAATTTTAGCCTCACAGATAAAGAACAAGAGCAAGTGACACGAGCTGAAGAGGCTCCACCATACAACCAATTGCCAGCAGAGGAGACGCATTATGCTCTTTTCACTGACAGTTCCTGTCGTATTGTAGGGATGAACCGGAAGTAGAAAGCAGCCGTGTGGAGCCCCACACGACAGGTTGCTGAGGCCACTGAAGGAGAAGGTAGATCAAGTCAACTTGCAGAACTCAAGGCTGTTCAATTGGCCTTGGATATTGCTGAAAGAGAGGGGTGGCCAAGGCTCTACCTCTATACCGATTCATAAATAGTAGCCATCACTCTGTTGGGATAGCTGAAGAGGTAGAAAAAGGCTAATTAGCAGCGTAGAGAGAAACCAATTTAGGCTGCTGAAGAGCAGAAAGACATTGCTACCAGGGTAAGGAGACTACCTGTAAAAGTCCGCCATGTAGATGCCCACATCTCCAAGAGTAAAGCTAATGAAGAGCACCGAAACAACAAGCAGGTAGATCGAGCAGCAAAAATAGAAGTGTCAAAGATTGATTTAGATTGAGAACACAAGGGAAAGTTATTTTTAGCTCTATGAGCCCATGATGCCTCAAGCCATCAGGGCAGAGATGCCACCTATAAGTGGGCACGAAACCGAAGAGTAGATCTAACCTTAGATAGTATTTCTCAGGTTATCCACGACTGTGAGACATGTGCTGCCATCAAACAGGCCAAGTGAGTAAAGCCCCTATGGTATAGTGGGCGATGGTCCAAGTATAAGTATGAAAAAGCCTAGCAAATTGACTACATCACCCTTCCCCAAACCCGCCAAGGCAAGCGCTATGTGCTCACAATAGTAGAAGCCACCACAGGGTGGCTGGAGACCTACCCTGTGCCCCATGCTACTGCCCGAAACACCATCCTAAGCCTAAAGAAGAAAGTCCTGTAGAGGCATAGTACCCCCAAGAAAATTGAGTCTGACAATGAGACTCATTTCAAGAACAGCCTTATTAACACCTAAGCTAAAGAACATGGCATTGAGTGGGTGTACCATATTCCCTACCATGCACCCGCTGCAAGCAGAGAGGCACAATGCATTGTTAAAAACCCAGTTAAAAGCATTGGGGGGGAAATCTTTCAAGAATTAGGAGCAGCATTTAGCGAAGGCCACCTGGTTAGTCAACACCTGGAGCTCCACCAACCGAGCAAGCCCCGCCCAGGCTAAGCCTCTGCATACAATACATGGAAATAAAGTCCCAGTAGTGCATGTCAGAAGTCTGTTAGAGAAGACAGTGTAGATCAAGTCTGCCTCAAGTACAGACAAACCCATTCATAGAGTTGTCTTTGCTCAAGGACCAGGCTGCACATAGTAGATAATGCAGAAAGATAGAACAACAGAATGTGTACCTCAGGGAGATCTGATTGTTGAGTGAGAATCATTTATAAATATCACTGTCTGCTGAATGCTATTGCCATTGTCTGTACATTAAACCATGCAGAATAAAATAGAAGGAAATGTGTAAGTGAGAGAGTATGTGTTAAGTGTTGAAAGTATGAGCAAGTGTTGAAAGTATGAGTAAGTGGGAGAGGAATCCTGCTGCCCTGCAGCCTGAGACCTAAATTCAGTGGCTCAGTGTGGAAAGTGACAGGAGCATGACGAGTATTGCTTATATTCTTTTTTTTTTGTGGGGAGAATAGATAGAAGTTTTATGTGGAATATACGTTAGTTCTGTCCGTAAGTCGACGATATGGGGATAAGACGTAAAAGATGTCCTAAGGTGACTGTGTATCCCCCAATCGTCTGTTGGGTGCAGGGGGGAGGGAAGCGCCGTTTGTTTTTCCCCAGGAAAATTCTGCTCATCGAAGTGACCTTAAAGTGGGGGAGTTAGAACACGGCAAAACGAAAGAAGCTCTGTTGTTTTTTTTCCCCCGGCAGTTAGTTAGTTTAGTGCTAGCGTAGTTAGACGCTGTAGAATAGCTGAAGCTTTTTGCCTTTTTTTTTTTCTTTTTTTCCCTTTTTTTTTTCTTTTTCTTTTTTTCCTTCCTTTTTTTCTTTTTTGCCCTCTCCTCAGAACTGTTCCAACCTCTCCAGACTAAGGACCTAGGAGAAGCACCAAAAGCCTCCACGGAAGACCCACCCCACCAAGACCAGCCCTGCACATCTCCTTTTCTCCCAACACCAGCGAAGACGAAGCAGTAGAGCACAGTAACTATCTTATAAAAGACTTTCTTTAAGTTTGTTATCCCTCCATAAGCAGCACAAAGCTCTCATCATCAAGTATTGTGCTGAAAGTGCTTTGCCTGTTTAATAAACAAGTTTTTTCCACTTCTCTCTATAAAAGTCTTTTCCCGAACCAGTTAGAAGAAGAAAAAAAAGCCCCGTAGAAAAGTTTCTCCCAAAATCTGCCTAAAACCACCACACAGAGAAAGGATTAGAAACCAGCTTTTCTCTAAAGAACTGATAGAGAGAAAAAAACCCATCCCACACTTTGGAAACAATTATTCACAAAGTTCAAAGTGTCTGTTACCCTTTGCTTGGGTAAGATAAGGGGCAAGAAATAGCACCCACAGTCACGAGGAGTTTAACCCAATTACTCCTGTCAGCAAAACTAATTTTACAAAGCTCATTTCTGCCAGGAAGAATACCTTCCTTGTTTCCAATTCCTTTTTACATTGGTAATAAGTCTCTTAGCAGTTCATTAGAAGTGCCTCTTCAGCCAGGAGCAGGCGGATGGCCCTGAGTGCAGCCAGAGGTCCCTGCTCCAATCCGAGGGGAATTTAGCCTGAGGAGCTTCCCTGCAGGTGTTTGGTCCCGTGGCTGTAACTTTAGTCATTGCAGAAGCTGCTGATGGTTATTACACACTGACAGCTTTCAGGAACAGGATCTGGGACTGCTCTGACCCTTTTCCCTCACTGACATCCTGAAACCAGAGGGTGTTTTTAGGGCTACATGCCCAGAGAGCGGAAGAGGACCCGCTTGCCTGACAACTGGATAAGGCTCACAAACCTTAAAAACTTGTCCCAAATTATGCAAAATCTATCTGAAACATACCGAATCCTGTCACCTGCTGAGCCAGGTAAGCCCTTTAAGGCAATGTAAGTTCAGAAGAATCTAATTTCAGTTAAAAAATGATGGATAAGAGACAAGGATGATCAAGGACAGCCCTCTCCAGGTGGGTGCCACTTTCTCCAGCTCCACAGATGGGGAACATTTCCCAAGGAGATGCTGAAAAGCCCCTGGCTGTGCTCTCTGGAAGTGAACAGCAGCAGGAGCTGCACCAAGGCAGGAAAATGAGCAGTGGATATGGGAGACAGAGAATTTAAACTTTTTGACTCAACCCCAGAAAAATCTGAAAAAAGATTCAGTCTCTTTGTGGATAAATACAATTTTATCAACTGATGAAGGCAGTGAGAAGCCCCAGGCTGCCCTTGGCACTTCACCTGCACCTGGAAAACTAATGCAGTGTCTTAATTCATCCAGAGAAATGCTCACTTATGCAAAGAAAATATTTAGATGATGGAGAAGAGGATCAACTTCCAGCTTTGGATATTCTGGGCAACTCTGTGATCCGTGTGTAGGCACCTCACTGAAGAACGGGGATTGGAGGTGTCCATGTCCATCCCAAACATTATAAGAAATCATCTAACATCTAAATCCAGCACACAGAAAAGAGGCTAAATTCATTAAATCAAGTTATTCCATTTTAATTCTCACTTTTCAATTTTTTTTTTTTTTTTTTTTTTTTTTTTTTTTTGCCAAAGGCTTTGTGGCAATTCATGTCAAAGAGCCAAGTAAATATTTTCTTGTGCTGTGTGGAAGATGATGTCAGGCAGTGATGGGAGTGAAATACTGACTTTGTAAAACTGTTTGTACCTCTGATAGGATTGACTCATTTTGTGAGATTATAGAAAATGCATTCCATGATTATATACACCCCTAGAGGCCCCGTGAAGTGAGATTCTGCATCTCACAATGTTATTTAACCAGGAAAAAGTGGACTAAGTAAATAAAAAATCTGCAGGATGTGACTTCATCATGCACTGTTGACACCTGCTTCTATGATTTAAAGGATGTTACTAAGAATATCAGGGTTGCAAATGTAAACGATGAAGAAATCAGAGGTCAATCATATAATAATAAATAATAGCATAGGTTTCCCAAGGCCACAAGTGACTGCAATGGTAATTGGAATTATGATTTTACTCTTGAATTATGTGATACTGAAAACACTTTGTTCTCTGCTGCTTTCCTGGAACTGCTCCATTAAAGCCAAGGAGACAACCTCTCCAATTTTATTTAATTCAGGAATCAATGTCCCCTTTTCATAAGGATTCTTTTTCTTTCATGTAGGCACCCCCCTCACCTGTACATGAAGTTGTGTTAGAGGGGTGTCCCTTGTGTTCCTGCTGCTGATCTGAGGATGCAGCACCCCAACACTGCCATTCCTGTTGGATATTCAGGATAAGGTGGAAAAAGAGGCAAATTCCTCCAAACAGCACTGCAGGCACAAAGGAAACATCAAATCCTTCCTCAACCACAAGCCACTTCCCTATGGAACACCAGTGTTGCTGTGTGTTATTTGGTTTCATATTGTATTTCATTTTTATATTGGGTTTTATAATGGTTTGTTCTGTACCTCCCTGTTCTCCTGGAAAATGTAATATCCCGAAGTGTGTGCCTGCCCTTCCCCCAGGCCATCTCCCACATTCTTCCTAGTCCCCTTCCTTGAATGTAAACCAACCCTGTTCCACTCCCACCTTATCCCTGACTGGGTATTAGCTTGTCCCCTCACAGAGCTCCTTCCCTGGATATGAGCCAAAGCCACATGTGGTCAGGCCTCTTGGTTCGGGCAGTGGGATGGGGCTCATGACCTAGGCTAGATCTGGGGCAGGACCACAGAAGAAAGACTGAATAAAGCTCTGGTTTCACCCCCGGATGAAGTGCAGACCTCCTTCCTTTGCCGTTGACAGGGTCTCAGTCTCTCATGCTAAGGGAAAGGTTCTCGGCCGCCTCTTGGGTTTTAGGACCCTGAGGAAACTCCTTCTAACTGTGGCTTGTCTTGCTAGCCTGGGTGAAAAGGAGCCGGAGAGCTCCGTGAGAAAGACAAGCCACACACCAGGATAAAATGCTCTCAAAGTGCATTAATGCAACAGCCAATATATTAAACTTGATAAAAGACTAGTCCCAACAATATGGTTTAAATTGACAGAATACCTGAAGCTCATGGCACTATTTATAGCATCTCTGAATTACTCTGGACATACAGAAAACAGCAAAAAGAAGTGGCTGCAGCTTCAGAATAATTCATTTTGGAGTTATCTGGCAACACCTTGTGCAGCAAAAAATCAGTCCAGCAGCCAGGCTTGTGCTGGGAGGAAATTGCAGAGGTTGAGGAGCTGGCAGTGGCTTTAAAGCACTGTTATCCTTCCCCACCTCCAGATACCCCTCCCTGCACTGCAGGCTGCTGTCCCAGAGCGGTCTGAAAATCAGAAGCAACTGCACAAAAATATTTTCAGCAATAGGAGATGCTGGGTGCTGCCTGTCTTACCTGGGGAATCCTGCCAGCACGGCAGACAGCTTTGGAAATGCTGCTAAACCATATTTTTTGCAGGGCAACCTCCCCCCCCCCCCCCCCCCCCCCCCCGAACTAATCTTCTAATGCTGCCTAATATTGTTGGGCTTTTCCTTTCATACCTGTAACTCCTTGCTGATGGGCAGTTCACAAAAGTCATGTTGGAGCTGGTGTCTAATGCTGGAACGCTCCGTGTGAAGAAATCGGGATATGCCACGAGTGTTTCAATGCAGTTACACAAAAGCCCAAAATTAGGTCATAAATTATATAACCTTGCAAGGAAAGAACAAATTTAATGACTATGCCAAACCAGAGATAAAAGCTGAGGAAGGAAATAGCATCTTGCTCATTAAATATTAAGGATCAGATCCTTCAAACATTTTTCAGTGATGAACTCTGTGGGAGCTTGGCATCTGTATTTGTGTGTGTTCTATAGAAATGTGCTTATACATCATATACAAGTGCTGGGTGTGATTTATGGAGCACACACACATAGTAAGTATATTTATAATGCATAAATACATTCCATCAAGATCAGAAAAGGTGATTAGTGAGAGTTTCCTAAAAGGTTTAATCAGATATTTTGATGTCTTATTTCCAGCATTGCTCCAAATTTTTCATTACAGGGCACTGGGAGAGAGCAGGTAGAGGCATCTCCTTTTCCCACAGCAGCAGCTTTCATATCACATTCTCAGTGAGATCGAGGAACCCTGTAAAGGAAGAAAGATTACCAAGATGTAACAATAGATTTGAAAATTCCCTGCAACCTTTGAATGCCTCCCCTAATGCTGCAGTGCCCCAGCCTTTCTTCTCACCTTACACAAGACAAATCTGGTTTGATCTGTCTGAAACAATGTAGGGGCAAGATCTTGTGCATATTCCCTTAAAAGTTGGAAGTAATTCCCTCAGGCCCGATGGCTGTGCTGATCTCCTGAGTATGTTAATGAGGGAATGGGGATCTCTGATGGAAAAAGGCAGATAGCACTCCCTTCCTTGCTGTCCTCAAAGCCCCTCTGATAACCATGTCCTTTTCTTCAAAGATTTAAGTAATTTGTGGATTGACTACATAATCCTTGTGCTGGAGCCTAGGAAAACTGCTGTTGATGCCCTTGGCAAATTCTTAGCCTAAAAAAGCATGAAAAAGAGGACCAAGTAATTTCAATTCCATAAAATACATTAAATGCAGCACACAGGTATGTAAATGGGAAACTCTGTAACTAATTTGCCCATTTAGAGCCTGATCTAAAGGCTATTAAAGGTAATTTGAAATCTTTTAATTGATTTCAATGGCCTTTAGATTAGGCCCATGTTATTCACTGCATATCATGTTTATTTCAGTGCAAGTGTATTTATGTAAATTGTGAGTTATGTGGATTATAACATGTGCAGATCTACTGCTTATTGTGCAAGGGCAAAGCTTGTCAAATTTGCTGGCTTTAGCAACACACATAAAATACAAAACCCAAAATAAAGTCCCAAATAATGATTAGACTTTTAAAAAGTGAGATAAAAAAAGCAAGGCCTCATTTCATTATATACTAATACAACCTAAACATATTTTAAGGATAGGATCATGAAATCCAAATGGAAATTTGCACAATTCCTCATTTCCAACTGCAGCAGTTCAAAAAAAAAAAAAAAACAAAACAAAAAAACATGTAAATGATTCAAAATGTCTCCAAGATACAGCACTTTGTTTTTCTAATTTGGGGGGAAGAAAAAAAAAGGGTTTCAACCCAAGCTCAGCAAGAGATAACAGCATTACAGGCGCTGCATGGAGAATTTAGTCATTCATAATTCCAAATCCTTCTCAAATGCTTTATTGCTATAAGGTGGCTCAGAGCAGCCTCTACACAACTGGACTCCCATAGCATTAACCATGAGAGAGATAGGCTTCCAGAAAGAAACTATAGCAAAGTAATTGTAAATCTCTAATGATACATAAAACCAAGCTGAATTGGTCCTGAATTCTCAGCATAAAATAAATGAACCATCAGAAGAACCAATTCTGGTGGCAGTATAACACACCCCAGTGTGGAAACTTGTGGCGGTGCAAGAATTGTTTTATCGAGTTCTTAAGTAATTTTGTAAGTTTCATAAGAAGTTTTATGTTATGGTTCATTCCACTGTGACCTCAGTTTCTGTAACGGTTCCTCCCCTATGAGTTTGATGTATAGCAAGTTGTTTTATGTCAATCCCCTCTCCCCCTCCCCCGCTCTGGGGCATCCTGTCTGTCACTTCGGGACCCCTCCCGGGACTCGGGAATTTCCCAGGAGATGCGTCGAGTGATAGGCTGGTGCCTGGGAAATCCCCTTTTCCCCTCTTGTGAGTGGTCTGATGTTTAGAAGTGGACACCCCCTGTTATCCCCCCAAATTCCCTGATTTGCTGACCTGTTGTTGCCACCCCTGAATCCTCCCCGTTCATAAGTTCGGGGAGGGAAATTCAAAGGGGCTCTCTCCGGGGAGTGGGAAGAGTGGCGGAGTTCCCGCCACTCGGACCTTAATAAACCATCATTAAACCTGCCTAGCAGAGAGTCGACCTTTTGTCCACCGCTGCAGTCACGACGCAATTAAGGCCAGCTGCCGGTGAGGAGCCGAGTCCCACAGGAAAAGGTTGCCGGCTTGCAACCCCGACCGAAAACGCTTTGGCCACTGTGCAGATCTGAGCCAGCCAGGGGCCAGCGCCTGCCAGGCGTGGAAGGACACAGCCACAGAAACTGTTTATGGTGTTTGCTGCAGTGGAAATATTCCCACTAATATGCAAGGGATAGGAATTCATTAAAAAGGCCTGAATGCTGCAGCTTCTTGGAATGCCATGTGTGACACTAAAAACAAATCGTTAGCCAAAAAGAAAACCTCATCTGTGCCAAACCAGGTCATTGGCTCAGCCAGTGCCAGTTTGCTGTACAATAAATTCAGTGGGATCTGCAGAGTTTTAAACCTACCTTGCGAGACCTCCAGGGTGGTTTTGTGCATCTTGGGGGATTTGGCAGCACCAGGCTGGGCTTTGTTAGAACGGTGCCTACCAAGATGTCCCTTAGATTGCTTGGACAGACCTGTGCCCAACAGGACACCTGACCTGAGAGCTCTAGTGATGGCCTTCAAGGGGATATGGCCATAGACAGCTCAGAGAGCTGTCTGTGTTAAAACCCAAACTCTCCATTTTCCTTAGAAAGTTTAGCCGATTCCCACCAGATAAGCACTCAATAAAATATTTTAAACCATAATTAATGATATCATTTAATTAATTAACAGTGTGTCTTGGTTTGAAAGACAGGTATCTGCTAGGGAGGGGTGGGGCCTCTCTAGGAATGGGGAATTCCAATCCCCTCCCTCCAAGATATTATAATTTAGAAGACTAAAGAGGCTTTTCAGGCAGAGCTATGGGGAAAGGAATAACAGTTCTTTACTAGTATGTATAACAAGGCAAACAAACAACAACAACTACAGCATTAATAATAAACAGAATCAGGAAGCTCGAGGGGCTTTGTTTCACAAGCCCGGGGCAGTCTGATCACTTGGGACCCCAAGAGCACCAAGCTGGAATAGTGGAAACTCTGGGGCTGGTGGCTGGAACGGCGAGAATCCCCAGCAGGCAGGGGGGAATGTCCCGGCAGGCAGGGGGGCTGTCCCAGCAAAGTGAGCAGTGCTGAAGAAGCTGAGATGGCCGGACAGGGCTGGCCCAGCTCCAGCAGGGTAAGAGAAGGGGGCTCCGAATTCCTGGGCACACAAGCAGATGATGGATGATGGTAGAATTCCCAGGACCGGACTTTCTGTTGACAGTGGACTCCTCCCGCAGCAAGCAGCAGCCTGACTGTCCTCTCCGATGCCAAGAGCAGGAAAAGAATGCTCAGCTGCCCCAACTCGGTCCTTTTCCCTCCCCCAAACTTATGTGATCTTCCCCCTCCCCCGGCCACTTCTTTTGTGTGGGTCAAGCACCCTCTAAGCATCAGTACTTAGTCTCTTAACAACTTATGGGGGAAAAATTCTATTGAAAAAAAAAACCAAAAAAAAAAAAACCAAAAAAAACCCCCCAAAACCAAACCTAACCCCCAACACAGTGCGATCCACAAACTCTACCGACATACCCAGCTCATTCCAGAGACCTCAATGCACAAACCTGGACCCTCACCAGTTAATCCATCACTGTCCAGAGGCACCTTGCTCCAGGAATGGATCAGATGGATGATTTGGGAGAACAGGAATGCAAGAACAAGAGACTGCACACATTTCCCCACACAGCCTCACCCAGGAGCTCCAGTGTGGCCATAAACACCATTTTTTTGAGGTGAGGAACTGTCGTGCTTTTGAGTCCAGTAGATCTCTGGCTTTTTTTTTTTTTTTCTGGCACTGCCAAGAGGTGTGGGATCACAGGATGAAGCTTTTCAGGCACCAGGGCATCTGTCCACTGAGAAGTAGATTGACAGGGCTGGAATGGTTGGGTTTATTTGTTTTCTCATTTCACAACTCGGAAGAGCCAGACATCTGAGAGCTCAGATGCTTCATTGCATAGTGTCAAAACCGGCGGAGGCACAGATTTGAAATCTGCATGCGTGGACAAAAAGAGGGCGTATTTGAAATTAATTGCAATTTCTAGGCACTACCCAGAGAACAATATTTACCCATAATAAGCATGCACCAAGGATTGGCACATTTACTGCACGGTTTTTAGTGAAGCTGCAGATTTCCACACTTGCATGTAGGACTCCAAGGCTTAACCAGGACTTTCCATTTTATAAAAGTATTTTAAAGAATTCTCTTATAAAAAAAAAAAAAATTAAATATCACTGATTTAAAGTCAAGCTAAAATGAAATGAAGTGTGAGTGACCTACCAGGACTTCCTGTGCTTGCAGTTGCATTTATCTGCATCACACACAACACATCAGTTATAAAACATCCCATAACTCTGTATAAGTGTTACAGTCTTGCCTATAATCCTCATGGAAATTCTGGGAAGAAAAGGTAAACAATTTTAAAAGGGAAAAAAATAATAATAACAACAACAACATTGGGCTCATTCCGTTTCAACTGCAGATAAAGAAATAGGTGAAGAAATGAAATTTTCTTAATAAATATCCTCCTTGTACCTAAATATAACAATAAAGGAATGGGAAAAGTGAGAAAAGAGAGGTGACCCACAGAAGGTGTAAATTAAAAATTAATTCATTCACACTGCTACAAACTTCCTTCTCATTGGTGAGGTGTTTGGCACTGTAACCATCCTTTTATTTCCTCTGATTTAGGGGTCTTGCCCTGTGAGCAATTTATGGGTACTCATTTTGGAAATAAAAATCCAAACTAGTCGACCCATTTCCCTGAGGATCCCACAGCAGGAAGCGCTGTCCAAGATGCTCTAGCTGACACCTCTCTATTCCAAGGTACCTCCATTTTTCCCAATCAAATCAGAACAACTCAAAGGTAAACAAGAAGCTAAAGTGAGATGAACGGTTTATAGGTGCTTCATGCTTCCCTACATTGATTAATAGATAAAGAATTCATCCCTCCACCAAATTAGTTGACAAACCCTGCTGTAATTACTCCCTGTACATGATGATCTGTAGGCACAGGGAACTCCAGCAGGGACTGAGCTCCAGCTCCCTCCAAAGATATTTTGTGCTGGTTGGCTGCACCCACCAAGTATTTACATTCCACAAATCTTGTCTTTGTATTCCAAGTTTCTCAATATGGTTTTCATTTGAAATTAAAGCAGGGGTGGTCACTTTCATGGATTGACATTACTTGTGAATCAGGTATGCAGCACGGACAGTAGTTGCCCTGGACTCTGTTTCTTGGCTTTGGGAGTATAATTTTTCCTTTTGTTTTCCCTGCTGTTGTCCTGCATGTTACTCTGCTCTGTGAGCAGCAAACACAATTTTGTTTCACCTATGGATGAAATTTTGTGAAAGCAGTGCATTTGCTACCTCAAAATCAACCCTAAAGTTGATCCAGAAGACACCTGACCACTCCTAAAGCAGAGCACTACAAGAGAAAAGCACTTCAGGGCCTGCACCAAATATTGCCTGTCCACCATGGACCAGGCTGGAGGCATCCAGAGATGGGCTCCAACTTTTGGAGAATGCATTGATTGAGTTATTTTTAAAAAGTTTGCTATTAGAATAATTAGTGGTTATTAGGGTAGGAACCAGCAGCTGGGAAGGGGTAGATACAGGGCTTAGTCTCATTCATTGATTACTTTCCAGTTCAATTTTGCAAGGGGGATCCAGCCCTTGAGATCCCTGTGCTAGAAAAACGGGAATCAATAAATCTATTCGGAAAAACATAATCTCATTTTCCTTCTTAACCAGAAATTGAGATACACACATTTCTCTCTCCCTGCTTTTCCCTGACTTAAATATATCCTGTGTTATGTAAGTATTTTGAACCCACTCTAGGACACAGCCAGAGACATGACTCCAATAACATATTATCAGTAAAACAAAGCAAAACAGTTTCATGCCCCTGCTGGGTTTGTATATCCACTCTTAAATGAGCACATTGTCTCATTATTCACCCTGATCTGGTCATTGTATGCTTAGTCACAGCTGTCACAACAGGTGCCCTAGCAGCCTCCCCCTCTGTGGCACTGCCTTTGCTCTCTGGAGTTTTTTGTCACATTCCTCTGGTGACTTTGCTGTTCCCTCTCTGGCTCTTTCCAGGCTCACCTTCATCATTCCTCCTGAAATCATCCAGGGCTGGCTAATTCAGGATATAACAAACCTTTATCGTAGCCATCAGTCCTTCACAAGCTGATGTTCCTCATCCCACCACACAAAGCCATCAACTTTGGCCATGGTTGTCTTGCCTGGACTTTTCCCATCTCTCTCAATATCTCCAGTGACCACTTCTCCTCATGGAATTAGTTATTCCAGGACAAGGCAAGGCTAGAGGCTGATTCCTCCACTAGACCAGATCATGCCAAGTGACAACAGGAGTCTCCAGTGAGTTGAGAATTTCTGTGGGCTCTTGTCCAATATTATATTTAACAAGAAAATTCTTTGAAAACAGCTTTTATGCCCCAAGATATCATCTCTTCCCATTTATTTCTCTTTAATGTCCTTCTGTGGTGGTTTGGGGTTCCCAGGGTTGAGTGCAGAGCTGTTCCCCTCCTGTTCCTCTGCTCTCACTGCAGATTTATACATCACATTTTCCCACTGAGCTTAGCACTCACTGGGGGATCTTTTACTGCCAAAAATCCTGCAAGTTCTTCAATTATCAGCACTGTGCCACTGTGCACTAGCAAACTTTATCTGATACAGCAGCATATCAAACATTTTTTAGTTCTGTAACAAATGTTTTCTTAGCTGGAAGCAAATCTCTGATATTAAAGTACCTCCAAATAGAGACAATTTAATGTGATTTTTTTTCTATTGTCTTTAAGGAATATATTGCAGGTTGAGGGCAAAATATACACAATTCAAGCTCTTTTATGCTTTGTAGACATCAGAATTAAGGGCCTAATTCCTGAAATTATGTAATCCATCAGTCCCACTGAATCCCAAAGGCTGGTGAAGGAGAAACTAGACTGAAAGCCAGGAATGTAACCTGTATCAATCCCCTGAAGCACTGAAAAGATTTCTATAATTTTCCTTCAATAAAATTACAAAGGAGAAAGGAAAATATCCAGCTTGTGATTTACAGAATAAATACATTCAGTGCGCTACTACTACTACTACTACTACTACTACTACTACTACTACAATTTGTTTTCTCTCTAAAAATACAGTTAGGGGCTAAAGCAGGCATTTCTATTTCAAGTTTCATCTATTTGGGATTGAAATCTTTTTCTCCCTAATTTACCCTTCCTGCCCTGCCTTCCCTGTCCTGCAGCACAGGATATCTCTAAAGAAACACAACTCCTTACAGCTGAGAACAAAATTTTACCAAAATCTTCAATACATTGCCACCATTTTTTAATGCAATTTATTGCCTGAAAACCAAAAGTAGAGACAGTATCGTGTTCAACCAGTTTTCTCTTGGTCACCTCCACTTTAAATAATTCATACTCTCTGTTGTTACATTTTACAGCTCTTTGGGAGTATTAATTAGCACGGGGAGCCAAATTGACTTGAATTCTTGCTGCCTTAAAACTGAGCAGGGAATTCATTTCTCTCTTATTCTCCCTCTTTTCCCATGTTACTTAAAAAGCAGAATAATTATTTCTGGTGTTTGTGGCTTGACCTTTTCCAGGATGGGGAGTGCCCCAGGCTGGCACTGGGTCACCTGTCAAACTAAATGGGAGCAGCAGTACCTGAATGCAGGTACAGACTGATGGTCAAGAAAACATAAATCTGCAAAAAATGTAAACAAATTTAGAGAAAGGAACAAATCTGAGGGGGGATTTGGTGGGGAACAAACCAGAACAGAAAGTTGGTATCCTACAAAACCAGCAGTGCAAAGAATCTGAAGGAAAGGAGGAAAGGAGCTTGGCCACTGCTCTTTTTTTTTTTTTTTTTTTTTTTTCATTTAATGGGTTTTGGGTTGTTTTTTGGTTTGAGGTTTTTTTTTTTTTTTTTTTTTTTTTTTTTTTTTTTTTGTGCTGGTGGTGGTTTTGGGGGGGGTTTCTTTACCTTGTTCTGATTGCTTTATTTCATGGCTTGGCTTAACATACATTCTCCAAAAATCAATGACCAAAAATCAATGACCAGGATAAAAAAAACCCCTCGATTGCTGCAGACATCCCTTCACCAAAGGGTGTGGGACACAGCTCCTCCCACGGGGCAGGAAGCAGGAGTTTTGAACCCACTCTCATTTTCAGCATTTCTATCCTTATAAAACCTTCATCTTCCATATTATTAAGCTTTTCCTATTCAAAGATCCTAAAAAGGTGGCTGTGTCAACCACCCAGCCTGGAGTTCAAGGCCTTTATGGGTGAGGAGACATTTCAGAGCATAATAACAACACAAAGCCTTTATCAAAGATTGTTGGAGAGTTGGAATTACCAGTGGCTATCAGTCAATAATTGTTGGAGCAAGTTATGGATAAGGGATAACCCTTCCCAAGCAATTCTGCTGTGGGAATGAAAAAAGCAGCTGGAAGGAATTCATAAATAGAACCTTGCAGAGCTCAGAGAAATGTGATGTATAAACAGATTACTATTTCCTGTGGATATTGATGATAAATGAAGTGGATTTGGTATGTCTGGGAAATATCACCACCCCCCAAGATACCTCAGATCCCTGTGACTGAAGGCAAAAACCTCTCCTGTAACTCATGAGAACTCAGAAAAAAAGGAAAGCACTGACTATCTGGGTCGTTAGAAATAAAAAAGTTGCACGTTCTTCTTGCATATTTTTTATTTAATTAGTATTTCCTGTGGGCTTTCAGTGTAATGAGTCATTGATTATTGCAAGGAGTGCTTTGTAGGGCAAATTAATTCATTTAAGAGAAACAGTATGAAGTGTTAAGTAGCTGGATAAATAAATAAAAGGCAAAGTGTTTTGGTCATTTGGTTGCAAGTCAGGCCCAGGGGACCCCCATTTCTCTAAATCAGCTACTCAGTGAGCACACCAGTACCTGCCCTCTTTCCAGATCTTTACCTGTACCTACAGCTTTTATAAAATATGAAAAATCACTATAGATAAAGCAAAAATAAAGAAAACTGTTCCTCTGCTGAAAATCAGATTCCCTTTACCAACCTGATAGCTAATTACATGAGAAAATAGGTGCAAAAAAATGGACTTTCCACCTAATTTAGAGAAAAGTTCTATTTGCTGCACGTTCATTTTGAGTAATAAACAGAATTTCTGAAAAGAAAATAAAGCAAAAAGAGTACATTTAAGGTCAAAAAGAGAAAAAGGTGAGGTTTGGAAGAACTGGTTGTACCTGTGACATTCATCTTAAAACATGGACATGGACAAAGGATATGTAAGGATATATTACCTGGCTTTTCACAGAGCTTCCAAAAAGATATTCTAAGGAAAGAGTCACTGAAACAAGAAACATCTTCAATGCAAAGATGGAAAAGGAGTAATTTTCCTCCTTGGGACATCTCTAATTCTTCTTAGATGAAGTGTCCTAGGTTACAATGTAAGATGTGCCCAAAGTATGTATTCTATCACCATCTACATGAGCTGTTGAAACTAGGTTGGGCAGTGTTTCCCTTGCCCCCTCCCTCCAGACTATCTTCTGTTAATGGCAACATCAATGCCCTGCTGCATGACTCATAGATAACTCCCTCCAGGAGCTATCTCTGTTTAATGGGCAATCAAGGACCCATTACATGACTCATAGAATGATATCAGCCCATTGTGAGATGCTCCACCCAGGGGGAGGAGCCAAGCATTCCCACCTGGATATAATCTGGGATTTGGGACAGCACAGGCAGCCTTACCCACTGGATTCCCAGAGGACAACAGCTACCAGACCTTTCTGCAGGAACACTGCTTCAACAAGACCGCTTCATCTGGACTGCTACCACCACGGTTTCAGGTTGTATTCTGACTCTGTCAGTGATCTTTTGTACTATTGCATGTGTTTTATTTTATTTTACCTTACTTTTTTTTTCTCTCCTATTAAATTGTTTTTTTCTGACTTAGAGTCTCTCGCTGGTTTTGCTTTCAAGCCAGCACATATTTTTTGGTGCCCAACGTGGGGCAGGAGGTACTGAGAAAAGTCAGAATTACAATTTTGTAGTGAGAAAAAAAACCAGCTGTCCGCTATGATGCTCAACATGCTTTCATATATCTTATACCTAGCTCTCTACATTTTCCCATACATGGGGCAGTATCTGCCGGTCTTAATGCTCATGTGTAGACCAGGGTATGGTACCAAAATTGCTTTATTGGTCTATTATGTTTATTGTATGATAACCTCTGAGGCAATGAGCATAATTTGGAATATATACTCTATTTTGTTTTCTTGTCCTGGTCCAGAATGCTACATCTGGGCTCTCAACAATCGCACCCAGCCCCTGTGGGGAGGGGTAAAGAATGATTTTTTCCAGTCTTTTAGGCCTGGCACAGCAGTTTTCGAAAGTATTGAGTTCTCTCTAGGTGCCAAGGACAGCATAATATTGTTGTTAGTTCTGCTTTGTCTTTGCACGGCCCGCACCATGCTTAGAAATCAAACACTACATGGGGTGGTGCAGCGTCTCCTTGAGGAAGAGGGAAAAAGAAACAAATGCAAAACAACGGCATCCGTGTCTACACAAACTCACAGAGAAAACAGGAACCGCATCTATGCAGATTGTCACAGAGGAGAAAGGAACCAAAAACAAAGCAACAGTGTCAGTGTCTGCACAAGCTGTCACAGAGGAGAAAGAAACCAAAGGTGCCATCAGCATCTCCACACAAACTGTCACTGAAGCAGAACAACCTAAACCAGTAGCAGTTGCCCCTGTTCAGAAGAGGAAATCAAAGAGCAAATCAGTCCGCATAGTGACTGATAAGGATGTGGCAGGACCTTCGCACCCAGCAGAAGAGACAGAGCCAGAGATCATCACCCGCTCTCTATCCCTGGGTGAACTGCGTGACCTGCGGAGGGAATTCACCCGCCAGACAAACGAGTCCATCCTGACCTGGCTGCTCCGCATCTGGGACGCTGCAACCAATGACACCATTCTGGATGGAAGTGAGGCCAGGCAACTGGGATCGCTGTCTCGGGATGTGGTCATTGACCGGGGGATCGGGAGAACCCAACAAACTCTCAGCCTCTGGCGGCGACTGCTAACAAGTGTGGGGGACAGATACCTTTGTAAAGAAGACCTCCAGGTGCACCAAGGAAAATGGAGCACAATGGAACAAGGTATCCAATGCCTGAGGGAATTGGCTGTGCTGGAGGTCATTTTCTCAGAAGATGAGAGATTTCCTAAAAGCCCAGATGATGTCCAGTGCACATCGCAGATGTGGTTGAGATTCGCACGGCTTGGACCGGAGATGTACTCCCGTTACCTGGCAACGCTGCAATGGAGGGAAGGCGAGGACAAGGTGGGCGTCTTGGTCAATAAACTAAGAATTTAGGAGGACACTGTCACTGCCCCATTTCATACCCATGTCTCATCTGTGGAAACAAGGCTGGCTGAGCAAGTCCGGAGTTTGATTGAAGAGGGCCATCAGAAACTGAAAAAGGAACTTAAGGAAGAAATTTACCACATCTCGCCAGAACCAACAAGAGTCTCTACCATTAGGAGCAGGTACCTGCCAGCCAGGGAGAGAGGATACACTCCACGGGGTAACCTCTGGTCTTTTCTTCGGGAGCATGGAGAAGACATGAGGAAGTGGGATGGAAAACCCACCTCCTCCTTAGCAGCCTGAGTATGTGAACTGAAAAGAGAGACATCTACCACAAGGAGCTCATCTAGAGTCAACACTGCCCCAGTCTCTAAGGCACAGAACTCCAGATGGTATAGGAAGGATGATATGACTGATTCTCTTGAAGGGACCTCAGGAATATATGTATAGGAAGAGAGCAATGTGTACCATGACCAGGAATAGGGGGGCCCTGCCTCTAGCCAGGTAGAGGAAAGGGACAATTGGATCTATTGGACTGTGTGGATCCGATGGCCTGGCACATCTGACCCACAAAAATATACGGCTTTGGTTGACACTGGTGCCCAATGTACCCTGATGCCATCAAGGTATGTAGGAACAGAATCCATTTCTATTTCTGGAGTGACAGGAGGGTCCCAGCAGCTGACTGTATTGGAGGCCGAAGTGAGTTTAACTGGGAATGGGTGGCAAAAACACCCCATCGTGACTGGCCCAGAGGCCCCATGCATCCTCGGCATAGACTATCTCAGAAATGGATATTTCAAAGACCCAAAAGGATATTGTTGGGCTTTTGGGATAACTGCTTTAGAGACAGAAGACATCAGACAACTGAATACCTTGCCTGGTCTCTCAGACGACTCCTCTGCTGTTGGACTACTGAGAGTTGAAGAACATCAGGTACCAATCGCCACAACAACAGTACACCGTCAGCAATACCGCACCGACAGAGACTCTGTGATTCCTATCCATGAGATGATTCGTAAACTGGAGAGCCAAGGGGTGGTCAGCAAGGCTCGTTCACCTTTCAACAGCCCTATATGGCCAGAGCGTAAGTCCAGTGGAGAATGGAGACTGACGGTGGATTACCGTGCTCTGAATGAAGTCACCCCACCACTAAGTGCTGCTGTGCCAGACATGTTGGAGCTTCAGTACGAGCTGGAGTCCAAGGCAGCAAAGTGGTATGCAACCATTGATATTGCCAATGCCTTCTTCTCCATTCCTTTGGCAGCAGAGTGCAGGGCCCAGTTTGCCTTCACCTGGAAGGGCGTTCAGTACACCTGGAACCGACTGCCCCAGGGGTGGAAACACAGCCCCACCATCTGCCATGGACTGATCCAGAATGCACTGGAAAAGGGTCAGGCTCCTAAACATCTACAGAACATTGATGACATCATTGTATGGGGGAACACAGCAGGGGAAGTCTTCAAGAAAGGAGAGAAGATTATCCAGATTCTGCTGAAAGCTGGTTTTGCCATTAAGCAAAATAAAGTTAAGGGACCGGCTCAAGAAATCCAGTTTCTGGGAGTCAAGTGGCAAGATGGACGTCGCCAGATCCCCACAGAAGTAATCAACAAGATCACCACAATGTCTCCACCTACCAACAAGAAGGAGACACAAGCTTTCCTAGGTGCCATAAGCTTTTGGAGAATGCACATTCCTGAGTACAGCCAGACTGTGAGCCCTCTCTACCTGGTCACCCGCAAGAAGAACGATTTCCACTGGGGCCCTGAACAGACACACGCCATTGCCCAGATCAAGCAGGAGATCGCTCATGCGGTAGCCCTTGGCCCAGTCAGGACAGGACCAGATGTGAAGAATGTGCTCTACCCTGCAGCCGGGAACAATGGCCTCTCCTGGAGTCTTTGGCAGAAGGTGCCTGGGGAGACTCGGGGCCGACCACTGGGATTCTGAAG
The DNA here is from genome assembly GCF_015227805.2 of Hirundo rustica. Classification (NCBI taxonomy): domain Eukaryota; kingdom Metazoa; phylum Chordata; class Aves; order Passeriformes; family Hirundinidae; genus Hirundo; species Hirundo rustica. The sequence goes on along the minus strand of NC_053487.1, from coordinate 20,371,990 downwards.
CCGAAGCTACAGAGGATCTGAAGCCAACTACACTCCCACAGAGAAGGAAATCTTAGCCGCCTATGAAGGACTTCAAGCTGCCTCGGAAGTAATTGGCACTGAAACGCAGCTGCTTTTGGTACCCCGACTACTGGTGCTGGGGTGGATGTTCAAGGGAAAGGTTCCTTCCACGCATCATGCCACTGACACCACATGGAGCAAATGGATTGCCCTCATCACACAGCGTGCCCATATTGGAAACCCGAATCGCCCTGGGATTCTGGAAATTATAACAAACTGGCCTGAAGGTGAGACTTTTGGATTATCTTTTGAAGAAGAGGAGGAACAAGTGACACATGCTGAGAAAGCCCCAACTTATAACGAGCTACCAGAGACTGAAAGACAATATGCCCTCTTCACTGATGGTTCCTGCTGAATTGTAGGCGCTAACCGGAAATGGAAAGCTGCAGTATGGAGCCCCACACGATGAGTTGTACAAGCTACCAAGGGGCAAGGTGGATCAAGTCAGGTTGCAGAACTTAAATCCATCCAGCTGGCTTTGGATATTGCCGAATGAGAGAAGTGGCCAAGACTCTATCTCTACACTGACTCGTGGATGGTAGCTAATGCTCTGTGGGGATGGCTGAATCGCTGGAAAAAGGCCAACAGGCAGCGCAGAGGGAAACCCATCTGGGCTGCTGAGATTTGGCAGGACACCACCGCCCGAGTAGAGAAGCTGACCGTGAAGGTTCGACACGTGGATGCACACCTATCCAAGAGTCAGGCTAATGAAGAGCATCACAACAACGAGCAGGTGGACAAAGCTGCCAAAGTGAAAGTATCACAGGTGGATCTAGACTGGCAGCACAAGGGAGAAGTATTCCTAGCCCGTTGGGCCCATGATGCATCTGGTCATCAGGGGAGAGATGCAACATACCGATGGGCCTGTGACCGAGGGGTGGACCTTACTATGGACAACATCTCACAGGTCATCCACAACTGTGAGACCTGCGCTGCAATCAAACAGGCCAAGTGAGTAAAGCCTCTGTGGTACGGTGGACGATGGTTGAAGTACAGATATGGGGAGGCCTGGTAGATTGACTACATCACCCTTCCCCAAACCCGCCAAGGCAAGCGTTATGTGCTGACCATGGTGGAAGCCACCACTGGATGGTTGGAGACCTACCCTGTGCCTCATGCTACTGCTCGGAATACTATCTTAGGCCTTGAAAAGCAGGTCCTGTGGAGACATGGCACCCCTGAGAGTATCGAGTCAGACAATGGGACCCATTTCAAGAATGGCCTTATAAACACCTGGGCTAGAGAACATGGCATTGAATGGATATATCACATCCCTTATCATGCACCAGCTGCCGGGAAAGTTGAACGGTGCAATGGGTTACTTAAGACTACCCTGAAGGCGCTTGGTGGGGGGACTTTCAAAAATTGGGAAGTGAACTTAGCAAAGGCCACCTGGATGGTCAACACTCGAGGGTCAATCAGTCAAGCTGGTCCTGCCCAGTCTGAACCCTTGCACACGGTGGATGGAGATAAAGTCCCTGTGGTACACATGAAAGGCATTTTAGGAAAAACTGTTTGGATTAATCCCACCTCAGGCAAAGGCAGACCCATCTGTGGGATTGTTTTTGCTCAAGGACCTGGTTCCACTTGGTGGGTAATGCAGAAAGATGGGGAAACCCGTTGTGTACCACAGGGAGACCTAATTTTAAGTGAGAACTGGGTGTAACAGTTGCATTCTGTATATGTGTATGTATAAGCATGTGTATATTTATCTATCTAGCTGTAAGAATGTATTAATTTGGGTATGATGTAGATGGTCATAGAATAAGGTGTGGATTATGTCCTAGGTTACAATGTAAGATGTGCCCAAAGTATGTATTCTATCACCATCTACGTGAGCTGTTGAAACTAGGTTGGGCAGTGTTTCCCTTGCCCCCTGCCTCCAGACTATGTTCTGTTAATGGCCCATCAATGCCCTGCTGCATGACTCATAGATAATCACAGAATCACAGAATTTTTAGGTTGGAAGAGACCTTCAAGATCATCGAGTCAAACCCATCTCTAATACCTCAACTAGACCATGACACCAAGTGCCACATCCAGTCTTTTTTTAAACACTTCTAGGGATGGTGACTCCACCACCTCCCCAGGCAAGCCATTCCAGTACTTTATCACTCTTTCAGTGAAAAACTTTTTCCTAATATCCAGCCTATATCTCCTTTGCCGCAGCTTGAGCCTGTGTCCTCTTGTTCTGTCCATTGTTGCCTGAAGAAAGAGACCAACCCCCACCTGACTACAACCACCTTTCAGGAAGTTGTAGAGAGTGATAAGGTCACCTCTGAGCCTCCTTTTCTCCAGGCTAAACAATCCCAGCTCCCTCAGTCATTCTTCATACGGCTTGTGCTCCAAGCCCTTCACCAGCCTCATTGCCCTCCACTGGACACGCTCAAGCATCTCAACGTCCTTCCTAAATGGAGGGGCCCAGAACTGGACACAATACTCAAGGTGTGGCCTCACCAGTGCAGAGTACAGGGGAAGAATGACCTCCCTGCTCCTGCTGGCCACACCATTCCTGATACAGGCCAGGATGCCATTGGCTCTCTTGGCCACCAGGGCACACTGCTGGCTCATGTTCAGCCGGCTGCTGACCAGTACCCCCAGGTCCCTTTCCTCCTGGGCACTGTCTAGCCACACCGTCCCCAGCCTATAATGTTGCAGGGAGTTATTGCAGCCAAAGTGCAGGACTCGGCGCTTGGACTTATTAAACCTCATCCTATTGGACTCTGCCCATCCATCCAACTGTTCCAGGTCTTTCTGCAAAGCTCTTCGTCCTTCCAACAGGTCGACATACGCTCCCAGCTTAGTGTCATCTGCAAATTTACTAATGAAAGACTCCATGCCTTCATCCATGTCATCAATAAAAATATTGAACAGAACTGGCCCCAGCACAGACCCCTGAGGGACACCACTCTTGACTGGCCACCAGCTGGATGCAGCACCGTTCACCACCACTCACTGGGCCCGGCCATCCAGCCAGTTACTGACCCAGCGAAGAGAGCTCCTGTCCAAGCCACGGGCTGCCAGCTTATTTAGGAGTATGCTGTGGGAAACAGTGTCAAAGGCCTTGCTGAAGTCCAAATAGACAACATCCACAGCCTTCCCTGCATCCACCAGGCAGGTCACCTGGTCATAAAAGGTGATCAGGTTGGTCAAACATGACCTACCCCTCCTAAACCCATGCTGGCTGGGTCTGATACCCTGGCCATCCTGTAAGTTCTGTGTGATGGCATTTAATATAAACTGTTCCATTATTTTGCCAGGTACTGAGGTCAAGCTAACTGGCCTATAATTACCAGGATCCTCCTTTGCACCCTTTTTGTGAATGGGTGTCACATTGGCCAGCTTCCAGTCATCCGGAACCTCACCAGTGAGCCAAGACTGATGGTAGATGATGGAGAGTGGCTTCGCAAGCTCATCTGCCAGCTCTCTCATCACCCTGGGATGGATCCTGTCTGGTCCCATAGATTTATGGATATCCAGGCATTTCAGCAGTTCTCTGACTGCCACCTCTTGGATAATGAGGGGACCATTCTGCTCCCTGACACCATCTACCAGCCCAGGAGGGCAGTTGTCTTGAAGGCAAGTCGTCTCCTCACTAAAAACTGAGGCAAAGTAGTCATTAAGCACTTCTGCCTTCTCCTCATCTGCAGATATTAAGTTCCCTCCCTTGTCCAGTAAAGAACAAAGGTTGGTCGTACCCTTCCTTTTAGCATTAATATATTTGTAAAAACATTTTTTATTATCCTTTACAGAAGCTGCCATTCTAAGTTCAAACTGAGCTTTGGCCTCCCTAATTTTTTTCCTACATGCTTTAGCAGCTCCCTTAAATACTTCCTGAGAGACCTGACCCCCCTTCCAAAGCTGATACATCCTCTTTTTATTCCTAAGTTCCTCCAAAACCTCCTTGCTCATCCAGGCTGGACGTTTACCCCGTCGACTTACCTTTCGGCACACAGGGACAGTCTGTTCCTGTGCCCTCAAGATCTCTGTTTTGAGACATGCCCAGCTTTCCTGAACTCCTTTGTTTTTAAGGGCTGCTTCCCAAGGGATGTTCTGAATAAGTCTCCTAAACAGGCCAAAGTCTGCCCTCTGGAAGTCCAATGCAAGGGTTTTACTGGTGCTCCTCCTGACTTCGCCAAATATTGAGAACTCTATTATTTCATGATCACTTTGCCCCAAGCGACCTCCAACCACCACATCTCCCACCAGTCCATCTCTATTTGCAAACAGCAGATCTAACATAGTCCCTCCCCTGGTGGGCTCACCCACCAACTGTGACAAAAAGTTGTCCTCCATACACTCTAAAAATTTCCTGGACTGCCTCTTTTCTGCTGTATTAAGTTCCCAGCAGATGTCTGGTAGGTTGAAGTCACCCACAAGAACAAGGGCTGATGATCCTGAAACATTACCTAGCTGTTTATAGAATAAGTTATCCACCTCTTCTTCCTGGTTGGGTGGACGATAACAGACTCCCAGCAGGATGTCAGCCTTGTTGGCCTTCCCCTTAATTCTTACCCATAGGCATTCCACTCCATCTTCCTTAGTTTCAATTGCTACAGTATCAAAAGTCTGCTTAATATAAAGGGCCACCCCTCCACCTCTTCTTCCTTGTCTGTCTCTTCTGAAGAGCTTGTAGCCATTGAGTGCAGTGCTCCAGCCATGTGAGTCATCCCACCATGTTTCTGTGATGGCAACTACATTATAGCTTTGCTGTTGCACCATGGCCTCCAACTCTTCTTTTTTGTTACCCATGCTGCGTGCATTGGTATACATGCACCTCAGCTGGGCTACTGACTTCGCCCTTAACTCAGCCTTGCAACCCTTGGGCCTGCTTCCAGAGAGCCCAGCTGCATCCCCTTCCCCCTTCAAACCTAGTTTAAAGCCCTCTCAACAAGTTCTGCCAGTTCATGAGCTAAGAATCTTTTGCCCTTAACAGAGAGATGTATCCCATTTGGTTCCAGCAGAGCAGGTGTTGTAAAAATTTCTCCATGTTCAAAGAATCCAAAATTTTGCCGATGACACCAACCCTTAAGCCACTTGTTGATGGTGTGGGTTCTCCTGTTTCTTTCATCATTTTCCTCTGCCACCAAAGGGACTGAGCAGAACACTACCTGTGCTTCTGCCCTATCAATTACCTGACCCAGTGCCCTAAAGTCTCTTTTAATTGCCTTGACACTCCTCTTTTCAATCTCATCACTGCCAGCCTGGAGTATCAGCAGTGGGTAATAATCAGAGGGCTGAATCGGCGCAGGAAGTCTCTCAGTGATATTTTGTGCCCAGGCCCCAGGGAGGCAGCAGACTTCCCTGTGGGATGGGTCCGGTCGACATATGGGGCCCTCTGTTCCTCTCAGAAGGGAGTCACCTACTACGATTACCCTTATTTTCTTCTCGATGTTAGAGGTGGTGATGCATCTTTCAGATGAATCATAATTGGGGGACTCACTCCCTCCAGGAGATATCTCTGTTTAATGGGCAATCAAGGACCCATTACATGACTCATAGAATGATATCAGCCCATTGTGTATCTGCCCAGGGGGAGGAGCCAAGCATTCCCACCTGGATATAATCTGGGATTTGGGACAGCACAGGCAGCCTTACCCACTGGATTCCCAGAGGACAACAGCTGCCAGACCTTTCTGCAGGAACACTGCTTCAACAAGACCACTTCATCTGGACTGCTACCACCACGGTGTCAGGTTGTATTCTGACTCTGTCAGTGATCTTTTGTACTATTGCATGTGTTTTATTTTATTTTACCTTACTTTTTTTTTCTCTCCTATTAAATTGTTTTTTCTGACTTAGAGTCTCTCGCTGGTTTTGCCTTCAAGCCAGCACATGAAGATATATTGGTATTTATCAATATATTTATGCAGGATGTGATTTACCAACCCAGTCAGCAACTGGCTTTTGAGAATTCCACACAGGGGAAATAAAGAAACAATATAATTCTTCATGACCTTATCTTGAGCCCATTCCCACCATAATTGAGCCTGGATCACAAAAGATTTGGCACCACTAAAATATGGGTTATAGTTTGTGAAGATCCCAAACTCCCTGCAGTGTAAAACTCCATAAATCCAGGGGAAATGTTGCCTCATATTTGGACTGAACACAGAGCTACAACATCCACACAGATTGTGGTTCCTTTGGTGGTTTTTATTGTTGAGAAGGTTTCCAATGTGCTAGGAGGAAATTTCTTTCCATTGGTCTCGTTTTGTCTTTACAAAACTTGCCTTTTTCTGCCTCCAGCCTTGGAAACTGAATTTTAGGTGTTGGCCAGAAACACTCCATGAACACCCAAGCACAGAAAGGCAGCAATCACCTCAGTTTCCAAATATTTCTTCAATTCACACCACAAAGAAGTCGTGTATAATATGCACTCAGATCTAGCCTGAGATGTGCTATTAATTCATTTTAAGCTGCAAAACTCTGGGGACAAAAGCCACATTTTCCATGTTGGGACTTGCAGAGTCAAATTTAAACCCATTAATGGTACTCACCAAGCACTAGTGCTCTGAGGTGGCCTCACTGAGCAAGGCAGAGCCCTGACAGAGCAAATTCCATTTATCCAAGGTTCTTCTTCCAGTAAGGAACAGTTATCAGGTTACATAAAAGCTGAACTAAAAACCTCAATTTAAAATGGGGTGTGTAAAAAGTAGCAAGGAGTCCTTCCCTCCCTGGAGATCTGTTTTCCCAACAAACAGGTGGATTATAAGGAGCCATTGTGTATTATTTTCTGCTGGTAAATGACTTAGTTTGCGTGTCTGCAACACTGCAGGGGACACTCCAGCCTGGGGACAGATCTCCAGCTGGACTAACCCAGCCCTGATAGCCCTGTCCAGGCACAGAGCCTCTCCCAGGGAACACAAGGAGCTCAGGGAGTTTCATTCCTTGGCATGAAAAAGATGGGAAAGAAAGGTGCCTTTCCAACATCAGCAGACAGGTGAGTAGGGATGTATTTACAGACATGGATTTGGGGGTGACTTCAGTGATAGAAATTTACTTACTGGGAACTCATTAAGTTGGGGGTGTCTCTGAGAAGAATGCAGAGGTGGGGAGGCCCTGGCACAGGTTGCCCAGAGAAACTGTGGCTGCCCCATCGCTGGAAATGTTCAAACCCCATTTGGATGGGGTTTGGAACAACCTGATCTGCTGGAAAGTCCCTGTCCACAGCAGGAGGGTTGGATTGAGGTGATCTTTGAGGTCCCTTTTAACCCAAACCCTTTTGTGATTCTATGACAGATTTTTGACCTGAGACTGATGATGCTGATGTTGAAATGGCTGTTAACATCAGGCTTTTTTTCACAGATCTGTTTGATTACTAAAAATAACATAAATCATGCAATAGTTTGGGTTGGAGGGGACCTTAAGGATCACCTAATACCAGTATGCAGTGATGTTCACAAAAAGAGCTGAGTTCTGCCCTATTATTATCAGCATAAAATATTTTTTATTTTCCAGAAATTGCATATGTTGATCCTTGCAATGCCTTACAAATAATGCATTTATCCAACATTTAAAGCGTACATTATAATTTATAGGTTAGTTATTTTATCTTGGTGTCAATGAAAGTGGGAAGCTGTATGAAAGAGCTTATATTAGGAGAAAGAGACTTTCTGTTGACAGTGGACTCCTCCCGCAGTAAGCAGCAGCCTGACTGTCCTCTCCGATGCCGAGAGCAGGAAAAGAATGCTCAGCTCCCCCAGTGCGGTCCTTTTCCCTCCCCCAAACTTATGTGATCTTCCCCCTCTCTCGGCTATTTTTTTTGTGTGGGTCAAGCACCCTCTAAGCCTCAGTACTTAGTCTCTTAGCAACTTATGGGGGAAAAATTCTATAGAAAAAAAAACCAAAACTGAACCTAACCCCCAACAGCAGGTCACCAACCTAAATCACCCCAAGACCTAAACAAACCCTGGTCTTTCCACCACCCTGCAGAGAAATGAGTCCACCTCACCTGACATCAGCATTTCAGCATACAGGTGCCTGGACAGCAACATTTCCTCTTATGAAGAAGAAAACCCCTCTTAGCCCCACCTCTTCCACCATTTTTCCTGTCTAGAGCAAACTGTTGTTGCTGGTGGTGTTTTCCTGCAGAAAGAAGAAGGTTAACCTGTGTTATTTAGAAATACTATTTGCCTTCTTCCCTCCAGATGGAAACTCTTTGGTTTCTGCTATCACTAAACACACAACTAAATCAAGATATGATCTGCTAACATATTCAAAATTATGTTTGGCCTGAATAAATTTTTTTAGCATCAAACATCAATTTCATTTCATAATGAATGCATGTTTCATCTCATAACATTTTGTTTTTCATACATTTAGCAAAATTGCTTAACTGATACATTTTTTTCCCGAACAGCTTTATTCCTACACTAAAGACATGCAAATCAAAAGCTTGCACTCTTATATAATGTGCAGAATTCCCTACTGTTGGTTCAATTGCTAAATTCTAAAATATTCATAATAGCTATATTTTTTTTACAATATTAATTTGGTGTCCTGATTCTTTTATTAGGAAAAGTACATTAAGATACACAAGCAGAATTTTACAGGTCTCTCTGTTCAATGATTTTTGTTTTTATTTGTTCCCTCTCCAGAGGGGAACCTCCCCAGCACCCACCACGTGCTCCACATCCCAGGAGCATTATCAGGAATGCCGGCGAGGCACATCCAGCCTCCCTTCCTAAGCCTAATGCCCTCTGCAATTCTTGTCTGAGCAGTTGTTAGCTGAAGACAAGATGACTTATTTCCATTCATTCCCCGCATAATCCACCTTGTGAATTTCCACTTCACCTACCCGCACAGCCGAGGAGCCAGAAATACAAAATATTTCCTACTGTGTTTTAAACCCACATCCTCCTGGATACACAATAAGAGGTTAATAGCTTTGACACTGCACTGTTTTCATATTCATGTCTAAGTTATGGATACAGCAACAGATCAGCACTTCTTTGTGCTTGGCATTGGCTCTGCTTCGCTGCCTTAAACTGTCTGAGTCAAGGCCACGTTTTAATGCCATAGAGCTCTATTCAAATACCAGTATGACCACATTTTAAAACTACCCTGTACCACTTCATTGCCACAGATATCCTTTACATCTGGCAAGGGCTGTTTCTCTGCATGTCAACAGTAATTCCGTTTAACAGCTGTCTTTTTTGACAAGCTTAGTGTCAGACTCTAAAATGACAGGGTGACAGTTTCCCTTTTCTTTAACAGAACATAGTGAAAATTAACTGTTTGAATGCAGGAGCACCAAACGCCTCCTGAATACAGTTTGGAGTCAAGGGAATAGGGTTGGGAATTGTTGGTATTAACAACCCGAACTGGAAACATATAGTGTCTGACAAATCCTGGCACTGCCCCTGGAACTGAGGTTTCTACCTGAAATCAAAGTGTTCAGCACCCAGAAAACATTAAATTGAGTTGAAGTAGATGTCGGAGGGAAACCCTGGGAATTTGCACACTGGCATGATGAGTGATATTCCTGAACTGCATAAAGACACAGGACAATATTCCATGTATTTAGTTAAAGTGCTTCTTAACACAGCAGCTAAAGGTACCCCATGTCTCAGTTTTCCAACATCACTCCATGCACACAGGTTTTCCACAAATTTCAGGCCTCCAAAAACACTTCAGCATAATTTCTGTAGGACTACAACTGTGCCTGGAATAATACTGTACATCTTCATGATTGAAACCTTTAACAGCAAAACCAGCTTGTGGACAGTAACAAAGTGCCACCATGATTTATGAACCACCAATAAATGCTACCAAGACATTGCTTTAATCTGGTGCAAGAGTGAGCTTTACAAGGCTGCTTGTATTTGGCTCACATAAAAGCAAATTTAAAAAATATAAACCTTACAATATCTGTATTTAAACCATGTACTCATGGCAGCTGTACACTGGGTCATCTCCTTGTGTCTCTGCTCTCTACGGCTGAGGAGTGAGGATGGAAGATGCCTCCCCAATTCAGTTCTTGGCCAACCTTGAAGTTGACTGCAGTGACACTTGATTCCATCTCACACAATTTGTTTTAAAGAATTATGAAAGATTTTCTGTTGTTTGTTCCTGGGTAAGCAGGTACAGCTAAAGCATAACAGAATAACCAACAAAAACCCAACAGGTTGAAAGGGTGGAAAAACAAGCATAATATTGAAGCTCCTTTAGTAATTGCTTTTGTTTGCTTAATGTTGTCATAAGGAACAATTTTTTTACTGAGGTGGCACAACACTGGCACAGGATGCTCAGAGAGGTGGAAGGTGCACCATCCCTGGAAACATTCAAGGTTATCTTGGACAGGGCTCTAAGCAACTTGGTCTAGCTAAAGATGTCCCTGCTCATGACAAGGGGTTTGGATTGGATGGCATTTAGGAGTCCCTTCCACCCCAAACCACTCTCTGATTCAATGATAAATATTTGTATGTAATACCCATGATTACAACACGTGGCCACCTCATGATACTTAGAACAATTCACACTCAAATGCCTACAAATACCTCTAAAAGCCATGCTCATTTTTATCAGCTGGAAGGGAGATTTACCAGTTCTCAGTCTCAGAACACAGCCCAGCTCTTCCTCTTTTATTCAGCCCTTTTAAATACAATTGGTCACAACCTGCAGAACTCACTGATTGTCCAGCACTCTGTATCCAGGTCTCTCCTACAGCAAAACCTTGTCCCTGTGCTGCAGGGGCTGGGACAGAGATGCTTGTCACGGTGCTATTCCTCGCGCTGATGAGCGCGGCCACGGGCTAGCTCAGTCTCGTGCACCGCAGCAACGTATGAGGTCGGGGTGGCAAGCCAGGCGAGCCACCTCCTCCCTGTGGGGTCTTGGTTCCCCTCACAGCGACGGTCAGCAGATGACAAATGCAACCCACGGCAGACAATCAAAAGGCGGACTCCTCTGGGCTCAGTTAAACAGGATTTTATTCAGGGGGAGAGGCAGCATGGGGCTCAGCACTCTCTGGCCCACCGCCCAGAAGAGACCCCAAGGCCAGGCGTGCGGCAGGTTTTAAGGGTCAGTGGAAACAGGGGTGGCGACAACCGGTCAGCCAGTCACAGGAATCGGGGGGTTAACCGGGGGTGTGAACCATGGAACTGGGGACCAATCACAAAATGATGGGAGGGGGTCTCCCGGGCCCCAGCCTATCACTCGGCACCCTTCCTGGAGTTTTCTAGAAGCCAGGGAAGGGTCTCTGAGTGGCAGGCAGGCGACCACGAGGAGGGGGGGGGGATTGACAGCGACAGGTGCAGGGAAGGGATGAATGACAGAAAACGTCGGGTTTTACAATAGACAAAACAACAGATGCAGAAAGGAAAACCAATGCAGAACACAGGGGTATACAGTGAACTAAACTATTATCAAATAACTTAAAAATCTTACAAAAATAACTTAATAACTTAATAAAACAATTCTCACACCACCACATCTCCCCCTTTTTTGTTTTTTCAAGAGGAGTGGGGCTGGAACGGAGGAAGGAGGTCAGTGAGGCTGCGTTGGGTACCCCAGTCCATGCTCTTCTTCATCCGGATTTCTTTCTTCCTCGTCGTCGGGGGCCCCCTCCAGCACCTCCTCCTGATCCAGCTCCTCTTCCTCTCTGCGGTCTTCCAGTGAGGCGACGAGATGGTTTATGGTGGGGGAGTGTGGGGTGGAAACTAACTTATACAACATCCTTTTTAAAAGTCTGAAAGCAAGGATAACAAGTAATAAAACAAACAAACACAGCAACCCAGTTTTATCATAGATGAAGCCCAACCGGAGATTCCCCAATTAGAAGACAGTCCGCCCAGCCAGTCCTTGGTCTCCCTTTTGATGTTGGTCACTTGTCAGATGGCAGTGTAGTTGTTCGGTTGGTGGACCAGCCATCTGACGACTGGGAGACTCAGGCTGAGTGTTGCCAAGGCTCCGAGGGCTAGGTGGAACCTCCTCGGAGCGGGGAATCCGGCTCGGGTTGCTGTTATGAAAAACTGAAAGACACTAAACAAATACGTTACTTAAATTTGACAACAGCAGGGAAAGGGATGGCTCCGCCCGGAGCTGATGTTCAGCTCTCCTCGTTTGATGTTTTCCTTTTCCGCCTCCACGCTGCCATGGTGACTTGCTGACTGTTGATTTTGCCAGACCCTGGGCTTTTGGGAACATAGGGCCTCACCCACTTTGCTGGAATCCATTTTGGTCCCGTGGGGGTGGACACGCAGGCGTACCCACGTCCCCACGTGACCAGATCGTGTGGCCCTTCTGTCCCTCTAGACCCAGGATCTTTGACCATGACCTGCAGTCGTTCTTTGACCCCAAACAGTGAGCTCGCGCCGAAGTGTCGGACAATGGGCGGATTGAGACCTTCGTAAGAACAATTCAGGAAGTTGATTGTAAACAAAGCTCTGGCCAGCCTGACCGATGGTGACTCTGTCCTGAGGACCCTCTGTTGTTGATGCAGCACACGCTTGATGGTCCCATGGGTCCTCTCAACCATGGCTTGGCCTGTGGGGGATGCCGGTCTTGTGCCCCACCCCCCATTGCTGCAGGAAGCTACGAAGCTCCCTGGATTTATACGCCGGGCCGTTATCGGTTTTCAGTTCTCTCGGAATGCCCATGAAGGAGAAGGCGTGGATGAGGTGTTTTATGGCATCCCCGGCCTTCTCCCCTGTGTGGGCAGAGGCGAACACGGCTCCAGAAAAGGTATCCACTGACACATGTATGTATTTTTGTCGTCCGAATTGTGGGAAATGTGTGACATCTGTCTGCCACACCTCACAGCTCCTCAGCCCCCGAGGGTTGACCCCCGCATGCAAAGTTGGGACTGCATTTCAGGAGCAGGATGGGCACGCGGCCACAATCGCCTTGGCCTGCTCCCACGTTAGATGGAAGCGGCGAACAAGGCCAGGCGCGTTTTGGTGGAAAAGCTGGTGGCTGAGTTTCGCCTGCTCAAAGATGTTAGGCAGGGGGGCCATCTCGGCAGGGGCAGCGAGGGCATCTGCCTTCCTGTTCCCCTCCGCGACAAACCCCGGCAAATCTGTGTGTGACCTCATGTGCATCACATAGAACGGCTGCTCTCGGTGGGAGACCAGTTTAACTAATTTCGAGAGCAACTCATATAAAGCAATGTTGGACACCTCTTGCAGGATGGCTTGTTCCGCTCTGGACACCACCCCCGCTACATACGCGGAGTCTGTTACTAAATTGAAAGGTTCGGGAAACCGCTCAAATGCCCTGACGACAGCGGCCAACTCAGCAACCTGAGGTGATCCTTCCACCTCAGCGACATCAGCCTCCCACTGCTGAGTTTGAGGGTCCTTCCAAGTCAAGACTGACTTGTGAGACTTTCCGGATGCATCAGTAAAAACTGTCAAGGCTTTGAGTGGCCTCCTGCTTCGAACCTCCTTTAAGGATAATGTGAATTTAACATCCTGATTAAAAATTTTGTGGGCTGGCCGATGAATTGAAATTTGCCCAGTAAAGGAGTCCAGTGCGAACTGCAGTGCTTTGTTTTCCTGCAGCAGGTGTTCCATCATTGACATCGAAATTTGGCCTGATCTCAACCCAATTGGAATGTGAATACACACAAAGTCACAACTGGCTAATTCTCTGATCCGGAACCTTGCCTTCTGGATCAGCACAGCTACCAACTCCTGTGGCCGGGTCATCCTTTTGGACCTCTGATGGCTCAGGAAGACCCACTCTATGATAGAGAGTGGATCTTTCCCTTCTCGGTCCTTTTTCGGGATGTCCTTCCACTGAAAGATCATCCCGTGGAGGTGCGGCAACTTTCCCAGGATAATAAATTTGAAAGGCAGCTCAGGGTCAAATCGGTGAGCTTGCCTTGAGGACATAGCGTCCTGAATCCTCTCCAGAGCCTTTTCCACTTCTGGGGTAAGAGCCCTAGGAGAACTAAGCTCCTCTCCCCCTTTCAATAAATTGAAAAGGGGGGCTAGGTCCTCGGTGGTCAAGCCTAGCCAAGGCCTTACCCAATTCAAAGCCCCACACAGCTGGTGTACATCTGCGAGGGAACTTACCTTTGTTTCGATGGCCAATTTTTGCGGTACAATGGACCGCTTTCCAATCTCCAGCCCGAGGTACTTCCAGGGCGGCATCCGCTGAAGCTTTTCTTCCTGTAGCTCAAACCCTGCAGCAACCAGTGCATCGACTGTCAGACCAAGCACATGGGAAAGCATGTCATCATTCGGGGCGCACACCAGGACATCATCCATGTAGTGGTAGATGATGGCCTGTCCCGCGGCTGCGCGGACAGGGGACAGCAAGGAGGCCACATACCACTGGCAGATAACAGGTGAGTTCTTCATCCCTTGCGGGAGAACTCGCCAGTGATAGCGTCTCCTCGGGGCTTCCCGGTTGATGGTGGGAACCGAGAAAGCAAAACGTGGGGCATCGTCAGGGTGCAGAGGAATTTGAAAGAAGCAATCTTTTATATCTATAACAGCCAATTGCCAATTTTGGGGGAGCATAGTCGGGGAAGGCATCCCAGGTTGGAGAGACCCCATGTCCTCGATGACATTATTAATTTGGCGGAGGTCCTGAAGGAGCCGCCACTTGTCCTTCCCCGGCTTTTGAATCACAAAAACTGGGGAATTCCAAGGGCTGTCGGTTTCTACGATGTGGCCCTTGGCCAATTGCTCCTTCACGAGCTCCTTGAGCGCTTTTAATTTAGGTTTTGAAAGCGGCCATTGCTCCACCCAAACTGGTTTGTTCGTCAGCCAATTAAGTTTCTTGGTGGGACGCTCGTCAATGGACGCTGCGGAAATCTCCACTGAGGGGTCGGGTATGTCAATTTTGACCCCCCACTGCAACATGAGGTCTCTGCCAAGCAGAGGTTCATTGTAATCTAAAACAAAAGGACGGATGTTAACCAATTGTCCTTTTGGCCCCTTAATTTGCACTATGCTCCTGGATTGTCTCGCCAATTGCAACCCTCCGACACCTTGAACGTGTCCAGCCACGTCCTGCAGAGCCCAGTGTGACGGCCAATCTTTCGCTGGCACGACCGTCACAATCGCCCCCGTGTCTAAAAAGCCTCTGATGTTTAAGGTTTCCCCACCCACCCTGAACTCACAGTCCACCCGGGGCCTTTCTTCAGTGATGGCTTGCACAGGGCAAGCCACTGGGGTGTTGTTCGGTCCCCGGGTAGGGATAATTTGTGCGATCACCTGTCCTTTTGGTATGAATGTGGGTGGATGGGTGCAGCGCAGCCAGAGGACGAGATCTCCGGGGTTGTTGACAAGAACCCCTGGAAGAATCTCGACCTCTTGCGGGGTGTACTTACAGTCCCCAATGATGACAAGCTCCTTTCCTTGGACTGGCCAGGCTCCTTGTTCTTTGGTGTTTATGGAAAGGAAGGTCCAATCCGCCGTCCTCAGATGGAGCGCTTCGGTGAGCCGCAGCCGATAAGGTTCATGCCTTGATGATGTTACTAAAATTGGCTTTGAAAGGTCATGGTCAGTACTGTATGTCAAATCTGGTATGTCACGTCCGGTATTATTGTCTGTCTCAGTGAAAGGCAGCGTATCATTGGCGCTAGATGTTTCTTCCCCCTCCCCCGCTGCTCGGTCCGCCCTATTTCTATCTTCGCGCCGGGCGGACCTGCGCTCCCCACTTAGTTTAACTGTCGGGAGCTATCTCCCGACCCTCCCCTGTTCCCACTCCCCCCGCCTTCCCCCCTTTTCTTTTTCAAAGCTTCAACGGCATCCCGCAGTGGGCAGGTGTTCGCCCAGTGCCCGGGCTCCCGGCAGATTAGACACCGGTTCTTCTGGGGCACATATGGTCTGCGTGTCGGTCCTTGGGTGCCAGACACTGCTGAAACTCTCGGTGTTATTGATTTCCCTTCCCGGTCGTTTCCCTGCATGTAGGGGACCTTTAGCTGACACACCCTGAGCATATCTGGAAGGGTCGGAGGGGGGTCCAGAGGGAGACTCAAAATTGCACTCCGGCACATGTTATTTGCATTTGCAAACACCATCTCCCTCAAGATCCCATCCCTTACCGCCACTTCCATTACTTGCACCTCGATTGCTCGGGTGAGCCGCTCGACGAACTTGGTGAAACTTTCCTTGGCCCCCTGCATGATCTTGTAATAGGGTACGACCGGGCCGTCTGGCACCATTCCAAAAAATGCGGAGACCGCATGCTCCCTGGCAATCTGGAGGGCTTTGATGGGGATATCTGAGGTTTGGTCCGATGGGTCGGCCCATCTCCCCTCACCCATAAGGTGTTCTAAAGTGAGGGGGTTCCCGTTGTCGTCCACCGCAGTCTCCAGGTCTCGGAGGAGACTGGGCAAGGCCTCCCTGAGTTGCTGCCTCCATGCCGCTACCCACAGTTTGAACTCTGTTGAGTCAAGCAGGCAGGAGAACAGCTGCTTCAGGTCCGCAGGAATAACAACAGCGGCATCGAGATCTGAACGGAGCAAACCCCTGAAATAGGGGCTGTCCCGCCCATAATCTCGATGGGCCTTGCACAGATCCCGGATGGTGGACTGGGGGAATGGGTGATGGATCGCTCGGACCCGCTGCCCTCCTCGGGAACCCTTATAAATGACTGGGGATACCGAAGGAACAGGGGAAGGCTGATGCATCCCTGCAGGCTCAGGCCCTGGCCCCGCCCCCTCCGGGCCCAGACCGTGGGAACCGGAAGGGGGAGCGTGGGAACCAGCAGGGGGAGCGTGGGAACCGGAAGCCCAGGAGGCAGGTCTTCCGGCAGGGGGCGTGGTTTGGGAACCTGATGATGTAAAGTGGGTGTTCCCATGAGGGGAGTAACTGGGAGGAGCCGAGGGTGGAGTTTTCGGTGAGGGAGGAGGCATGGGGAGGAGTATAGGAAGGGGTTGGAAGAGTTTGGGGTGGGAAGAAAAGGATTTAGAGAAGAGGAAGAGGGGGATGGGGAGAACCGTGCCATGCGGTCTCCTCCATCTTGGGGATAAGGGGTACGGGAGCCATTTTGTGGTTGGGGAGTCTCAGCTAGACTAAATCTAACACGAGGTTTATTAACTGGGGAAGATGGGGAAGGGTGGAATTCTTGAGCAGCCCGGCCAGGGCTGCCCAAGAAGCCCCGAGCAGTCTGGCTAGGACTGCCTGGGCGGGGGGGTCGAGAATTCCTGGGGGAGCCTGAGCCAGCAGGTTGGGGTCCTGCTGCTCCCTTCAGAATTCCCTTCTGGGGACGAGGAGAAGGGACAGAGGGACAGGGAGAACAAAGGGCAGGTTGTCTTGGACCTGGCTGTTTCTGCACTTTCCTATTCATTTGTGTAACAGCAGCTGAAAGCTGCAAAGCCAAATTGAGGAATTTAGAGGCTTGTTTGTCCCCTGAGAGTGTCAAATTATGGATTTTGTTTTGTACAACTGTCCAAAACTTGGGGCTGTACACTTGCTCCGGGGACACACGAGGAAAGTGCAGGAAAAGCCACCTCACAAACCCCTTGAGCTCGCCCTTCGAAACCTTTAACTGGGCGAGCTCCACAACCGACTTAAAACTATGATACACACCTTTTTGGGCAGCGGAGAGTTTTGCGCCCATCTCTCCGAAACCGAAAAACCAAAATCAGGGGCTCGGGGACACCTCAACCCGAACAAATCCCCCTTGCCTGCTGCCCACCCGATGACACCCAGACAAAAGCAAACTTAACAGAAAACGAACGCGGAGGTCACTCCCCTAAAGCCGGGCAAAACCTGAAACCCAAACCTGGGGGGTCCGCACCGAAAAATAAAATCGCAGTGTCTAAAAGCCCTGTGGACACTTCCACCCAAAAGACAACTGCCCGAAACTTAAAGTTTACAAAACGAAAAAGAACAAAAGAGCACCCCGAGGAGAGTAACCCACAGGGGGATGAGGCTAACCACCACCCCCCCGAGCTGCGCAGCCTGAGATCCCCCCCACTCCTGGAGGATCCCTCCCGAAATTAGGGTCTCCACACCGGGAGCACCCTCCGAAAGTAAGCCCCCTCACGAAGAAGGCTTACCCCCTCCTGGGATGCGATGAAGCCTGGGGTCTCGAGATCAGCTGCCTGAAGAGGACCTGCTGGGCGCTTCAGGCTGTCCTCTTCGTCCCTTGGGAGCGTGATCTTACGAACCCGCTCGACCAAGGGTAGCGGGGCGTCCAGGGACTTTTCTTCAGGCTCTTGCAGCCTAAGCCCGTGCCGCGGGGTCCGCCTCGTGACCGGGGGGTGCCCCACGTTGGACGCCAAACCGCTGTCGCGGTGCTGTTCCTCGCGCTGATGAGCGCGGCCACGGGCTAGCTCAGTCTCGTGCACCGCAGCAACGTATGAGGTCGGGGTGGCAAGCCGGGCGAGCCACCTCCTCCCTGTGGGATCTTGGATCCCACCCTCAGCGACGGTCAGCAGATGACAAATGCAACCCACGGCAGCCAATCAAAAGGCGGACTCCTCTGGGCTCAGTTAAACAGGATTTTATTCAGGGGGAGAGGCAGCACGGGGCTCAGCACTCTCTGGCCCACTGCCCAGAAGAGACCCCGAGGCCAGGCGTGCGGCAGGTTTTAAGGGTGGGTGGAAACAGGGGTGGCGACAACCGGTCAGCCAGTCACAGGAATCGGGGGGTTAACCGGGGGTGTGAACCATGGAACTGGGGACCAATCACAAAATGAGGGGAGGGGGTCTCCCGGGCCCCAGCCTATCACTCGGCACCCTTCCCGGAGTTTTCTAGAAGCCAGGGAAGGGTCTCTGAGTGGCAGGCAGGTGACCACGAGGAGGGGGGGGGGATTGACAGCGACAGGTGCAGGGAAGGGATGAATGACAGAAAACGTCGGGTTTTACAATAGACAAAACAACCGATGCAGAAGGGAAAACCAATGCAGAACACAGGGGTATACAGTGAACTAAACCATTATCAAATAACTTAAAAATCTTACAAAAATAACTTAATAACTTAATAAAAACAATTCTCACACCACCACAATGTTGACAGTGCCACCTCCCTCCCCACTCCTTACTCACCCACACACCCCATGCACTCATTTCCATATCCCAGGAATTCATACTTTCATAGCCAGAGGTGAGTCTCTGCAAAGGGAACATGTTGCTGGGGTTTTATTGATATATCATGAAGCTCAGTTAGCTGCAAACACATATTTTTAACACAACATCAGCCCCATGGGATGTGCAGGTCGCTGCCTTTGGAAGGGTGGGTTGCTAGTACTGCACTCAGAGCTCAGCTACACAAAACATAGAGAATCACTTTAAATACTTAATCTCCCTAAAACCTATCATATGCCTGGAACACTAATAATTCTATAACTTAAGATGAACAGAGTACTATTCACCTGTAAATTTTATGGCTACCCTCTCCACCTCTTATGAAGTGTGAAAAGAGGCTTCATATCTGTCAGTGTTTGTTCAGAAATTACTTTCGCTGATTACTTAAACTTTTGTTAAACAAGCTTTCCACAAGCTGTAAAAACAGAACACAGTAGGGAAAAAAATGTCTCTCTTTTAAAAAAGTGCTGAAAAGTCTCTTTTTGAATGAGTAATTAGAAATGTGTACTCATTTATGGATATGTGAGAAGCACACAAAAAATTTGACATTCTATGCAAGTATTTCTGTGTGCTATCAAATTTCATTGTATTTCACAGAGACTCAAACTATATAGATGCAAAATATACATACATTAGTGGACATGGGTTATTTGCCAAGGAGGAATTTACATACAGTACAAGTAAAACATTCTAATTTAAATCTATGACAGTGGATACTCACATTCTTAAAGAGAAATCACAGCTGTTTGTCTTTCCTCTCATATTTATACAGATTGCAAAGCTGATGACAGAGCATGATTTGACCTGGACCTTTCCAACTGCTTACAGTTATTTTGTTATATGTCCTGGTTTGGGACAAATTTGGGAGAAAACCCCTGTATAGGATCCCTCTAAGGAAGCAAACCCAAGTGGCTCCTCCCTCCAACCAGTCCAGTAAAAAAAAAAAACTCTTTGGAGAAAAGTGGAAAAAACTATTTTACTAAACAAATGAAGTGCATACAAGTATAAAGAATGAATAATATGAAACAATAAAACCTCTCCTTCTGAAGTGAGATGGCAAATTGAGAAAGTTCTTGCTGTGGGTGTAGCTCGGCTCTCTCTCAGTCTCTCATCAATCCCAGTCCCTCCGGCGCTGCTGGAAAATGCCGAGGTCCAGGCCCCGGTGGGCCGCAGGTGCAGCCCCCAGTGCTCCCCTGGGTTTTCAGTCTAGAGCAGGTTTAAACAGTTCCAAGAAAAAGGAAAAAAAAACAGTCCAGGGAAATTCTCTGCCCTAGTTAGCTGAAACTAACTAAAAGCAAAAAAAAAAAAAAAAAATCTCTGTCCTGTAGTCTCTCCAAGCCTCCGCCGAACACCCCATCCGCAGAAGAATGTGGAGGAGTCAGGCAGTTTTCTCAAAACAAACTCCGCGCTTCTCCTTGCTCTTAGAACCAGTCTTAAAGGCACAGGACTCAATATACAGCACAAACAAAACAGACAATTGGGGATACAAGCATCATAAAGTTACCCTAGGACAACTGCCATTGTCAGCTATCTTTTCCATATCAAGATTAAGCTTAGATGAAGAGGTTCTGATATCCCAAACCCATACAGGAACACCCAGGTGGTCAGGCAGGGAGTGGCAGTGACAGATCCCAGGTCCCACTGCTGGTCCTCATCCCCTTGAATCTCCCAAAGCCTTGTAGTTAAGCCAAGTTTCCATCTTCATTTCCCCCACACACACAAACTGCCCATCCCCAAACCAGATTCCACAGATGCTCTGCAGCCCCCTTATACCTTCATTTTTTGGGGCCCTTTCCCTCCCTTAAAACTTGCATTATTTGTGCTGAAAACTTGCTCTGCCTCCAAGCCTCATGCTTGGCTCCGTGGCAGGGGGTGAGCATCTCATTGAAACATGAGGGTTAGAAGCAGTTTATATTGATCAAGATGTAAGTTAGATTAGTAAATGGTAGGTTAATAATTATCAGATGCCCAAGCTAGAGCTAACTGTTGTATTATGAGCTTGTTTATAGAAAAAGTGGAGTAAGTGAACCGTCATAAGAACAGATTGAAACCAGTAAGAACAATGGCCAGCACCTGGACTTGGTATCAATCAGTCACGAAGCAGGGGACCTTGGATTGTGCCAGAGGGTTACAGAGACCTGATGAAGACTCTCCTGACTTCATTCTTTGAGACCACTGACCCAATTGGAGACCACCGACCCAATTCAAGAGAAGAATTGTGCACACGTGAAGGACTAATAGCCTCATTTTAATACAGAGCAGGGATGGGAGGTGCTGGGGTTATGCATATGTATTATATGTAAGATCTTGGAAAATAAATAGAGAGCAAAGAGCCTTGTTTGGCGTGGCCACGCCTTTTGGAGATGACTCCTGTGCCACCCTCCGGTGAATAAACATACCACTTTCTAACTTTAATTAGTTAGAGGGTCTTTGTCCATGATTATATCAGTTTTCAATGACTCATCATCTCAAAAGAAGAGAGAGAAAGGCAGAGATGAGGGGAGATGGGTGGTGCCCCTGTGTGATTTCCCACATCCCTGGGAGAGGGGACAGGGCATCTGGGGGCCACAGAGCTGGAAAGCATCCCACCTCCAAACTGGTAGGATGTTTGCTCAGGGATGTCCTGCTGGGCACACGTACTGTGCACTATAAATAGTAATGTCTTCCATGCTCCTCTCAATGGAGAAATCTGCAGGAGAGGAAATAGTCTCAAATCTGTGTAATTTTCAAGGCAAACAGAGCCAGCCTCATTCCCTCCTCATCAGGGAAGCCGGGGGTAGGGGGTACTCAGCCCCAACCCTGTGGAGTTGGGGAAAAGCAGGGCCCAGGTGATGACTGGGAGTGAAGAGCTGCCCCACCACCCACTGCCAACCTTTCCATCCCAGTGTGTCCCACAGGTATTTTCCTTCCCCTCCATAAGCAAACTCAGACCCTCTCCCAGGAAGATGATGGTCACTGTGAAAGGTTTAGGGGGTGACATGAGGAGGTGGCATTAACTGCTTCCCAAAGCATCCCTGCTGGAGAGGACTGCCAGATGCTGCTCCCCCTCTGAATCCCACGTATTTCCAGCATGAAAATGTTCCTGAGGAGAGCAAAGAACATTGCAGTGCTCTCTCCCCAGAAGATAGTAAAATACCTCTCCCAGTAAAAATATTAGGGTTTTTTTATTATTATTCTAATCCCCCAGAGAGTGATCTGTACCCCACCTGCAAAGTCTAATAATCCTGTTGGTAGCACAGCAGTGCCCCTGCTCCTGCTTCCCACCACTGCTCTGAGCTGGCAAAGCATACCCAGACCTAGTTTGGTGCCAAGTCTGTTATAAAACCAACCATGGTGCAAATGTTTTCAAGAAGAACAAAAGTATGAGAAAGGAAAAGGCTTCACACATCTTTAGCATGGAAAATGTATTTAGTGCTCCCAGAACCTATTAGATGGGTTGATCCAGGCAATTATTGTTTTGTAAATACCTTTTATTTTGATTTAATAACTTACAAACCCCACGGTCTATCTGTAGCGCAGCCTCAACCTTCTTTACATAACCTCAGTTAACTTCCAAACACTTTAACTTTCAGGTCAAATCTCTGTCATATTGCTAAACTGGTCTATTTAAATTTTTATCACTGAAGATTTCTCCCTGGTGTGTTTTTCACTATCAGATTTCACACCCAAAATAACAGGATACTTATTATTCTTTGTTATCCACCACACACATGAGAAGAGTCACTGCAGAAAGCCCAGATGTGGTGGGGAAACAATTCTAATTTGTCTGCAATAATCTCCTTCCTACAGACATTTCATACAGAGGGTGGTACAATATTTGTAAGAATACTGTGTAAAAAAAAGGGGGGGAAAGCACAGTATGGAATATATACACAAAATTCAGTCTGTCCTGTGCTAACAAATAAACAGCTCAGAGTATTTTACCCTCCCAAGGCATTTCTGTGCATGATGTAGAGGCCCTGGGCAAAGTTTAATCTGATTTGGCCATTGCTTCATTAAGCAAACGAAATAAAACTGCTACAAAGTCAACAAGTTTTTAGATATTATTAGAAATAATCACCTGGTTTTCCTGCCAATAATCAAGACCAAAACTACAATCCTTATAGCCTTAAGTAGGCTACGGAGGTGTTTAAATTTTCCTTTAAATGGTATTTAAAACTGAATTCTGTGGCTACTGTAAAGATAAAAACAGATACTGCAAGAATAGAGAAGTGTTTAATGACAAGTCACAAAGAGTTCTGCGGAAAGGAAAGCAAGAGCAAGAAAGGTTAAATAAACAGAAACTGTTGCCATATTCTATTAGCTTTCTGTGAATGTTTATATTCTGTAGTTGAGTCTTCTCACACTTGTAACATAAACAAGAGTTGGTTTTCACATTCCTTTCTGAATAGGGACAACTGATTGACTTCTAGCCTGGCCAGTGGGATGGAGAGGTGGTAACCTTGTTCTCCAATCCTTAGTCATTTGACATGTCTCTCTTTCTCTCTCTCTCCCAGAGCCCCAGCTCTGTTTTTGCCACGGCTAGCTTGAGAGAGAAACCACAGCCAGAAGGATTTTTTCCCTCCAGGGTCCCAAAGATCCCAGAGGCTGCAAACCTTTTCCTTTAGAGAGAGCAGGTGTCTGTCGATGGCAAAAGGAAAGAGTCTGACCTTGGTCCAGGGAGAATCAAGGCTTTATTCTGTGGTCCTGCCCCCGCAGGGTCAGGAGCCCAGTCCAGTCCCTGTCCCAAGAGACATTTCCACCTGGTCCCATGGTTTTTACCAAGGGGGAAGGGGCTAGAGGCAAGGACAAGCCACTACCCAATCAGGGACAAGGTGGGAGTGGAACAGAATTGGATTACATTCCAGCGTGGGAGGATGGGTGGGGAAAGGGAGCAGGGACAAACCTCATGATACATTTTCCAAGGGAACAGGGTGGTACAGAAGAAACCATTACAAAACCCAATACAAAATGAAATACAATATAAATCCAAATAATGCACTACAACAGTCCTTGTCCAGAATCTATATAAGTGAACTAACCATAATAATGTTAGCCTTCTTTTTGCCTTGGAGTCAGAGTGTGAGTGTCATTTCTCTTTGTGTCCTCTAGCGACAAGAAACCACAGTGCCTCCCATCTTTCTTACATTACCTTTCAATAACTCTAAGGGAAAATTTCCACTAGCCATGATTTGATTTCCCAGATCTATGCATTAAATATTTACTTCTAACTATAAACTTATAGGAGACACAAACAAAAACTAATTTGCATTATTAATGATGCATGAAGTGTGATGCTTCATCCCTTAAGATTCATAATAAAGCAGAAAATGTTAGAGATTAACTTTCTTTTTCATTTAAAAAGGCAAGTTAAAATGATAAAACTTATTTAATTAACAGAGAGTCTATTTATGAATTAGTTGTTTCTGCCAGCAAGAATGTTTAAAAAAAACCCAAAAACCTGTCTGAAATGAGGCTGAGACTACAAAGAGCCCATTTTCAGCTTGGGAGTCTCAAGGGAAAAAGCAAAGGGTTTCTTTCTTTCAACAGTTTGGGTGAGATGATATTTTGAGATGTTGACAGCTGCCAAACTGCAGAACCAGTGAAGAACTACCAAACTGAAAGACATTTTATCTTTTTGAACTTTCCTCAATATTCAGCTCAACTTCCTTTAACAGCTCACTACTGAAATTTCTGCTTGGTTAAAGGTTTTTTTCTCTTCCTTCAGTGCTTGTGTCAACTGCTGTGGGATAAACATGAACTCACTCTCTTCTAAAATCAACCATAAATAATAGAGAACTCTTATTATTACTTCTAGAAGTGTTTCTCTTTTAGTAATTGTCCTGGTTTAGGGCAAATTTGTGAGAGAATCCCTGAATGAGGTCCCTCTGGAAAGCAAACCCAAACAGCCCCTCCCCCAACCAGTCCAGGAAAAGAGCTTCCTCAGAGGAAAGTGGAATAAACTATTTATTTAACAAACAAAGTGCTCACAAGCATAAAGAATGAATAACATGAAACAATAAAACCTTTCATTGTTCTGAAGTGGGATGGTAAATTCAGAAAGTCCTTGCCATGGGTAGCTCAGCTCACCCAGTCTCTTATCAGTCCCTCCAGAGGTCCAGGCCCTGGTGAGCCACAGGTGCGAGCTCCCAGTGCTCCTCTGGGTTTTTCAGTCCAGAGCAGGTTTAAACAGTCCCAAGAAAAAAAAAAAAAACAAAAAAAAAAAACAAAAAAAAACAGTCCAGAGAGCTTCTCTGCCTCAGCTAGCTAAAATTAACTAAGAGCAAAGCAGGTCTCCGTGCCATTGCTGGTCTGTGCCTGAGATGAGCACAGTCCAGGAGCAGGAATGCAGAGGAGTGAATGCTGCTTTTTCAAAACAAACTCCGCACGTCTTCTTTCTCCCCCTCTGCTCTCAGAACTAGTCTCACAGCAGTAATTCTCTCTCTAGGATCCTGCTTCATGAGTCTGCTTCATACTCCTCAAGGTTGCTCCTCCATAATAATATTCCCTTACTAGCTAACCCTCTCTTTTATCTCACTCATCCTTATTGGATATAGCTGTTACTCATCAGGGGCAAGGCTGTATTGGTTAATTAACACAGCTGTTACTTATCAGGGGTTACTTAGTCTTAAAGGTACAGAACTTAATATTCAGCATAAACAGAACAGACAATTGGGGATACAAGCATCAAAAAGTCACCCCAGGACATTAATTGGCATCCTCTTCTCCCTTATGTGCCCAGTGTGAAACCAAATTCCAGTGGTTCATCATCTTTATCATCTCTATCCCACTGAATTTTCTCACTCTGTTTACTTACAAGATATTAGCAAAACAGAATTAACGGTACTTAATAAACAGGGTAGAATTAAAAGTCAACATTTAAAACTTGTTTTCTCCTTTTCTGACAGAAGTTCTTTGTAAGATTCAAGTCAGCCTTTAGTTAATACAATAATATTAATAATTATAATGACAATAATGAATAATAATAACAATAAACAATGCTTTCCATGTGGCTCAGAGTGATTTTAATTTTTCATTTTCTTGCTAATTCCTGTTTCCACTGCTAAAGCAGTGGAACCCCTCTTTTTCTAAACCTTTCATTTGTGTCAGTCTCATGACCAACCTTCTGGTGCTTTCTCCTCTGCCTCAGACATCTGCCCCATGTTTCCTCTTAAAACCTCTTCCCCCAGATAATCAATCTGTGCTTGTTTGTCCTCACCACATATTCATTGACCAAATCAAAGTGGAACAAACCCCTTCCTTTCATTGTTCAAGGTTTCAGCCTCAGCTGTAGCCTCCTTGAGTGCTTCTGCGTTCTTCCCTCTCACTGTCACATCTGTGTCCTGAAGAAAAGCACTTTCATCTTCCTCCAAGCCACCATTTCTTTCTAAACTTGTCCTTTAAGGTCTGTCCCAGGTGTCCCTCTGTCCCCTGTCACCTCCTGGGCACCCTTCCTTGACGGGACTCGGGTGGCCCCACCTCATCTCAGTTTTTTCTCACCAAAACCAGCTCAGGCAACCCCAGACTGAGCCAGGAGCAAGTCCAGAGTCGTGTTCCAGGAGGGGAAGGACAGAGCCTCTGGCACTGCTTTAGCACATTCAATTTCTGATGCATTTTGTCTTTACAGCACTGAGCACAAATGAGCATCTGCTGAGCCTGATCTCCACTCAGATACAGAGGAATTTCTGGAATTCTACAGTCAATCAAGCCCTGCTCTGCCTCCTGAGATCTGAGGCAAATGTTATTTGGAAATATCAAGAGTGACTTCTGCTGGCACAAACACCTCAGAATTTGGATTAACTGCACTTTGTATCACTTTCTTATGAGAAAAAACCCCCACAACTTTATATTTAATTTTAAAATGTTTCAAGAATAGAGGTTCAAGTATTGATCACTGCAGGCATCAGATAGCTTTAAAAAGGGTGTTTTTATGAATTATCCTAAGAGCTTAATGTCCAGCAAAGGTAGTGGTGTGAGAGAGAATAATATCCCCAGCTGTACCACAGACCTGTTCCCGTCAGTGACCTAAGGACTAATTTACAATTACATGAGGAATTAGAATGGATTTCTATATTTTTTTTCCCACATTTTTTAGAGCAAAAAGCAGCACATAACTTTTTTGGGACAGCTCCTGTCAACACTAAAGAAAAACATTCTCCCCTTTCCAGGAGACCTTCCCACACCATTGTGCTTTTAAACTGGTGAGACACAATACACAAAGTCTTCCTTAACTCTGCAAATCAGACAGGTATAAATACAAAGATTATTAACTCGATGCGTTTAGGATTAATAAACCACATGAAGACTTTCCAAATTGATGTCTCTAATTCAGCAAACACAGATCCAATTGGGCAGCCCACACAAGCCAGGTGGGTGTCCAGGCGTGAACCCAGCCTTGCCCTCTGCACTCATTAATTAATTTTGTTAATATACTCAGAGGATGACCCTTCTTCAGCACAGACTTGAAGCAGAGCAGTGCCTGCATCTCCCCAGGACCAAGACAAGATCCCCATGGACAGCAGAAGGATAGATCACCACTGGATCCCAACATTCCACTGTAGAAATATGCCTCTTCCTGCTGAGGACTCCAGGACGGTGTAGATTAATGTAGACGAGAGATCTCTGAAGTTGGGTTTTAGAAGAAGGGGTTTATTGTATAAGATGGGAGGCCTTGCTCAGAGCCGCCAGGCGCAGCTGAAGCATGGCCTTGGAAGGTGGGGGTAGTGAGAGATAAGGAAATTCCAAGAGCAAGATGCAAGAGGTAAACAAAGAGATAAGAGGAGAGAAGGAACAGAAGGAACAGAAGAAGAGAAGAGACAGAAGAAACAGAGAGCGGCCCACTCTCGCAGCCCCCTGATAAGGGGTCTCGAGGTGGGCTGTAACAGGGTTGTGCCAATGGGGTTACAGATACTTGATACTTCAGGGGGGTGTTACAAGTGTGGGATAAATCATACATTGGGGGTTGTTTTCCTAGGCATCCAGCAGCTAGGACATCTCAAACATCAAAACTTACTTTCAATTCTATCTCAGTTACAGGTTTCACATTCTCAGAATCTAAGCAATCATATTTATAGGGCTTTCTGGCTTCATCCTTCCCAACATCTCCCCCGTTCTTATTAACAACTAAAACGCTAGATACCGTCTTACTCATTACTTTTTGCACACACTGAAGTATGCAGGGAACCGCTACTAGAACTACAATTACTACTATTAAAACAATCAAACCTATCTTACAAAGTTCCTTTAGCCAAGGTGCAAAGCTCATACCATCAAAAAAATTGTCTAGCCAAGATGGGTCATCTATTGTAATTTGGCCAGCTAAATCTCTCAATTCTTGCAATTGTTTGTGAATGGAAACAGAGTGATCGGATAAATTCATGCAGCACAAACCTTCAAAATCTTCACAACCATGTCCATGTGCTAGAAGAAGGTAGTCAATGGCAGCTCTGTTTTGTAAAGTGGTATGTCTGATTGCTTCCTCATCTGTTAGCAAGTCACTGATCATAGTAGAGGTGGCATTTACTTCTTTGCTGAGCCAGCATCCTAACTTGTTTAGTTGTTTTAGGGCAATTGAGGAGCTCAGCTGAGGCAGGAAAATGCTAGCAGCAATTGACTCCCCTGAGTTCCAAGGATGGAAATTACTATCACAGTTGCTCTCATATTCATGTCCCCAGGAGGATCTAATCCTCCTGCTTTTCTTTTTGACTACTTTTTTGACACTGGGAGCAATTACTGTGAGTTGTCCCATGGCGCAAGGACCACCATCTATTTTTGAAGGTATACCTTGCCAGGCCCTGTCTCCACAGATGAGCCAAATCCCTTTAGGAAATCGAATAGGAAGTTTGTTAAAGCGATCTGCGTGGGGCTCATCATACACGAGAAGCTTAGTTTGATTGCACCAGGAAGTCATGTTGCTATAAACTGGGTGATAAGGGGTAACGTTTAAATGAGGACCATTTTCTCCTCGGAAATGAAAGAAATAACAGGTGCTCATAGTTAGTGAGCCTAGGATTTCTAGCTCTTGGAGGTCAGATTTATCAACTTTAGAATTGTCAATATAAGTTTGGTGTCTTTGGCTGGGAGTTGGGGATATGTGATGATCATCATACGGCCAGTATTTGTCAAAAGTAACATTGTCAAAACCTTCTGGAAAAGGCACTCCAACTAAACAGGTCGAAAAAGGTTTGTCAGGGCTTGTGTCGGATAGACAGATGGTGTCAGAGCCTGCAGACTTGGCTAAAGCAACCCAGACATTTGTCTTTGGTTGACTTACAGGTAAAGCTTGACTACAAGAACTAAAACAAAAGAACAAAAGTAACATGCACGCGCGCAAATGATAAAACTTCAGTCTTTTCTTGGGCTGCTTTTGGCGGATCATCTTCTCCTGATGATTCTGCGCAGCTCAGGTCTGGGTGCTTGCTTCTTGGTTTGCAGCAGTACTGGCTGATGTGGAGGTCTCAGCGGGTTTTGATGCGTGGTACGGTTTCACGTTCTTTGCTGGAATCCACTGGAGTCCTTTTTCTGTGGAGACACACGCAAACCCCTTCCCCCATGTTATAAGATTGTATGGTCCTTCAATTTGTCCTGAATCTAAGTTTTTAATTAAAACTGGGGGGTGCTCCTTCAGTTTTGCTTTCTTATTGTTTAAGAAATGTCTGTAAATGGGGGGATCTGGCTCTTCTGCAGAGCTGTTCAGAAAATTATAAACATACAGGGCTTTATTCAACCTCTTTTGAGGTGCAGCCTGGTCTTCTCCCCCTTTCTGTTGATCTAAAATGCGTTTTAGAGTTTGATGTGTTCTTTCTATCATTCCTTGACTCGTGGGAGAGTAAGGAATGCCAAATGTATGGCGAACACCCCAGTCATTTAGGAATGCGGCTAATTCTTGTGAGGTATATGAAGGACCATTATCAGTTTTAATTTCTTGGGGGACACCTAAATAGGAGAAAGCTTGTGAAAAATGTTGGCAAACATGCTTAGCTGTTTCCCCTGCATGTACAGAAGCAAAAACTGCATTTGAAAATGTATCAATAGAGACATGGATATTTTTAAGTTTCCCAAAAGAGGGGTACTTAGTAACATCTGTTTGCCATTTTTGTAAACTTTCCAAACCCCTTGGGTTGGTGGCTCCTGAAGAGGGGAGAGGTTGAACTTGCTGACAGTTTGGGCAAGCTCGTACAATATTTTGTGCTTGTTCTAGGGTAATGTGAAAATCTCGTTTGATTGCCTGTGCATTTTGGTGAAAAAATGCATGACTCAGTTTGGCTTGTTCAACAGTGTTAGGCAAGGTGGTTGCAGCAAGCACTGAGGTAGAATCTTCAATGCTTGCTGCACTTTCCTCATCAGATGCAGCTGATGCCAATGCATCAGCTCGTGCATTTCCCTCTGCCATAAATCCTGGAAGACCTGAATGAGCTCTAATGTGAGAAATAAAATAAGGATTAGTTCTGTGTGATAAAATTTGATAGAGACAGGTGAGCCAAAGGCACAACTTGTCGTTGTTCACATCCTTTAGAACAGATCCTTCAATTCTCTTAATAACATTAGCAACGTATGCTGAATCAGTGATCAGGTTGAAAGGTTCTGGAAAGAGCTGAAATGCTCTTACAACTGCTGCCAATTCAACAATTTGAGGAGAACCTTCAACTTTTTGAACATCTTGTTCCCAGGTTTTAGTATTTCTATTTTGCCATGTAACAACCGAATTGTGCGTTCGCCCTGACCCGTCAGTGAAGATGGTGACTGCATCTAAAGGCTCTTCACTGATCAGGGGTTTTTCTTTGTAACATAATTTAGCTTTGATCATTTTGTGTGCTGGATAATGAATGGAACAAATGCCTGGGAAATCGAGCAAGGCATATAGCAAGTCTTCTGATTTTTGCATTGCCCAATCAAAATAGGTTTTCTTCATGGGCAGATAGATAATTGCGAATTCACGACCTGCTATTGAAAGAAGCCTTGTTCTACCTTTGATGATGATTTGAGACATCATTTCTAAAGGTGTGAGGATTGTCTTAGGCGACCTGTATGAGATAAAAACCCATTCAATTATTAACAACGGATCTTTGTGAGAAGAATCCCATTGAAAGATGAGACCACACAGTCTCAGCTTTTCTCCTAAGATTGCAAGGAAAAAGGGTTTGTCAGGGACACAGCGATGTGCCTGCCTGCTCTGCAGAGCACTAGTAATTTCTTCTAAGGCTTTGTGAGCCTCAGGAGTGAGGGATCTAGGGGATCTGATGTCATTGTCCCCCTTCAGCAAATCAAAAAGTGGAGCAAGTTCATCAGCTGTGATTCCTAGGACAGGCCTAACCCAGTTAATTTCTCCTAAAAGTTGCTGCAAGTCCTGCAAAGTGTGAACATCAGTTCGGATTTGTATTTTTTGAGGAGTGATGGACTGTTCCGTCAGTTTCCAACCTAAATATTTCCAGGGAGCAGTCTCTTGTATTTTTGATTCAGATATCACCAGCCCACTCTTTTTGATTTCAGCAACAACACAATTGCGAGTCACTTCCATTTGTTTTCGTGTTGGTGCTGCGATGAGCAAATCATCCATATAGTGGAGAATAACTGATTGTGTGAACTGTTCACGGACTGGAGACAGTGCACGGGCTACAAAATATTGACAGATAGTCGGCGAGTTTCTCATCCCTTGAGGTAATACGAGCCAATGATACCTTTGGAGTGGTTCTTGCAAGTTTGTACTTGGAACAGAAAAGGCAAAACGAGGAGCGTCGTCTGGATGCAGTGGGATATTGAAGAAACAGTCTTTTAGATCTATGATTACAAGTGGCCAGTCTCTTGGTATCATGGAAAGGTTGGGTAGACCAGGTTGGAGGGGACCCATGTTTTCAATAACTGCATTGATCTTTCTGAGATCTTGTAACAATCGCCAGGTGTTTGAGGTTTTCTTGTGGATTACAAACACAGGTGAGTTCCAGGGACTGTTAGTAGGCTTAATGTGGCCTTTTTGCAGTTGTTCAGCCACTAGATCCTTGAGGGCACTCAGCTTATTGTCTGGTAGGGGCCACTGGTCAACCCAGACAGGGGTGTCAGTTTTCCAGGTTAGTTTTAGAGTGCTGAGTGCTTTAGTGGCCCCTACGAAAAACCCAGTTCAATTTTTGCTCCCCATTGTGAAAGCAAGTCCCTTCCCCACACTGTGATGGGCTTTTGTACCACATAAGGACGAATTGATGCTTTCTTCTTATCTGGTCCTGTAATGCTGATTACAGATTCGCTTTGCAAACACGGAGTGACACCTCCAATGCCTGTGAGACTACCTGGGGGAGTTACTAACTTCCAATCTCTTGGCCAATAGTAAGAAGAGATTACAGAAACATCTGCGCCAGTATCTATCATCCCTTTGATGTTAACTTGAAGCCCACCATTTGACAACTCACAAGTTAGCATTGGTCTTTGTTCACTTATGTGTTGAACCCATAGAACTTCAGGATTTTCAGGAGTGACAGGGAAACAGCGTGGTGGCATTTGGTCCATAGTTCCCATAGGCAATGCTATGGCAATAGCTATAGGGGTTCTGGGAGGAATATGCAATGGGGGATAGCAGGCATTGGCTAGCACTAGCAATTCTTCGTTGCAGTTAACAGACATCACACAAGGCAAAACAAGCAGTCCCAGGATGCTATTCCTTTCCTTACCAACAACTAAAAAGTCTTGCCTATGTTGTGAAGGCCCAGTGATTCCTGTTGAGATATAATCGTAGCCATCATCTTTTAGAAAGGTTGTTGGCTTGGAGGTTGCCAAGGTGCACCAGGTGCCTGGGGGTAGTAGGTTTGGGTCATTACTTGGGATTGTGCTGGTGATGAAGCGAAGAGCGTTTGGGTCGGGGTATTCACAAATTTTTCCTCGGGCGCTTGGGGTGCCATTACTTGTGTCTTCACGCGATGGCGCTGCGCGCTCCCCTTGGAGTTTTTTTGACTGTATTTTCTGCTCATGTCCTGTCTGGCTTGATACTGCCAGGCAGGATGCTTTCCCTTCTTAGAGGTGGAGCAGCGATCTGGTGCCTGCACACTTCTTTTGATGTCTGGGCAGTTCCTCACGATGTGACCAGGTCGTTTGCAGAAGTAGCAAGGTCCTGAAGTCACAGTAGCTTGCATAACAGCCATGGTGTTGTCTTGTTGTTGTGAGTTTAAATGTAGGGCAGCTAAGATTTCAGTAAGTTTCTGGTCTCGTGTTTCAGCTTGTGCTGCTTGTGCTGTAAGAGCCCTTTCAATTTTTTCTCCAATAGTTTTTCCAAGTTCATTTGCTTGAATCGTTGCGACGTGCTGTGGGCTCCCAATTTGGTTACAGGCATCAATCATTTCAGGCACTGTGGGTCTCTCTTTTCCTAGGGCTTTGATTGCTCTTTTACATTCTGGACTTGCATTATTTTCAATAATGTCCCGTATCATTATTGGGCGAGCTATATCATCACCACATTGTCTTTCTGCTGCTTGAATCACGCGATCCACAAATGTGGTAAATGGTTCAGATGAATCTTGGCTAATTAGGTTGTAGGCTTTCTCAAAACTTCCTGCAGGCTGAATTTGTACAAAGGCTCTACGGGCCATCTTTTTAATGTCGTCTAATGCTGTTTTGGGTAAGTTCACTTGATTATCATTCTGATCATCAGGAGGGTCACCAGTGAGCTTAGACATAGTAAGGGTACGAAGGTCCACATCAGTACTTTGTCTGTACATCTGCAGTACGTTTGTCAGCAGCCTTCTCCATTTGAATTCCCACAGCATATATTGAGAATCTGTGAGAATTACACTAGCAAGGTTTTTGCAGTCATTTGGTGTAAGTGTGTGTCCTTCCAAGGTGCTTTTTAGCAGTTGTTTAAAATATGGAGAGCAGATGCCACTGTCCTTTATCGCTTTTCTTAATTCTTTTATTTCGTGAGATGGGATAGCTGTCCATGTTCTGGGACCTCCGGCTTGCTGGCTGAATATCACAGGCATGGCTAAAGGATTTAGATTTTCTTCTTTGCAAATTTCTCGTGTGACTTCATGCCAGTCTGTCAGTTGAAGGTCATCAGAACATTTCTGGGGACCTTCCAAAATCGAGATTGGTGGTGGTGGATCCTTAGATTTGAAACGGCTGGCATCTGCAAGGGCAAAGCAGTTCTCTGTCTGTCCTGTATTTGTTAAAGTGGCTGCCACATTCCATCCTCCCCCTTCTCGTTGCATGGTTTGTGCGTCAAGCTGTGGTCTTGTCATGCTTGGGTACGATGCAAGATGCGGCGGCAGAGGCAGGGATGCAGGAGGTAGAGGGCCTGTCAGTGGAGGCATGTGAGAAGAGCTTGAAGCCGCGGAAGGATTCGTCAGGCATGAAGCTGTTACTGCAGCATGTAGGTCCCGTGGTGGAACAGACGCGGAAGGATACATATAAGTCGCTGTAGAATCATGTTGTTGTTGTGGTGTGTGCAGGGTCGTGGACGGCGGAAGGGCTGCTGATGGCTGTAGCATCGGCGGCTGTGCAGGACACTCGGCAGTGTGGACTATTTGCGATGGCACTGTAACAAGTTCCGGCTGAGCGTAGGTTTCAGCATGGCTGCGGGAGCTGGCAGGCTGAATTACAGGCGGTGATGCGGTTTGGCCGGTTGGCGCGTACTGCGCATGCGCGGGCTGCGCAGTCTGCGCATGCGCGAGGTGCGCAGTCTCGGTGTAGGGGGACGTTATGGCAGCGGCTCGCATGGGGCGCGCGGGAGGTGGCGGGGGCGCGGGAGCCGCAGCAGCGGTAGTTTCAGGGGCCGCGGGAGGGAACGCGAAGGAGTCTGCGGGCACAGGACACGCAGGGGCTGCGGCAGGGGGCAGCGCAGCGAACCCGGTGGCGGCCGCGGCGTCTGGTGCAGCCGCTGCTCCGGCAGGGACGGGGGGGCGGGGTAGAACACACCGCGGAGCAGGGACTGGGCTCGCATGGCCATCCGCCGTCTGTGCCGCGGGAGTGAGCTGCTCGTAGCTTGCGGGCAGGGCTGGGACACGCCGTGGAGCCGGGACAGGAACGGCCTGCAGCATTCGCCGCGGTGCGGGGCTGGGGCACTGTGGCAGAACACGCGGCGGGGTGGTGGGCATCTCCGCGTTAGTGTGCGCAAGGGGAACTGCAGGGACAGCCGGTACCGGCGCCGGTGGCACCGCGGGCGCCGACACCGCTGCAGCCGGCACCGCCGGCTCATAGAAAGGCAGCGGCGGCGAGGCAGCGGCGGGCACGGGCGAGAGCGGTGGCACCGCCAGCGCCGCGTCGGCTGCTGCGAGGGGGGCTTGTGCCGCTTGCAGGAGGGTCGCTGCCTGTGTGTGAAGGACGCCGGCAACGGCCGCGGCTACAGCTGCAAAAGCCGTGGCCGGCGGAGCGGCGGGACCCGCGGGGGGGAGGGGGAGTACAGCCCGAGCCGCGGGGTGAGGGGGGTGCGGGGCTGCCGCCGTGCCGGCATCGAGAAGCGCCGCCGGAACGCTGTCAGTGGGCGGGCTCGAAGGGGCAGAGACGGGGACGGGGCCCGGCACACTGGAGCGAGGGGAGGGGGCCCCGATAAGAGGAATTCCATCCGTGAACGGGACCGAGGGCGCGGTGGGAGGGGCCGCAGGGTCCGGTGGGGGCGTAGGGGCCGAGGGGACGGGTGCCGCGGCCACGAGGGTGGGGGATGGGTCCGCGGCGCTCGGCGGGACCGCGGGTGCCGAAACCGCGTGGCGCGGAGGGGGGGAGGGGGGCGGTTTCTGCTGCAGACCCGCGGCCACGCGGAGGGGATCTCCGGGAGCGGCGTGACCAGGTGTCGCGTCTGCAGCGGCATTTTTTGTAGCAAAGAGCTCTACGAGGGCCCTACAAGCTGGAACGAGCTCAGCAACAGCAAAATTCTTTCGTGAAATATCATTAAAGAGTCTATTTCCAACTGAGTCCCAAAAGTCTCTGGTAAAGACGGCTGAACGGTCAGCATTGGGAAAGTTAACTAGAGTCCATTCTAAAAGGTCTTTCAGCTCTTGCTTATGTAAAGTACTGTTGTTGCAGCGTAAAAGATGCTTAAGTTTCTTATAGAGATCTCTATCAAGGGTAGAACGGGATAGACCCATATTGTTAACACTAGTGTAGCTCACCTCGATGTCGCAGAAGCAGGTCCTCACTCAAGATCCGACGTGGGGGTTGGCCAGACACTCCAGTCGGCTCTCAGGACACTGCACGGGGTCCCCTTCAAAGCCACGGCTCCAGGCGCTGCTCAGAAACAGCTCTTCCGTGCTCGGGACTCCAACCTCCCCTCGGCGCTTCAGTGCGGGCAGTGCAAAGCAGTGCCCACACGCGCTCAACGCACGTGGCAACGTACCACGGCAAATCTCCCTCCGTGAGCCCCAGTGGCCGCCGCTCAGCAGCAGCCGTCTGTGCTCGAGGGATGCCTGGCAAAAACCTTCTCAGAGCTCAGGGTATCCGCTACTGAGTAACGGTCCTCGTGCTCAAGGTTTTGCCCTCGGCAACTTTAAAGAGCTCCAGCCTCACACTGCTCAGCAGCGATTTGCTGTGCTCACGACACCGAGTAGCGTACCACTAGTAATTAATTACCGTCCATGATGAAGTCTCTCACAGCTTGAAAGGCTGGGTCCTGCATCTTCCACATTGGGCGCCAATTTGTAGAAATATGCCTCTTCCTGCTGCTGAGGACTCCAGGACGGTGTAGATGAATGTAGACGAGAGATCTCTGAAGTTGGGTTTTAGAAGAAGGGGTTTATTGTATAAGATGGGAGGCCTTGCTCAGAGCCGCCAGGCGCAGCTGAAGCATGGCCTTGGAAGGTGGGGGTAGTGAGAGATAAGGAAATTCCAAGAGCAAGATGCAAGAGGTAAACAAAGAGATAAGAGGAGAGAAGGAACAGAAGGAACAGAAGAAGAGAAGAGACAGAAGAAACAGAGAGAGGCCCACTCTCGCAGCCCCCTGATAAGGGGTCTCGAGGTGGGCTGTAACAGGGTTGTGCCAATGGGGTTACAGATACTTGATACTTCAGGGGGGTGTTACAAGTGTGGGATAAATCATACATTGGGGGTTGTTTTCCTAGGCATCCAGCAGCTAGGACATCTCAAACATCAAAACTTACTTTCAATTCTATCTCAGTTACAGGTTTCACATTCTCAGAATCTAAGCAATCATATTTATAGGGCTTTCTGGCTTCATCCTTCCCAACATTCCACATCCACAGGAGTCAAAGTTTTGTTCACTGCCCCTTCACTCCCCACCCTGCTCTGGACATTTCCATTTGAAATCAGCATCTGTCACTCCCCCAAACCAGGTATTTTTCTTTTCTGTCTGAACCTGAATGAAAAAATCCTGAATCCCCAGGTGTCTGACATCAAAGTGGTATAGAAGGGAGCTACTGGGATGGTGTTGTGGCATTAATGCTGCACTAGAAAGGAAGAGCAGATGGGCAGTGAGGAAGCAAATGCTGTTGAAATATGATTAAGTGACACTGAAGATAAGGAATACCATGAAAACTAAAGGGCAGGTAAGGAGATTTTAAGTGCAATATTGTCTTGGATTATGTAACCTAAAAATGCATATTCTATTTCATCTGTTGAAAGCTGTTTTTTGGGAGATGTTTTATCCTTCTTACTCCAGCGGGGAGGGGGGTGGATGCCTTCTGATAATGGCCCAGCCATTAAAAACAGGTGGGACAGTGTTTCTTATCTGTTTCACCACCCCTCCATCCTCCAGGGGGACATCTTCTGATAATGGGCCATTAGGGCCCACCAATGACATGACACATTCCATCATCCCATTGTGAGATGCTCCACCCAGTGGGGGGAGAGCCAGCTGTTCCTAGCTAGATAAAACTGGGACTGAAGGACACAAGGTGCCCATTTTTTTCCACTGGATTCCTGGAGGAAGACAGCACCCATCTCATCACCACCAGACTTTCTACAGGACCATCTCTACTCCACAGAA
Organism: Hirundo rustica; assembly: GCF_015227805.2. Classification (NCBI taxonomy): domain Eukaryota; kingdom Metazoa; phylum Chordata; class Aves; order Passeriformes; family Hirundinidae; genus Hirundo; species Hirundo rustica. The sequence goes on along the minus strand of NC_053487.1, from coordinate 20,334,047 downwards.
CCACATCTGTTACTCCAGGAGGACTTATTTGGACTGCTTCTAACACCCTGACAAACAGGGTGCCAGGTTGTATCCCTGACTCTGTCAGGGTTTTTTCCAGGATTTTGCTTGTTTTTTTGTACTACTACATTTGTATTTTCCTTTTTTTTTAAAATATTTCTAGTAAAGAACTGTTACTCCTATTCCCATATCTCTGCCTGAAAGCCCCTAATTGCAAAATTATAATATTTTGGAGGGAAGGGGTGTTTGCATTCTCCATTCCAAGGGAGGCTCTAGCTTTCCTTGGCAGACAACTGTCTTTCAAAACCGAGATAAATATAAAAGGGGATTTGTGGCACATGTAATTCTTCCTTTAAATGTTTATTAAACATAGATTTATTTTTGCCTCTCAGTTATAGCTACAGATCATTTTGTTTCTCTCTGTGCTGTCTACAGGAATTAGCCAAGGCTGAAGGTTCTCGGTGCTTTTGTATCTATTCGATGTTTGTTTTATTCTCTCACACAAAATACATTTCCAATTACAGATGACAACAGGAGGCAGAAAGGGAAGAACCTGCCATAAAGTATCTCTGGAATTCCCAGAAAAAAAGCCCATAACTTCTTGGAAGACAATGGTTTCCCTTCAATCATGTTCCAAATCAAGATGTATCCATCTCCATTTTTGACCAGGCAAATCTGGTTTCTGATCATCTTGTTTCTTACCTGTTGTTTCCCAAATAAGAAAGTATTATGGGATGGAGAACACTGATTTATTTTTTTAAATCTATTTTTAAATTATTTGTGCTGATGCAATCAGTCACACCTTTTAATAAATTAGTAATTGTGGGCAAAACCTCATTCTCAGCACCAACAGAAATAGGTTTTGCTCTCACATCCCTGTACGTGCCCACGACTACCAAACCCAGACCTTGCTGTGCCAGTTTTCCTGGGAGCTCATTTACAGCCCTCAGTGACGCAGAGCCTCCAGCCCTCCTGCTTCCCAGTGGGACAACCTGCTCCAGAGGTGGCCTTTCATCACGTGGTGCTACTTCATCTCAGCATTTCTAAGTTTTCTGCCACCCCCCAGAGAAGATATAATTGAGCCTTTAATTCAACAGAATCCCTGGTGGAGGGGAAAGACAGGGAAGGAGCAAGCACGGGATGGATGGATGGATGGGAAGAAAAAACTCATGCCTTTTTTTGACCAATCCTATATATTTTCCTGTACTTTTCCACAATCATAAATCCAATGGGCTCTTTGAATCCTGTCTCTGAGCTGTGCTCTCACTCTGCTCCGGCACAAACTTGGGATGAAGAGGGACAGGGAAAGGCAGGTGAGTGCAGACCCAGCACTTGGGAAGAGGAGACCTCCTCACCAACCCTGCACTGAGATGAATATACACCATTCCCTGCATATAAAATCTGCATTTCTTTTTTATTTGCATTGGAAATCCTGGCTCAGGCCTGTGGCTGGGACTGGGGTGGTATGTGCTCATCTCGTATTGCTTGCAGCCAGTTAGAAAAATCACATAATCCACTGCAGGTTTAAAACTTAATTTAAACCTGCCAAGTCTCATGAGTTCCAAGAAGGCAAATTTGCCATTAAAAAAAATGGCTTGCACTTACTTGATTTTATATTCGGATCTCTGGCACACGGGCCTGCCACCAAAGAAGCCTTTTATGCAAGCACATAATCCTTCATTTTCACTATAGCTGGATTTAATGTGATGAATATTCCAGTGTCAGTTCTGGGTAAATGGATGGGGTTTCACCTAAGATTCCCTCCTTTCAATATTTCACACAGGCACATGCATGCTGAGTGGTAAATAATTTATCAGCACCAGAAGAAGGACACCTGAGATGTGTTCCCAAGGCAGGCAGATCTGCCTCATTTGTGTCCTGCCCCGTATTCCTGCTCTTGTAAACAGCAGCCGTGGAAAAGCTTTATTACCTATTTATATCTGGCCCTTGCAAAGGAGAGCTCTTGGAAAAATGCATGGCTTCAGCCAGCTGCCTGTGGAAAAACCTCCCTTGGGTGGCCCATGAGCACCTGGGAGGGTCCATGGGTCCAGTACACAGTTCTGGGCAGGGAAGTTTGGTGGTGCATCCCAGACCAATGCCAGAGCTATGAGGAATGGACATTCCCTAATTAACAACATTTATTTTTATTGTCATTTGCAGAGCTAGAGATGATATTCCACATTCATTTGAGAGTCTCTCTGCAGTTTGAAAACATTTACCCGCCCCATACAAGGCAAATTCTTTCATGCTCATTTTCCAGACACGGAATGTGGCGAAATTAATGCTACTGTGAAACCCTTCCCTTCCAGATTCCCCTGTTTGTCCCCAGATTTAACCCTTATTACCCAACCAGGCTTGCCTGGGGGAGCAGCTTTCCAACATAATTGTTAGGGATCTGCTCTCTCTTTGGGCTTCTTGCCTATTTCCCAGTCATTAGCTGATGCTTTTCCTCTCCTTTTTGCCAGTTTCAAGTTTCCGTTCTGACACCAAATGCTTCCCCCTCTTTTCCTACTGCTCTTAACATGAGGCAGATCAAACAAACACAAAGGTGTTTTCTCGAAAAATAATCATTAAGCGTATTGTGGAGTTTGGTTCCAGTGACAGCTGAATACTTGCTTCATTAATAAGTCATTTGCAATTAATTCCTGGAGTAATTTCTAAAAGAACATTGTGATGTTTCCACGGTTTTAAAGTGGCAAAACATCAGTCATTCTTTGACAAAATTTCAGTGCAAAGTGCTCAACGGCATCCACTGGAAAAATCCAGCCTCCAATGAGGAGTGTCCCTGTGATGTGGGAATGTGGCTCCCATTAGTGGTGAGGCGAAGGTGATTTTGAAAAGAAAGAAAAACAAAACGAAAACAAAAAAACACAGGGAACAGCCAGAGTCAAACACCTTCTTCACAGAAGTAGTGGTGAATGCTCCATTTATTGAGGGTACACAGGGTTCTTTTATACATATATCATTCTTGTGCACAAGCTGTTCACACGGCATTTTACTACTCGCTATTGGCTAGTGTTATCTGCATAAGCATTCCTTTGCAGTTACCTGTTTACACTTTGTTGAGGGAAAAAGCTGGTTCTCAGGCTCAGTGTCCTTGACAGTGCTAAAACAACAGAACTTTCCCATCACTGTCAATCCTCTCTGTATCTGTCTCCAAAAATCCTGCTACAATTCCCCCTTTTTCTTTTGCACAAGCTAAGCATTAGATATTATCTTACGCAACATATTCTTAATACATGACATTACACAACTTAGTACTAATAATCTTACCACTATAAGTAATAATATAACTTGCTTAATAACAAGCTTCAGCTATCTTGTAATCCTAAGGCTACTTAACTAATCTCTAAATACATTATCACTTTCTTTTAAATCATGTAATTTGTTCTTCATTAATTGCAATTTTTGTGAATTGATCCAGAATGGTTGGACAGGTTCATTCAACACATTCCTTCAAACTCTTCACACCTATGGTTATGTACTAAAAGCAAAAATCAATTGCAGCACGGTTTTGTAAAACAGCATGATTAACACTGGTAACATCCGCTGATAGCTCATCTAAAATTTGGCTAGTTAAATTCAGTTCTGATTTGGTCCATCATGCCATCTGCTTTAATGTGGTCATTGCTCTGGCGGCTGTTGCTCCTGGTATAAACATGGATGTTAACACTGTCCTAGCTTGGAACTAGAATTTAGGATCTTTTATGTCTGTACAGTCCAACGCACGTATGGCACGTTTTCTCTGAGTGCCTTTTGCTAAAGTCATCAATGCAGTTATATTAGGGTGAAACAGGGTAAGCTTCCCTAAATAGCATCGGCCCTCATGTGGGCTGGCTGGGACTCCATTCCAAGCACAGTCCCCACATATTAAAAATGTTCCTGGTGGAAGGCATCACGCTGGTTTGCCAGTCAAATTACATTTGGAATAAAGTTGTTGGTGTACACTGCTACTACATAGTCAAGCTGAATTTATTGCAGCCCATTTCTGGCTATGTATATTTAAACTCTGCTCTGTGGGGGACTCAAAGGACACCCAACCTCCCTCACTTCTATTTGTAGAGCTGGCATTCATACATTCAAGGAGGTCTAATTCTTCAGGTGGTGAAGTAGGCGTATCATTAAGTTGCTCTATAATTTTTACACTGCCAGCCTTCATCAGCCTGGGTGGCTGTGAAACCTGATGTCCACACCGTGGTGTTTGCCATAGTAAAATTCAGAAATGTCTCATTTTTCACATAACCTTTAAAATTGTGAGGGCTCCAAAGGGGTGTTCCTGTTAAACAAGTTCTGAATGGGTCTTGGGGATTGGCCAGGCTAAGGCAAATAGAATCCTGTCCAGTCACATTGGCAAATGACACCCATACATTAGTTCTCTTAGAAAATTGATGAGCTAATTGAGAAGATCCTGCAACACTTGTTGACACCATGAGCAAAAGGCACGCAACACACAAGAACGTCTTACCATGTGGACCTACCATATCTCTCTCTTAATGGCCCATACTGTCTGCGCAAATCTCCAATCTGCTACTCCACCAAAATCGTCAGGAACAGGGTTAGGTATTCTCAACACTACCTGTGCTGCTTGATAAAAGGCACCAAGGGTACCACTATAGCAATGGTCACACAAATCACCCTCACGCCAAAGCTTTGGTGTCTCTCTCAAATTGTGCACCACAAACTCCACAGCTCACTTCTATAACTATTACTTCCTGACACTGAGGACACTCTTTTTCTTGCCACTCATGCAAGTCCTGGGAAAGTTCCAACAATCCCAAGGGGCCTTGGTGACCAAAAATGCATGCTACAACCCAGTCTGGGTCAGGAGGGCGTTGTTCACCAGTGGCCTCAACCACCAGCTGTCTCAGCAAGGACTTGATGATCCTTCTTCCTTCTTTTCCTTCCTTGCTGGCCTAGTCCATTTACTCGGCATCCATTGTGGTCCAGATGCAAAGCTCAAAGGCTTGGGTGCAGCTGTTGTCGAATTCACCTCAGAGGTGTCCTGATCGCTGACCAGCAGGTTTCAGAGTGACAGATTCCAGGGCCCTTGGAGATCTGTCAGTCTGGGATGAATTTGAGATTAGCTGCTCTGGCCAGAAGTGTTCCTCTTATCTTCTCCGGAGCTGACCATCTGGCTTTTTATCTTCAGAGCTTGTGGTGTTCACTGTGTGCAGAAAGCTTACTGTGACCCTGTTCAGCGTGAAACCGCTTTGTCAGCAATGCACGAGTAAAAACCACCCCAGCTTGGCTCTTACTTGGCAGCTGCTGCAGCCACACAACTTAGTAAGGTATCTTTGGGTTTTCACCAGCTTAAGTCTTTAGTAAATAAATTCCAAGTGGACAATAAACAAGTATTTCACTAAGAGATGAAGAAATATTAAAATTAAAAGCAAGTCAGATTGCAGCTGTAATTATACTACATTAGAAACTCCAGTTGGTGGGGATCCATTCACCATATAGAGAGAAATTAGTAATCAAGGTAATTACAAAGACAGAGCATTTGTTTCCTGCATGCTTTTCCAGGCTTGCAATCAACAGAGTTGACTACATGGAAAGTTGACTAGGGTGAACTCGGAATTCACTCTCTCAGGCAGGAGACTAGTTAAGAAGTGTTACTGATAACAAAGAAGAAAAGTTATACAACATTGATTATTACAAATTACTTTGTTCTCAACTGCTTTTAGCATTTGTCTCTTACAAGTCTTCATCCATTCCTGTAGAAACCTAACTCTTTTTCCATTCCTCTGTGGCAGCTCCCATCCCTAGTGATGGTTCGAGGGCATGGGGCAGCCCTTGATGCGGAACACGTGGATGTGCAGGTGGGCAGCAATTCTGGCTGCACACGCTGACACAGTATCGGAGCAGGTTAAACAGGGACAGGATCAGGGCAATCCAGAGGACAATATACTTATCAATAAAGCTGTTAAAACATTTGGTCAAGGAACAGCAGTGCTGGGCTTATGAATGCTGTGTCATATAAATACATTTCACTCTTGGTCATGTGGGCAACTACCAGTTTATTTGTGATCTTGGCACACACAAAGCTAAAAGTCAGGATGTAGAGGCAGAGATGCCTCTCAAAGAGCTGCACAGTAGATTTCTTGTAGATCATTGCAGCCGAGGCAATCATGGAGCCAATATGAAGAAAAGGTGAGAGGACACTTGTTCCTGCTAAAGTGGATCCATTTTTCCGAACTGCACCTGAATATTCAGTCTTGGAATCAGAGATTGCTAAAAAGATGGTCTTCCAATCACTGCCAGTAAATGCATGATTATTATGAAGATTTGTATGCCAGTCACATCAATCATGCCGAAGCGCAGCGTTCTTGAGACGTACGTCTGTCAGTGTGTGCCATAAAACATGAATGTCACAGCAAAACAACAGAACATCCAATCAGGGTTGGTGTCCAGCTGCACAACAATACAAGTTTCTAAAACCACAAAGACTGTGGACAATGAATCACAGCTATGATCAAAAAGCTCTCTTAATGGAGTGCTGCTATTTGTCCTTGCTTGTTTTCCATCTGTAGCATTCAGGGACTGGAATGCCACAGGCACAAGCAATGAATGTCCAGGAAGGTGCTTGCCTTTGAAGCTGTTGAGCAGTAACATACTAATAACAGAGTTGTAAATATATTATTAACAGTTTGATGATGGTGATCAGATTGGGGGCAGTCCAGGCTGGAGAATTGATATCTGCAGTATGAATCTAATCTAACATTGTTCGAGCACTTTTCAGATTACAAGCTGTGCTTTTTTACTGTATTTTTTTTTTTTTTTGCCTGTTGCAAGATTTTCCATTCATGCTGCTCATACACAGGATTGCCATCTCTGAACACGACAGGACATGCTACAAGACTTGCCATGTGTCCTGCGGGTTCCCACTGTCCTTCTAGTATAGCATCACCTATAATTTTGGACCATCAAGTCACGGGGGGGGGGGGGGGGGGGGGCCGGCAAAGGTCTTGCCTGGGAACTGCTTTCTGCAGTTTGTTCTAGCAATTGTTGCATTGGAGTTAACTGGGAGCTAAACGATGCTGGCTCCTCCTGATTTTTAGCATTTATTGTAGATAGTTCTTGGGCTTTTTCCAGCAGCAGTTTGGTTGCTGCTTGCCCTCGCTCATCCAGGCGTTGCATCACTACCTGAATTTGATCAGTCAGTTCTTTTAAACCAATCGTGGGTTCTGCTCCATCATTGGGGTCCTCCTCTAATTCGTCTGGCAGCGGAACATTGTCGGGGGAAGGTGGTCGACAGCAGGGGTCACCGGTTCCCCTCTCTTGGTCGACCGATGTCTCTTCGGGCACAGTCGAGAAAGGGGGGGGGGGGGGGGGGGGGGGGGGGGGGAACTTTGCGCATGCGTTGTGGGAGCGGCGGCGGCCCCGGCCCACGGTGGCGGCAGTGGGGCAGTGAGGACTCCCGGGGGTCGTTTCCTCTTCGTCCTGCCTGTTGCTGCGGGGCGGCGGGAGCGGCGGGCACGATGGAGCCGCTGCCGCGGAGGGACGGGGGCGGTCCGCGGGCCGGGAGCGGCGAGCCGGGCATCGGCCAGCGACGGTGCCGGGGCGCCGGAGGCGGCCAGAGGGCATGGCAGGGGCCCCGCGGCGCTTCCCCGACTTCGCAGTGCCGCGGAGTTGTTAAATGTCCATTTCCCCGCGCTCAGGTAATCAGCTTTTGCAGTACTTTTTCTGCTACTGTTTTTCCTCTCTCAGAGAGTATAATAATAAATAACTTCAATGCAGCAGCCAATTCGCATTCCATGCTTGCCGTCGTCAATGGGGCAGGAAAGTGAGTACTCAAAGCCTTCCAACTTTTTTCAAGAAACTGCCTCCTGTTCCCCTTACCAGTTCAGCCTCGCACTCTTTGCAAGGACGGCGAGCTTCTGCCTCAATGCTGATGCATCTCTCGGCAGATCAGCGTCTGACCGCTATTTTCCAGAGGGTCTCACCTCAATGCAGCTGCATCTGTCGGCGAGTTCAGCGTCCAACCACTCAGCGTCCCACCGCTAATTTTCTCCTCCAGGTCGTCACCCCAAAGTCCGAAGTTCGGGCACCAATTGAAGGTGATTTTTGAAAAGAAAGAAAAACAAAACGAAAACAAAACACCACAGGGAACAGCCAGAGTCAAACACCTTCTTCACAGAAGTTGTGGTGAATGCTCCATTTATTGAGGGTACACAGGGTTCTTATATACATATATCATTCTAGTGCACAAGCTGTTCACACGGCATTTTACTACTCGCTATTGGCTAGTGTTATCTGCATAAGCATTCCTTTGCAGTTACCTGTTTACACTTTGTTGAGGGAAAAAGCTGGTTCTCAGGCTCAGTGTCCTGGTTCTCAGGCTCAAGGTCCTTGACAGTGCTAAAACAACAGAACTTTCCCAGCATTGTCAGGCCTCTCTGTGTCTGTCTCCAAAAATCCTGCTACAGCGAGGCACCTCTCACAACATGCAAATACCTGCAGGATTTCAGGTTTGAATTTCAGGTGCATGGGTGCTCATGCTGTTCCATTCAAATGATTAGTAATGAAATTACTATTCATTACTGTTATATAGCAACTATATAACTATTATAGTTATAACTGTAACTATTATCATAGTTTAGGAGGGTTTCTTCCATTTAAGACTCAAACAATTTCCCTGTGCTGGAAACAACAAAATCTCCAGTAGAAATGGTTTAATGTCTCTCTTTTCGATCAAAAGGCTGGATGAACAAATGATTTTTATCCTGCCTTCTGAAACTGAAGATGTTCCAGCTCACAAAGGTTCCTGAGGCTCTAAAGTCACACCAGGATGAGCATCTCTCCTTGGAGATCCAAGAGGCTCCATCCTCAACCTACCAGTCACCTTCTGCTGGGGGTGGAATAGGCACCATTTGCATTGATGTTTCATTAAGAATTAAATAACAATTTACCATCTTTCACTGTGTTCTTTCTAACCTTACGAACTGGCACAATTTGGGAATAAATAGCACAAGAAAGTGTCTCTAATCCTGGGCATCAGCTCCACTTTTACTCTAAATCCCGAGTCCTGACACATGGCCAGCAAAGATGAAGGACATTTCTAAGCCATAGAAACAATTACAATTGTTGTCATCTCACCTTGTCAGTAACCTTCCCCCAAAATTACAGGTTAGAGAGGTGTCTGTAATCATTAACAACCTGGAGGAGAAGCACATTACCAAAGCAACAAACCTCTAATCAACAGAGTGGGAACAGTGCAGAAGAGAAAAATAACTCTTTAACGAGCCAGTTATAATAATTTATTTAAAAAAATTAAAGATCTTACTTGGTACATATAGTTACCACCCCACAGTGGCAAAATTGATGTGTTGGAAAAAGTGAACATCATAAATTTCTGCCTACTTGAAAATGTAATTTGCTGGAATTACACTCTTAGAGGGAAGTGCTTGCAGGTTTTCATATTCAGCAGCAAGAGGACTAAATCTATCCATGAACTGACACAGCTCTGAAGTGACACAGCGAGCTGGCCAAAAAAATTGTCAAATATTTGGTTTGCAATCAAAAATTAGGACAAAGTATTTTTAAAACTTAAAAACACCCATTTTCAAGCATCCTAATGGAGATGAACAGATGAACTTGGGGTCTGGAAAACAAAGTTCTAGACCCAGTCACAAAAAATCTTCAAGTGGAAAGGTTTTTAATTTGTCATGAAAACCAGGTAAAAATTAATCTTTTAAATGTTATTGTAATGCCATAACTTGTGGGCTAAAAAAAAATTAATAAATGTGGATAAGAGAATCTATAAAATACCCCATAAGAAAAAATGGAAACAATCAATTTTGCACTTTTTTTCAATACCCCAGGAGTTGCTACACACCTATTTCTATGATAAGACGTGACTTTGCCTTGAATGCAATTTGCAATCTATTAACTTGATCCAGTTTTCACTGAAGGAAATGAAAAGATTACCACTGACTCCAGTGAAAGCTAGATTAGACTCTGTTCACATTCACAGTGGGGAAAAAAAAAAACAAAACCCTTAATGATTATGCCAGAAATTCCAGTGTAAAAAGCAAAACTGTTGCAAATATGTTGAATAATTTGAAGAGAAAAATGAGGACAGTTGATATAAAATATAATTCCCTAAAAAGTAGATTACTAATTACTCTGAATGCCCTTACAGAGAAGCTATAGATGCAATTAAATGGCACAAATATACTTTGAAATCCAATTATAGCAATGGAGCAATGATTGCACAGTTGCATGAAGAGTTAAAATAAAATATGATAGCAGATAAATGGGTATATTAGAAAGGCATTATTAGATTTCCTTGCATTTATCCACCACTGAGTGCCACCAAACCTTCAAGCCAGGGACAAATAGGAGAAAACAGATAGAGAAGAGAGATTGAGTTCTCATGCTAAATATAGACAGCAACAACTGAGATATTTCTACTAAAAAAGATAAAAGGAGAGATACCAGCTACCAATACATGGCATACGACAAATCAAAATCCTGAGTCTTATTCACAGTCCTGCAGTTCCACCAGAATTATCAACTTTTGTAAACACCAAACCATAAAAGGAGCAAAACTCAAAAAGGATTTACTGCAGGAAGTAAAAAAATCTCCAAGAAAACACAATATACCAATAAAGAGCCAATTATTGCACCATCACTATTCAGCAGTGGACTATCAGGGCAAAGCTATGCAGATTCCATTAGGAAAAAATACAGCCATGCCTATCCTTTGGCAGGAGAACATTACTTAGAGATGGGAAAAGGGACCTGCACTTTATTTGTGGGTTTAAATAATAATTTGATACTTTACCCATTATGTCAAGGAATTAACATTTAGAGTGTGAAAAGTGCATATTATATGGCTCTACGCAAGATATTTACTATATGTGTTGTGTTGTGTTAATTGTTGGTGTTGTATTAATATTTTGATAGTATAGTAAATGAAATTTTGTAGTTAAAGTGTAGTTTTTGTATGCCAACCACAGGAAGACGTAAATCTTTCAGAGAAAAAGAATTTCCTACTTCCTTATCAGAAGAAACCAACTCCTCCTGCCTCTCTCAGCCTTGAGAATGCCACAGAGATTAAAGGAAAAAGTGATACTAACCAGAGACAGTTCTTTGTTTAAATCAAGTTTATGCATCATGTATAAAATATATGAATATTCAACAGGCTATTGCTTTTAAGAGATAATCCTTTGTTAACAGGGGTCCTTCTCCAGAGCTTGTGGCTTGGGAGAGGCACCCAGACGTCTGTAACTTTGTTTTTATTGTCTCGTATTGTCCTAACTCTAAAATTGTTCAATTTTTACTCTAATTCTATTTTTATAACCATCTTATTTACTATTAAACTTTTAAAATTTTAAAACAAGTGATTGGCGTTTATCACAAGAGGAAACAAATGCACGTCCCTTTCTGATTTAAAACTAAGTCAGTTCTTGCTCTTCTTTCTCTTGTCCTTGGAATCCACATTGCCTTAAAATATATGGATATTTATGGTATGCAAAAGGTATTTTTAGTATATTCAAGGTTTGCCAACTTTTGAAATCCAAGGGAAATATTCACCAATTGCCAGTAACTTGCTCATCTCTCTTACAACCTTACCTGATTTTAAAATTGAAACAAACCAGGCACAACTTGCAAGAGATTTTTGTGAGAATTTCTCTCTGGTGAATTGGTAAATGCTTCTTTGGGAGTTTCCCCATTAATAAACACCTGCAATCAGCCCTATTTCCCAGTTTACCCCCATTTTGCAGTCACAGGGAGAGGGCTCATAAGTGGTTTTATTTTGTGAGGTCACACAGACTGTCTGCCCCTCCCCAGGTACAAGTTGGGCTACTAACTTAATCAAAGAGGGGGAAAAAAGAATGGAAATAACCCTTAAAAATAGTCTCTTATTCTGCTTTTGCTGCAACACTACAAACAGAAACATCCACATGCTCAGCTCTGCCTTGGCTAAGCAAATCTCATAATGTCTGAATTACCCATTATGGCCATGATTTCTAGAGGGAGATGAAATCTTTACCTCTCTCTAAACTGATGGGAGTCTCCCTCCTCCCTTCAGATGCCAGAATATGGAAGTAGAAGACTCTCCCTCTGAAGGTTGTATTTTATAATACTCTGATGAAATGCCTTTTGATTTAGGGTTGGCATGAAGGTAGAAAAAAACCCTGTGGAGTCTGCCAGCTCATCTAACCCAACTTTAATCACTTACTGTGTAGACAGCTATATCTTAGCCACTCATCTAAAATCCTTTTAAAGTCAATGGTGAGAAATAGATGTTTTTAGGATGCAATTAATTGATTGGAGAGAAGAGAGATTTATCACATATGGAAAAGTATTATGGCCCAAAGGGTTCTGCTTTTCCTCATTTGCTTTAGAGGAGTTCACACCTCTGCATTTGAACAGTCATCCAGGACAGGTGAGAAGAATATCTCCAACCACTATTAACAAATCTCTCTTGGTGTTTTTTTAATCTGTTTTCCTGTTCCTTTCCCTTCTGTTCCCACATCCAGTCTCTCCTGAGATATCAGTTCAATTTTTGTTGCATTACAAGCCCATTAACCCCTCAAAGAAATGGGTTCATCCATCTGATGCTAATGAAAACTTTTGGATCACACACTGGGACCAGAACTGATCCATCAGGTTTAAAAAAGACACTAATGGATATTTTCACATCAATTGTCACAGAAATATTCAGAATAAGACAAATAACAAAAAACTTCCTACAGTTGTGCCACTCCCCCAAGGGCCCTTCAGCTCCCAGGGCTATGGGTGGTCACAATCAAAATGTACTAAAAAATTATGGTGGATACAGAGAGTTTAAGGAGCTGGGGTGAGGATTTTCATGAAGACAGAAAAATATTCCCCCTCAAGAAGACATGGTACATCTGTCACCTTGGACACACAGCAAACTTCTGGAGGAAGCAAAATTAATAATAAATTTCCCTTCATCACGCGAGACCCAACAGAGCCAACTTGAAACAAGCTTTGCCAGACTGGAATATTGTGGAGCCCACCAAAAACTTCCTTTTGCTGCTCTACCACCCAAAGCACAGCCCTACTCTGCAATTTTGCTCTGCTCTGACAAGCTGGTGAACCACAGCCTATTTCCTCTCACCCACCAAAGAGCACCATTGTGCTGCAGATCTTGGAGGAATCTGCTGCTCACTCTGACATAAGAGAGTAAGCTTTGTTTCATGTTTTCCTCATTCTGGGCATTCATCTTCAAAGTGCCTCGCACACAACTGGGAAGCCTTAGAAGCCTATCAGGAGCAATTCAAATAGCTTTACACAGAGCGGGGTGGGGGGTCCTGTTCAAAGCTGCAGCTTTGCATCCACCAGAAAGGATCAGATTCAAACCCAAAGAGGTCACTTAACCTACCTGTAGTGGGATCTCATATTCAGAAGACTGACTAAAAATAAGGGATATTTAGCCAGTGTGGTAACTGAAACCCTCGAGGCAATGCTCTTTCTCTCTGCCTCACACTCAGAGCAATGTCTCCCTTAGAGAAAACCTCAAAAGTCTGGGAGACATAACGGCTGCCAGAAGACTTACAGATTAGCTCCAGCTGTAGCATCCTACTGGTTTCAGCACAAAAGTTTCCAACGAGCTGGACCACCACAGACTTCTATTCAAACTCCCTGAAACAAGGGAACTACAATAAACATTTGTTCAATACGATATGGAGTAGCAAAAAAACCAACTGATTTCTTTCAATTACCTAATTTAATGAAATAGAGAGGAAATATTTTGCTTGGTTCAGAAATTACCATGATCAGAGCTGGAAGCCCCTGGATAACATAAGGGCTTTGCTCAGATGGGCACTGTCTAAACACAGAGTAATTCAGAGCTGCTTGCCCCAGAATTTATCATTTTCACAGGAAATATAGAAAAGTACAGAAGAAAACATTGTTGTCTGAAATTTATACATGGAGAGCTGAGACAAGGGGAGATGCAAGTTCAGGTAGAGATGTTTAATATCATTGATAAGGGTAAGAAAAATCAGAATGGGATTAAGAGAAAGAGAAACAATAGTTTTATGGATTATCTGCAGAGTCTTTGTATCAGGCACTTGATACTTTTAAAAACAATTTCTATTAAATCACTGTAACACCTGATTTTATGAGATGTAGCAGCTCTGCATCTGCAAGGGAATCTCCTATTTGCTACTGGAAGAGGGCAGTGCCATCTCTGGGATTTAACCCCACTGTCCTGAGTTAGCAGGGTCTCTCTCCCTGCTCCCACTGCCATCACACACCTGATGTGGCCACATCCCTCCTCTTCCAACATCCACACCACAGCCACAAATCCCATCTCTGCACAGTTTCTCCCACCTGTAAGAGTTCCTCAGTTTTTGTTGCCTCCAAGGACTTTTTTTTCTCTTTTTTTAAATACTAGATTAAAATGCATGTCATCCTGAACTGCTTTCTCAGCCTCCTCTTATTCACACTGTATTTTTATCAAAAGCTGTAAAGCCTTTGGGACAGTCTGTGCCTGAATGGCACTTCACAGATACACTTGCATTACTCCCCATATCAAGTTTTTCTTTTTATTAGAAGTCCCTGGGTTTGTTTTTCTTTTAACCTCAATTTAAACATACCCTCCATTGCCATGTTTCATTTTGCTGCAGTACTGACTGCGGTGTTTCAGATTCATTGTGCTCCCTCCACGTTTGGGTTATAACTGCAGGCCAAGATGGATCATAAACTTTATGTCTGATTCTGCTTCTTACATAACATTTGTGGGGTTTTTCAACATTTTTCTACTTAGCAAATGCATTATTCCTTTAAAGCACCTAATAAAGTATACTGGGATCTGTGAGATAAGGCTAAAATTTAATTTAATTGCCAAATTATTCTTGTGCTGCACATACCCAGGTACAGCCCAGTTTGGACAAGGCATCTCTCCAGAAGACCTGAGCATTTTGAGGCCCTTTCACACCATAAGGAACATACTCTGTGCTCAAACCTGCTCTCAGAGGGTTTCCTACCCTGCTTTTTCACCATGTGTCTTTTGTTCATGTTTTATCTTCACTCCCATTGCTCTTGCACTGACCTCACCTGGAGGTTGCAAGACCTCCGTGGCTCTTTGCTGAAAGAGCAATTGATTTATGCTCCAAATGTTTCCCAGATTGTAAAACAGCAAAAAAGTACAAATGAAGAGCCTGACACTTTTTCTTCCTGCTGTGTGCAATCAAGCCAGAAAGTCTCCCATAGTCCCAAAGAACCTGCAAATTACCTCAGCATATCTGAGCCACCAGCAGTAACGCGACATTGGGAATATTTTCCCCCACTTGTTCTCCTCCTCCTGAGCTCCTCCACAGGTCTGGGATGCTGCCTGCTTCCACAATGCCTGGTTGGAAACAAAAATCCTGCATGTGAATGAAACACTAAACCTTTGCCACCAAAATATGTGATTCATTTTTAAAGAACTTCACAACCCTTCAGATATTGTGGAGTTGACCCCATCTATCTGTGGAGTCTGAAAGGGAAATAGATTTAACATAGACAAGAAATAATCACAGGAAAGCATTCTGGATTCAGCCAAGGATGAAGTAAGGCAGTCTATTTTCTTCAAAGCAAGCTGAGGCCATCGCTCACTACATTCAAATACATCAATTACAGAGCTTCAATGGAAAAGGATTAAAATGTACAAAGGTAAAACAAGCAGCATCACTGCAGTGTCCAGGAGGATGAAACAGCTTCCTTCTGTGGTGGGTATGATTACAGAATTGCTAAAAAAAGAAAGGGAGGAAAAATGGAAAAAAGGTTTTGTGTACCTTGACCAGAATTGCTGTGACAGTGACAAGCCCAGGACACTGCAGCACGTGCATTGTGGAATTCAGTCCCTATGCCCCCAATCTCATTGCCAGTGTTCAGATCTGAACTCCAGTTCCATAATTCCTCTTTCCTTCTAGCCAGGGAAGTACATTATTTCATCAGTGAAAAGATTTAGATAAGATTATTTTTCCTTAAGTTTCTTCAAATTGTGTCTGTAATGTCCCAGGTCATTGCAAACTGTTTCCTCTAGTCTACTTCCATCCACATTCTCATTTCCAAGATCTGTGCCATTCAGCTCCATCTTCCTTAAAAGTTTGGTATTGAGTTTTTCATATGCCTAATTTGGGCTTAATTTGAGCCTGGGGTAAATCGTTACAACTCAAATAAAGTCAATAGGAGCACAGTGACTTACATCAGCTTTGTGCCAGTAAATACTGACAAAATTGATCTCAAACTTTTTCAGAACAAAAGATTTCTGAAGACAGATTAAACAACAAATGCTGAGCTGTTTTGCCAGACTGGAAATAGCATAACACAAGCTTTGTGTGACATCTCAGAATTATCCCTTTATGGTAATGTTGACATTACATGGTATTGACTCATGGAAGAAGCTTAAATACCCTTTTAAGTTTTCAAGACTCTGTGACAAAGCGCTATTTCATTAACAAAATGTTAATGGAATCCAGGAAGCCTGAGTCTCCAGAAGAGCCTACTGGCTGGCCAGGGGATGTGGCAGCACAGAGCAAAGCAATCCTGATTTTTAGACAACAGGAAAGGAAGCACTTCATGCAGGGCACTCATGGCTGAGGAAGGAGGACCCGAGGGCACTTCCACAGCCCTTCACTGAAGGACTACCATACCTGCTGGAGAAGGTAAAAAATAGCACAAATTGGGAAATGCATCACACAAAGTGAACTGACAGAGACACCAGGGTTGGCAACAGCTTGGAGAAAAAGCTGCTTGCTCAGAAAAGGAGAAAGGCCTGCAGAGCATTGCCATGGGGATCACCTGCTCTGGAATCACCTTTGGGAACAGGGTAATTAGGTCCCTACAGCTAAAATTGTTGGCTCTAAGAGTCCTGCTAATCACAGAACCAATTAGGTTGGAAAATACCTCTAAGATCATCAAGTCCATCTGTTAATGACACAATGGCTCTCAAATAAGCACAGGGTTTATATTGGGTGGATTTGCTGCTATAAACAGGTCTTGGTTTTCAGATTCTTGACCCAGTGTAGAGCAGAGACTTGGTGGGGAGGCAGAGGCAGGACAGCTGGCACAGGGGACCCTGTCACCCCCAGGACCATGGGGGAAGCACCACTGCCCCAGTGAGGAGCACACCAGAGACTGGGTCTCACCCCAGCCAGAACCTCCCACCCATGAAGAGCAGAGAGCAGGCTCTCCTTCAGAGAGCAGTAGATTATATATAACAACCACCCGCAAATCTTTTTATCCATAAACTTGGAATTATCTGTAATGCTGCTCAGGACAGAGCCATTCTCCCAGTACCTTCCCAACACTGATCTCTGTAGAGAAACCCTTTGTAAGTCAGAGGAAAGGTGACAGACCTTCTCAAGAGCCAAGTTTTCTCCCACACTGAGTATTCAGATTTTCAAACTTAAGCTTTACTTCCATTTTCTAGTCTGCAGTTACTTTATATAATAAGGGAAGTCATTGTTAACCAAAAAGATTAGAAGGGATGGGCAGAGAAACACTAAACCTCTGTCCACTTGACAGCATCTTGTACACCAACAACACATTTCCTCCCAATGGTTCACTTTATCTGCTCCCTGGACTCACATAAAGCAACAAGTGCAAGAGAATAACATTAAAAAAATAATTAAAAGTTCAGTGCATAAATGCAACACTTGACTGAGGCACTCAAGGGCCACCTTGCTGGCTGCCTGAAACCACTTCTTTTTAATTGTTTACTTTTCAAGTTGATAAAATTCACAGTGGTAAAGATAACTTTGCCTGACTTGCAGTAGAAGCCACAATGAGAAGCTGATGGGAAAGGGGGGATGTCTCTGAGATGTTTGTGTGCATTTGTGCAATATAATAAAAATAAAGAAATAAACCAAGAAAGAATCACGCAGAAATAAGACTCCGTCAAACCTGGCAGGGCTGTGAAACACAGCTGCAACTCATGGCTGGATTAAGGGGGAAGCATCCCAGGTGTTAATGAGGGGGAGCCTCATGGGACTGCACTCCACACCTGTCATCACCTCCAGCATGGACCAGAGATTAAAAATGAAGATAAAGATCCTCTTACACATCTGAATGATGGACAAAGGGCTCATTCCCTGGTTGAAAACAGGAATTTTGGGGCAATAGCAAAAGCTATTGTCCCCAATGCTTATGTAATCAAGTGTGTGAAGTGATGCTGATGGTCCCTCCTGTCCCCAGGTTACTGCTCCCCTCGAGAGCACCTCACCCTTGTGGGTATGTTCGTTTGAATTCAAGTCAAATGACTGTCGCAGTGTCCTTCTCGGAGCAGCGGCTCCTTCCACCCAAGCTAGCTCTGATACTGCGATCAGTTGGGGAACACTCCTCTGGATTTTGGGAACCAGGGGAGCAGCCAAGGGGATTTTCCCCTTATCACAGGAGAAACCTTGCCGAAGACAGAGGAAGGAGTTGGACTCAGTTGGAGGGCAAAGTCCAAGGTGTTTATTCAGTCCCACCCGGGGACATCCAAACCTTAGGGGAGTCTCTCCAGCTGAGCCCCCTTGGGTGATGAGCTTCGGGATTAAATACAGGGGAGGGACTAAGGGAGGAGACAAACCAACATCCAATGAGGGACAAGGTGGGCATGGAACAGGGTTGGAGGGACATTCAAAGAAACCAATGAGAACATAAAGGGAGGAACCACCTCGGTTCCTGCCCTATCACTCGATGTCCTTACCGGAACTCTCTAGAAGCCAGGAGGAACAATCAAATGACAGGCAGGACCTGTAGGAGGGGACTGGGAGGATTGACAGGGAAAGGGGGCAGGGACAAACCTTGGAACATAACATTTCTTAGGAGAACAGGGAAGTGCAGAACAAACCATTATAATGAAAATAAATAATACAGAGCACAATGCAACAAATGACCTGTGCCTTGAGAGGTAAACAAGCACAACATCAGCAGTCTGACAACAAAAGCTCCTGCAGAAAGGGAGGAAAGATTTTGTGCCAGGACATGATTCGTTTTTCCAAGTGCCTTGCTGCTCTCCAAAGGAGAGGAGGAAAGCTGCACTGCCTGAAGGCTGCTTGGCTGCACTGCACCAATGCCAAGGAGTCTATAAATCCTCTGCTCAGGGGATTTGCTCCAGCACAAGGAAATCCCAACCTCTCAATTCACCACCAAAACACAAAAAAAAAGTGCCCAGAGCACACCCCTGGCAGACACACCAGCTCCCAGTCTGCTCTCCAAAATCCTCCAGCTAAGAGACTTTCCTCAAATACTTGATGTAACTAAATAGGAAATCAAAGATTGAGGCTCTTTCAAGGATAACCAAATAAAGCCCTGGATGGCTGCTTTGGTAATAATGGCCACACCAGAGCTCAACCTCTGCACAAGATGAGCACAGCCCATGAGCAGAGGAGCCAGGTGAACTTTCAGGGCTCCACATTCCTACCAGTGTGGAAATTCAATAACTTAGTAAAAGAGAAAGGGAGAACACACAGGGCATTCCTCAAAGTTTTCTTGGATAAATAATGTAGGTTTCAGTATAAAACAATTTAAAAGAATTTTAGAAAAATTAAAATTCAAGGGAATTCAACATAGAAAGACATTTTGATCTTGACTGCAAAGTGTGGCATTTGCTCAAGGACACTGAACTTTGTGATCTCTCTGGGGTCAGGCATTCTCCACATAAATAGACGTCCTTCAAGCCACAGACTGAGCAGGATTTTCATCCCAGCTGAAGATCTGCCCCACAATGTTCACATCCCATTGCCAGGAAAGCATCTCCCACCCTCCAGATAGCCTTGGTCAGAGCCCTCTGTAAATAAGCACTTTATAATGTGAGACATGCTATGCTGTGCAGTGGGTCACTGGCAGCAGGGTTGAGTCCTGGGGTGACTGTGTATCCCCAATTGTCTGTTGGGTGCAGGGGGGAGGGCAAGCACGGTTTGTTTTTCCCCAGGAAAACTCTGCTCATCGGAGTGACCTTGAAGCGGGGGAGCTGGAACACGGCAAGACGAAAGAAGCTCTGTTGTTTTTTTTCCCCGGCAGTTAGTTTAGTGCTAGCGTAGTTAGACGCTGTAGAATAGCTGAAGCTTTTTGCTTTTTTTTTCTTTTGCTTTTTTTTTTCCTTTTTTCCTTCCTTTTTTTCTTTTTTTGCCCTCTCCTCGGAACTGTTCCAACCTCTCCGGACTAAGGACCTGGGGAAGCACTGGGGGCCTCCACAGGGGACCCACCCCACCAAGACCAGCCCTGCACATCTCCTTTTCTCCCAATGTCAGCAGAGACGGAGTGGTGGAGCACAGTGACGATCTTCAAGAGGAGACTTTCTTTAAGTTTGTTATCCCTCCGTAAGCGGCACGAAGCTCTTGTCATCGGGTATTGTGCTGGGAGTGCTTTGCCTGTTTAATAAACAGGTTTTTTCCACTTCTCTCTGAGGAAGTATTTTTCCCAAACTGGTTGGGGGAGGGGAGGGGGGCCCCTTAGGAGGATTTCTCACAAAATCTGCCTGAAACCACCACAAACTTCCTGGTGCCCAAACGTGGGGCTCGAGAGAGTGGAAAAACCCTGTACTGATTAGTATTTAGCAGTCAGTAACTATGCTGCTTGAACTCATGTCTCTTGGGGTGGGGGCCTTGATGTGTTTTGGATCCTTAGGCTTCTTTGAGGTCTTAATACCTTTGTGGTCCTTAGGTTTATTTGCATATCCAGAGATAGCCCCAATATTGTCATTAATATGCAGTTTTTACAGTAGAGGGACACGGATTAGAGTAGCTATTGGCCTTGGTTTAATGATAATAATTTGTAGGAAGTTTATAAAGGTGCTGAGATCTTTTCCTACTATGTATGGGTCATGGTTATGGTTATTCACCCTGTTTGTGGGAGGAAGAGCAGAAGATGAAGCGTTGCAGTCTTTCGTTTCCTTCTTCTCCTCTGAGTCGGTTAAATCATTGTTGGAGAATGTTCAGTTTCCCTTGAGTGTTAAAGAGACCATCTTTCTGGTATGTCATCTGGTAAGCCTCCTCTATACAGTCTGCAGCTTCTCTAGAATATGGGCTGAGATTTCTAGAGGGGCTGATGAAACTCCTGACCCAGGCAGAGGAAATCCTGAGTAGTGTGGAGAATGGGAGGATATGGGCCAACTCCTCAAGGAATTCTCTGACCCTGTAGTCTGGGATTTTCCACAAGAACAAATTCAGAATCCAGTGGAGTTGGGGAAATACCTGAAAGAGAGGTGCCATGATGGCTCTAAGGGGGAAAAGATCACTGCAGTAAGCTGGGCCCTGGCATATGCTTATCGCACATTGCTAGAGACTGTAGGGCAGCAGACAGAGGCAGGGGGGAAGGGATACAAATCAACAGCTACCCCAGTCACTCAGGCTGCAGCCAACACCCCAGTTCTGAAGCCAGCAGCTAAACTAGAACCTGAGCCTGAGTTGGCAGCTAAACCAGACAGTAAGCCTAAGCCCTTGGCAGTTGCTCCGGCAAAGAAGCACACACTCAAAACCGATCGACCAGTGGACGATGATGACCCAAGAGAAGGACCTTCACCAAAATCAGAAGCTAAAGCTTCTAGCACAAGATCAGAAGCCAATATTGATTCCTTTTCCCTGTAGAACCTTCGGGGCCTAAGAAAAGATTACCGGCGACAACCTGGTGAATCTATAATTAGTTGGTTAGTCCGTCTTTGGGATGCTGCAGGCGAGGCTACAATTCTGGACGGCACTGAAGCGAGGCATCTGGGATCCCTGTCACATGATCCAGTCATCGACCAGGAGATGATGAGAGAGGCTAGTCCTTGCAGTCTCTGGATACAGGTCCTAGGAAGTGTGGCAGAAAGATATTTGTGAGCAGATGATCTCTATATGCAGCAAACCCCATGGAAGACCATAGAACAAGGGATTCAACGCTTGAGAGAAATGGCAGTGGCAGAGATGGTTTTCTCAGATAACATAAACACTAGGAACCCAGACTTGGTATCATGTACATCTGTGATGTGGCGAAAACTTATACGACTCGGGCCATTAGAATACGCTTCTGCTTTAGCAGTAATGAAGCGGGAGGACATGGAGGAGACGGTGCTTGATATGGCAAAGAAGCTCCGAGCATATGCAGATGCTGTGCATGGCCCAACACATGCCAGAATCACAGCTGTGGAAACACCTCTACAGAAACTAGAGGAGAAGATAGATGAGAATCCTAAGAATCTCAGGGAGAAGATTAGAGAGGACCTTCTCCAAATTTCAGCAGTACAGATCAGAGGTTCTGGTACCCAACGTAGACGCTCCCCGGGTAGGGAGAGAGGGTACACTCCATGTGCTGAACTATGGTTCTTCCTGCGGGATTGCGGAGAAAATATGAACAGATGGGATGGAAAATGTACGGTCGCCCTGGCACAACGGGTGCATGAATTGAAGGAAGCCAAGACTCAAAGAGGGAGTTCCACTAAAAAGGAAGCAGCTCCAGTTGCCCATAGCCGAACTGCCAGGTATGACGATGATGACATGTCCAACCCCCTTGAAGGAACCTTTAAGACATATGCTCAAGGAAAGAAGGATAACTGTGATCGTGACACGCAAAGCAATCACACGAGATGAGAGATTTTCGCAGGGCAGAGACTTTCTCCAATCCAGCTCAAACTGAGTCAGGGCGGAGAGCCTCCTTGTTTATTTCTTACTTTTTATACATTTGTGGATCTGGCTGAAGATTGGCTTCTGGGGTTTTTCACCCTTCAGCCAAGTGGCTAGACCAACTGTCAGTTACAATTGTTTTCAGGTTAGAAATATGCAAACAAAGGACAGAGAATGAAAAACAAAGGATTTGTTTATGTTACATCTGTGAGAAAAAGGTAGAAACTGCTCCTAATATTGTACAGTAGCTAAAAGGTCTGACTCCATTTTTATGAAAATCAAAAGGCTTTAAAAAACTCAGAAAAACCAGGGTAACATCTCACCCGTTTAACTTTACAAAAAAAGAAAAACAGAAAAAGAAAAATGAACAAATTTACAAAGGGAATATATACAAATTCAATCACTGTCTGTGGAGGAATCATCAGAGTGATCACTCGAGGATTCATCCACTTGGTGACTTTCAAGTTGATCATGGCTTCCACCTTGCCTGTCGGCCGAATTCTACCTCTGTAGTCGCAGGTCAGGATGGACACACTTTGAAGGTAGCCAGCGTGTCCCAGTGTCCGTGGACACACACGCATACCCACGCCCCATAGCGATAAGGTCATAGGGTCCTTCCCATTGCTTGGTGACTAAATTTCGGACCCGTACCTTCACTCGAGGCTGTTGCTCACGGTCCGAAGCCTGCAACGAGAGATGATGGTTCAAAATGACAGGATTATTTGAGTTCTGCGGCACCGTAAGGTGATTGATGGTGTACAAAGCCTTTGCCAACCGACTGTGCGGGGTTTCACCCTGCATTCCCCATTTTTGTTTTTGAAGAACACGCTTGAGTGTACCGTGATTGCGTTCTACAATCGCCTGTCCCGTCGGAGAATGAGGGATGCCAAAGTTATGTGACACACCCCACGACTGTAGGAACTGCCGTACCTTCTGTGAGGCATAAGCAGGACCATTGTCAGTCTTCACAGCAGAGGGTATGCCGAGAACAGCAAAGGCCTGCCTCCAGTAGACAATATCATGGGCTTTCTCTCCAGTGTGAGCAGAAGCCCACATCGCAGAGGAGAACATGTCCACTGTGACATGCACATACTTGAGCCGGCCAAACTCGGCGACCTGGGTAACATCAGTCTGCCAAAGCTCCAAGGCTTTAAGGCCTCTGGGGTTAACCCCTGCCGGCAGTGGTGCACCAAGGGCGTGACAGTCGTCATATGACTCGACAAGTTCACGAGCCTCAGTGGCCGTCAGTTGGAACTGCTTCTGCAGCGTATGCGCATTTTGGTGGAAAAACCCATGCGATGCCTTGGCCTGCGCGAGCACGTCAGGCTGAGGGGCTACCCATGCTGGGTTAGCCAACTTGTCAGCCCTTGCGTTACCTTCTGCTACAAATCCTGGCAAGTTAGTGTGACTCCGTACATGCAGAACATAGTATGGATGAACTCTGGCCTGAATTGCACACCACAGGGCCTTCAGTAAATTAAACAAGGCAGGGTTACTGACCTCCTTCAAAACTGAATAACCCAATCACTGTGCGATGTCGGCAACATAGGCAGAGTCCGTGATCAAATTGAAAGGTTCCTGGGAAAATTTCTCAAATGCCATGACAGCAGCCCTTAGTTCAACCAGTTGGGCTGACCCATCCTCATGGCCATCCAAAACCTGCCACTCAGATCCATCCTGCCAGGTAACAATGGCTTTTCCTGTCTTGCCCGAACCGTCAGTGAAGACGGTGGGACCTTGCACTGCCTCTTGGCTATTTTTGGGTCACAGAGAAAATTGAGTATTTTTCGCCACTTGCAATAGCTTGTGGCTAGGCAGATGATAAGTGATCTGCCCTGAAAAACCCTCGAGAGCACTTTGCAGCGAAACATTGTTCGCATAGCTCCAATCAAATTCCTCCCTCTGAACTGGGAGTATGATCTTTGAGGGATCTGCACCCATCAATTGCAAACAGCGTTGCCGGCACTTGATTATCAAGCGCGCAATCAATTCAAACAGCGCTGTCACCGTCTTATGCGGCTGATGAGGCAGGAAGACCCATTCCAAGATGTGCAGAGGATCAGTCCAATCATCATTCCATTGGCCGATGATACCTGTAGGATGTAAATCAGGAGTGGTAATGAACACAGTGACATCAATGGAAGGTTCAATGTGGTACACCTGGCGAGCCGAAACAGCTTGCTGAACCTCCTCCAGCACTTTTCGTGCCTCAGGGGTCAATTCACGAGGTGACTTTAAATCAGTGTCCTCTTTCAACAATTCAAACAAGGGAGACAGTTGTGCTGTGGTCAGTCCCAAGTAAGGACGTAACCAAGTGATAACACCTACCAGCTTCTGAGCATCATTCAGTGTCTTCACCGATTGCACAAATTGCACCTCCTGGTGACGGATTGTCCGTTCCAGAATTTTGACCCCCAAATATTTCCAGGGAGGTTGTTGTTGTACCTTTTCTGGAGCCACCTGCAGTCCATGTGAATGCAGAGCATTCAACAACTGAGGCTGTATCCTCAGCAGCTCATCCTGGGTGGGCTTAGCCACCAAAATGTCGTCCATATAATCATAGACGTGAGCATCAGGAAACTGCTTGCGAACTCCAGACAAGGCATGGGCTACATACCATTGGCATAACATTGGCAAATTTCACATGCCCTGACGCAAAACTTTCCATTGATACCGCTGTGCGGGCTGGGCATTATTTATTGTTGGTACTGTGAAGGCAAATTTAGGTCTGTCATCGGGATGCAGAGGGATCGTAAAAAAAACAATCCTTCAGATCCACGATGAGGACCGGCCAGTCCGCAGGAAGCATGGTAGGTGATGGCATGCCCACCTGCAATGTCCCCATGCCTTCCATCATGGCACTGACCTTTCAGAAGTCTTGTAGCAACCTCCATTTCCCCGACTTCTTTTTGATACAAAAGACAGGAGTGTTCCAGGGACTGGTAGATGGTTCCAAATGCCCCTGATCCAACTGCTCCTGTACGAGTTCACGAAGGGCGACTAGCTTGTCATGAGGGAGGGGCCACTGGTTCTCCCAGATGGGTCTGTCCACCAGCCACCATAAAGGAGGCGTGGGACACTCTGCGCCCTTCATCACAGTGGCCCCAATCAAAAATCCGTCCCCAATCGCACCCTCCAAGCGGCCAAAACATCCCTCCCCCAGAGATTCTGAGTAATCTCAGTAACATGAGGCCAAATTATGTCTGTCTGTCCCTCCAGGTTAATGACGGCCACGGGATTCTGGCTCACGTAGCATTGCTTCGTTCCTCCTAAGCCCGAGATCGATGTCTTTGCCAGAGTCAAAGGCCACTGCGGGGGACAAGCAGCCAGGGAGAGAATGCTCACATCGGCCCCGGTATCTAGGAGGCCATGAAGGTGAATCTCTGACAGCGTGGCACCAGCCATGGACATGGTACACAGCGTCTCAGGACGGTCTTTGGTCAGGACAGCAGTCCAGTGCACCTGAGGTGGCCCTGTAGAGCCGAAGCCACCGTCTCCTCGCGACGGAACTTGGATCCCACCGCCAGCGACGGGCACGTAGATGACGTAAGCGACCCTGGCAGCTAAGTGAAAGGCGGACTCTCCCGAGCAGGATGTAACGTAGGTTTATTGAGGCAGAGGGAGCGCGGGGCTCTGCACGCTGCAACCTGCTGCCCAGGAGAGACCCTGAGGGCAGGCGCGCAGCAGTTTTTAAGGGGGGGTGGAAACAGGGGTGGCGACAACCGGTCAGCCAGTCACAGGAATCGGGGGGGGTTAACCGGGGGTGTGAACCCTAAAACCGGGGACCAACCACGAAATGATGGGAGGGGGTCTCCAGGGCCCCAGCCTATCACTCGGCACCCCTCCCAAAGTTTTCCAGAAGCCAGGGAAGGGTCTCCGAGTGACAGACAGGGCGACCACGAGGAGAGAGGGGGGGATTGACAGCGACAGGTGCAGGGAAGGAATGAATGACAGAAAACTTCTGGTTTTACAGTAGACAAAACAACCAATTCAGAACACAGGGGTATACAGTGGACTCAACCATTATAAAAATAACTTAATAACTTAATAAAAACAACTCTCACACCACCACATCTCCCCCTTTTTTGTTTTTTCAAGAGGAGTGGGACTGGAACGGAAGAGGGAGGTCAGTGATGCTGCGTCGGGTACCCCAGTCCATGCTCTTCTTCATCCGGATCTTCTCCGTCATCTTCCGGGGCCCCTTCCAGCACCTCCTCCAACTCCAGTCCTTCCTCCTCAGGGCTCTCCTCAGTCGGCGCAATGACATGGTTGACCGAGGGGGAGTGTGTGGTGGCAGAAATTAAATTATACAACATCCTTTTAAGTAAACCGAACGCGAGCATAATTAACAACAAAACAAACAAACATAGCAACACAGTCTTTATGATGGATGAAGCCCAGCCGGAGATTCCCCAGTTAGTAAAGAGTCCGCTCAGCCAGTCGTCTGTCACCATCTCTCGCATCTGTCGGGTGGCAGTGTGGACGTCCTCAGCTTTCGATGACAAGTTCGCCAGGGTGGCCCACACGTTTACTTTTGGTTGCGGGACCAGCCATCCGACGACTGAGAGACACAGGCTGAGCGATATCAGGACTCCGAGGGTTAGGTGGAATTTCCTCGGAGTGGGGAATCCAGTCTGGGTGGTTGCCATGTTAAAACTAAAAAACACTAAACACAAAGTTATTCAGGGTAGGAACAGTAGGGGAAAGGAAACTCCGCCCAAGGATGTTGCCCCTGTTTCCTCTTCTGCCTCCACGCTGCGTCTGCCACCTGCGGACTGATGACTGTTTTGGATCCTGAGCCCTTAGGGATGTAGGGCCTTACCCACTTGGATGGAATCCACCTTGGTCCCGTGGGGGTGGACACGCAAGTGTATCCACGTCCCCACGTGACCAGGTCATGTGGCCCTTCCGTCCTTCCGGACTCAGGATCCCTGACCATGACCGGGGGCCTTTCTCGGATGGAGAACAAGGAGCTTGCCCCGAAGTGCCTTATGATTGGTGGATTGAGGCCTTCAAAGGAACAGTTCAAAAAGTTGATAGTGAAAAGTGCCCTGGCCAGTCTGACTGCTGGTGTTTCTACTTTGAGGACCCTCTGCTGCTAATGTAGAACTCTTTTGATAGTACCATGGGTCCTCTCAACCATGGCTTGACCTGTGGGGGAGTGGGGGATGCCGGTCTTGTGCTCCACCCCCCATTGCTGCAGGAAGCTGCAGAGCTCCCTGGACTTATATGCCGGGCCGTTGTCTGTTTTGAGTTCCTTCAGGATGCCCAGGAAGGAGAAGGCGTGGATAAGGTGTTTGATGGCATCCCCTGCCTTCTCCCCTGTGTGGGCAGAAGCGAACACAGCTCCGGAGAATGTGTCGATAGACACATGTATATACTTTTGGCGGCCAAATTGTGGGAAATGGGTGACATCGGTTTGCCATACCTCACAGCTTCTCAGCCCCCAGGGGTTAACCCCCGCATGAAGGGTTGGCACTGCATGCTGGGAGCAGGATGGACATGCGGCCACAATTTCCTTGGCCTGTTCCCATGTTAGGTGGAAACGGCGAACAAGGCCAAGCGCATTTTGATGGAAGAGTTGATGACTGAGTTTTGCCTGCTCAGAGATGTTCGGCAGGGGGGCCATCTCAGCAGGGGCAGCGAGGGCATCTGCCTTCCTGTTTCCCTCCACGATGAACCCCGGCAATTCGGTGTGTGACCTAGTGTGCATCACAAAGAAAGGTTGCTCTCGGTGGGAGACTAACTTAACTAATTTCGAGAGCAAATTGTACAATGCAATGTTGGACACCTCTTGAAGGATGGCCTGTTCCACTCTGGACACCACCCCCGCTACATATGCGGAGTCTGTAACCAAATTGAAAGGTTGGGAAACCTCTCAAAGGCCCTAACGACTGCGGCCAACTCAGCAACCTGAGGTGATCCTTCCACCTCAGCTACATCAGCCTCCCACTGCTGAGTTTGAGGGTCCTTCCAAGTCAAAACTGACTTGTGGGACCTTCCGGACGCATCGGTGAAAACGGTTAAGGCTTTGAGTGGCCTTCTGCTGCGAGCCTCTTTTAATGATAATACAAATTTGACGTCCTGATTAAAGATTTTGTGGGCAGGCCGATGAATTGAAATTTGCCCAGTAAAGGAATCCAGAGCGAACTGTAAAGCTTCATTCTCTTGAAGCAGGTGTTCCAACATTGACTTTGAAATTTGGCCCGATCTCAACCCGATTGGGATGTGAATACACACAAAGTCACAACCAGCCAATTCTCTGATCCGGAACCTTGCTTTCCGGATCAGCTCAGCCACCAACTCCTGCGGCCGGGTCATCCTTTTGGACCTCTGATGGCTCAGGAAGACCCACTCTATGATGGAGAGTGGATCTTTCCCGTCTCGGTCCTTTTTTGGGATGTCTTTCCACTGAAAGATCATCCCGTGGAGGTGCGGCAACTTTCCCAATATAATAAATTTGAAAGGCAGCTCGGGGTCAAATCGATGAGCTTGCCTTGAGGACATAGCGTCCTGTATCCTTTCCAGAGCCTTTTTCGCTTCTGGGGTAAGGGCCCTAGGAGAACTGAGCTCCTCTCCCCCTTTCAATAAATTGAAAAGGGGGGCTAGGTCTTCGGTGGTCAAACCTAGCCAGGGCCTTACCCAATTCAAAGCCCCACACAGCTGGTGGACATCCACGAGGGAACTTACCTTTGTTTTGATGGCCAATTTCTGCGGAACAATGGTCCGCTTGCCGATTTCCAGCCCGAGGTACTTCCAGGGTAGCATCCTCTGAACTTTCTCCTCCTGCAGCTCGAAACCTGCAGCAATCAATGCATCGATTGTCAGGTCAAGCGCATGTGTGAGCACATCGTCAGTCGGGGCGCACACCAGGACATCATCCATATAATGATGGATAATGGCCTGTCCCGCGGCTGCGCGGACAGGGGACAAGGAGGCAACATACCACTGGCAGATGACTGGGCTGTTTTTCATCCCCTGAGGGAGTACCCGCCAGTGACAGCGCTTCCTTGGGGCTTCTCGGTTGATGGTGGGAACCGAGAATGCAAAACGTGGGGCATCATCCGGGTGAAGAGGAATTTGGAAAAAGCAATCCTTGATGTCAATGATAGCCAATTTCCAATTTTCGGGGAGCATAGTTGGGAAAGGCATTCCCGGTTGGAGAGATCCCATGTCCTCAATCACATTGTTAATTTGACGGAGGTCCTGGAAGAGGCGCCACTTGTCTTTCCCCGGTTTCTGAATCACAAAAACCGGAGAATTCCAAGGGCTATCAGTTTCTACTATGTGTCCTTTTCTTAACTGCTCCTCCACGAGCTCCTTGAGCGCTTTTAATTTTTGTTTAGAAAGGGGCCATTGCTCCACCCAAACTGGATTATCGGTGAGCCAATTAAGTTTTTTTGTGGGACGCTCTTCAATGGTCGCTGTGGAAATATCCACTGAGGGGTCGGGTATGTCAATCTTGACCCCCCATTGAGCCATGAGATCCCTTCCAAGCAAAGGTTCCTTATAATTTAAAACAAAAGGGCGAATATTTGCCAATTGCCCTTTTGGCCCCTTAATTTGTACCACGCTCTTCGATTGTCTTGCCAATTGAAGCCCTCCAACACCCTGGACGTGTCCAGCTATGTCCTGCAAAGCCCAATGTGACAGCCAATCCTGGGCTGGCACGATCGTCACAATCGCCCCAGTGTCCAAAAGAGCTGTGATGTTAAGTGTCTCCCTGCCCACCATGAACTCGCATTCTACCCGGGGCCTTTCTTCAGTGATGGCTTGCACAGGGCAAGCCACCGGGACCGTTGATGTATCGTTTGGCCCTCGGGCAGGGATGATCTGTGCGATAATTTGACCTTTAGGGAGAAAGGTCGGCGGGTGAGTGCATTGCAGCCAGAGAACGAGATTCTCAGGGTTGTTGACTAAAATCCCCGGGAGAATCTCAATCTCTTGCGGGGTGTACTTATAATCCCCGATGACGACAAGTTCCTTCCCTTGGACTGGCCAGGCACCTTGCTCCTTGGTATTTACACAAAGGAAGGTCCAATCCGCGGCTGTCAAGTGGACAGCTTTGGTGAGCTCCAGCCTAAACAGTTCCTTCTTGGAAGATGTTATTAGAATATGTTTGGACAGGTCATGCTCAGTTTGAATAGTCATATTAGATAAGTCACATCCGGTATGAATGTCATTTTCGGTTTTGGGCAGCGTATCATCGGCGCTCTGTCCTCCTTTCCCCTCCCCCACTGCCTGGTCCGCCCTATTTGTGTCACTGCGCCGGGCGGACCTGCGCTCCTCCCTCAGTTTAACTGGCGGGAGTTATCTCCCGTCCCTCCCACTCTCCCACTTCCCCCGCCTCCCCCTCTTTTCTTTTTCAAGAGTTCAATGTCGTCCCTCAGTGGGCAATAATTGGCCCAGTGTCCCGGCTCCCGACAGATGATACACTTGTTTCTTTGTGGAGCATACGGCCTGCGAATGTGTTCTTGCTGGGTGCCAGATATTGCAGCTACTCCTGGTGTTGTTGATTTAGCGTCCCGGTCATTACCCTGCATGTAGGGGACCTTGAGTTGGCACACCCGAAGCATGTCTTGAAGGGTCGGAGGAGGGTCCAAGGGGCGACTAAGAATTGCATTCCTGCACAAGCCACTAGCGTTAGCAAAAACCATCTCCCTAAGGATCCCCTCCCTTACCGCCACTTCAGCAACCTGTAC
The DNA here is from genome assembly GCF_015227805.2 of Hirundo rustica. NCBI lineage: Eukaryota > Metazoa > Chordata > Aves > Passeriformes > Hirundinidae > Hirundo > Hirundo rustica. The sequence continues at coordinate 20,302,795 of NC_053487.1, read as the reverse complement.
TTCAATTGCTCGGGTGAGCCGCTCCACAAACTTAGTAAAAGCCTCTTTGGTCCCCTGCACGATCTTATAATATGGAATGATCGGGCCATCTGGCACCATACTGAAAAAGGCTGTGACTGCATGCTCCCTGATGGTCTGGAGGGCTTTGATTGGGATGCCCGACGCCTGGTCTGTCAGATCCGTCCACCTTCCCTCACCCATGAGCTGTTCCAGGGTGAGGGCATTCCCATTTTCATCAATCGCACTCTCTGGATCTGTGAGGAGACTCGGCAATGCCTCCCTAAGCAGCTGTCTCCATGCTGCCTCCCATAGCTTGAACTCCGTGGAGTCCAGGAGGCAGGAGAACAGCTGCCTAAGGTCAGCTGGGATGACAACAGCGGCTTCGAGATCAGAGAGGAGCAGGCCCCTAAAATAGGGGCTGTCCCACCCATAATCCCGATGAGCCTTGCAGAGGTCTCTGATGGTGGCCTGAGAAAATGGGTGGTGGACTGCTCGAACATTGTGCCCTCCTCGGGAGCCCTTGTAGACAACTGGGGACACTGAGGGAACAGGGGAAGGCTGATCCATCTCTGCAGGCTCAGGCCCTGGCCCCTCCCCCTCCGGGCCCAGACCGTGGGAACCGGAAGGGGGAGCGTGGGAACCAGGAGGGGGAGCATGGGAACCGGAAGCCCAGGAGGCAGGTCTTCTGGCAGGGGGCGTGGTTTGGGAACTCGATGATGTCATGTGGGCATTCCCATGGGAGGAGTAGCTGGGAGGAGCTGAGGGTGGAGTCCTTGGAGAGGGAGGAGGCATGGGCAGAGTCTTTTTCGGAAGGGGTGGGGTTGAGGAAAGGAAGGGGTTGGGCTTATCAAGGGTGGGAAGAAAGGGATTGAAGAAAGGAGGATAGGGGGATGGGGAGGACTGTGCCATGCGGTCTCCTCCATCTTGGGGATAAGGGCTGGGGACACCATTTTGTGGTGTGGAATCCTCAGCTAAACTAAATCAAACTCGGGGTCTGTTAACTGGGGAAAATGGGGAAGGGTGGAATTCTTGAGCAGCCCGGCCAGGGCTGCCCGAGAAGCCCCGAGCAGTCTGGCTAGGACTGCCCGGGCGGGGGGATCGGGGAGTCCTAAGGGGGCCTGAGCCAGCAGGCTGAACTCCTGCTGCTCCCTTAAGGACTCCCTTCTGGGGACGAGGAGAAAGGGCAGGGGGACAAGGAGAACAGGGGGCAGTTTGTCTTGGGTCTGGGTGCTTCTGCACTTTCTTATTCATTTTTGTAACAGCAGCTGAAAGCTGCGAAGCCAAATTAAGAAATTTTGAGGCTTGTTTGTCTCCTGAGAGAGCCAAATTATTAATTTTATTAATCACAGCCTGCCAAAATTTGGAGCTGTAAATTTGCTCCAGGGACACCTGAGGGAAGTGCAGGAACACCCACCTGACAAACCTTTTGAGCTCGCCCTTTGAAATTTTTAACTGGGCGAGTTCAACAACAGAATTAAAACTATAATACAATCCTTTCTGAGCGGCTGAGAGGTTACCACCCATGTCTCTCACAATTCGTTTCTGCCGCTCACTGACTAACACCCAGGCAAAATCAAAATTAAACTTAAAACAAACCGCGGGTTAAACCTCCTAAAACTGGGTAATTTTTCCCAAAACCAGTCCCGGGGAGCCGCGATGAAATTAAAATGCAGTGTCCTAAAACTCTCGGGAATCGCCGCCCGCCCGACTACTGCTTTTAACTTAAAATTTAAAAAACGAAAGAGAAACTAAAAGAGTTCCGAGGAGAGTTTCCGCAGGGGAATGGGGAAAACCGCCACACCCCCGAGCCCCGCGGCTTGGAATCTCCCGCTCTGGGGAATCCCTTTCCAAAATAGGGTCTTCTTCCCGAAGCACCCTTCCCAAAAAGTAAGTGCCCTCACGAAGAGCAACTTACCCCCTCCTGGAACAAGACGAAACCTGGGGTTGTTGGTATTAGCTGCCAGAAGTGGACCCAGTGGGTGCTCCGGGTTGACCACTTCTCCCCCGGGAGCGTGGTAAGAGCCGCTGTAACCAGGGGTAGCGGGGCGTCCAAGGATTTCTTCGGCTGTTCGACACAGTCTAAATCCGTGCCGCGGGGTCCGCCTCGTCGCCGGAGGGTGAGGGCCCCGCAGTGGGCGCCATACCGCTGTCGCAGTGTCCAGAAATCACGCTGACCAGCGCAGCCACAGGCTAGCTCAGTGTCTCACTGCGGCAGCGTGGTAAGGTCGGAGCGACAGGCTAAGCGCGCCGCTTCCTCCCTGTGGGAACTTGGATCCCACCGCCAGCGACGGGCACGTAGATGACGTAAGCGACCTCGGCAGCTAAATGAAAGGCGGACTCTCCCGAGCAGGATGTAACGTAGATTTATTGAGGCAGAGGGAGCACGGGGCTCTGCACGCTGCAACCTGCTGCCCAGGAGAGACCCTGAGGGCAGGCGCGCGGCAGTTTTTAAGGGGGGGTGGAAACGGGGGTGGCGACAACCGGTCAGCCAGTCACAGGAATCGGGGGGTTAACCGGGGGTGTGAACCATAGAACTGGGGACCAACCACGAAATGATGGGAGGGGGTCTCCAGGGCCCCAGCCTATCACTCGGCACCCCTCCCGGAGTTTTCCAGAAGCCAGGGAAGGGTCTCCGAGTGACAGACAGGGCGACCACAAGGAGAGAGGGGGGGATTGACAGCAACAGGTGCAGGGAAGGAATGAATGACAGAAAACATCTGGCCATACAGTAGACCAAACAACCTAACTCATAAGGGAAAACCAATGCAGAAGACAGGGGTATACAGTGGACTCAACCATTATAAAAATAACTTAAAAATCTTACAAAAATAACTTAATAACTTAATAAAAACAACTCTCACACCACCACAGATGGTTCCCCAGGAAGTGCCTCAATTACCCCCTGCAAACAGCATTGCAGTTGCTTCAAGCAAGGGACTGAAGCATGAGCTTCCTTGCCGCAGTATCACTCACCTGCTTCTCAACCACAGCAGTCAGCCGTCCTGCAAAGCACAGGAAGTACTCATCAACTCCCTGGACGATAGTTGCAAAGGACTGCTGTGGAGTAGCCAGCTGTAATGTCTGAACCAGGGCTGCCATGCCTGTCTGCTGGCACTGCTCCAGGACCAGGGGCTCAAAACCAGCCTGCCCTTCGGCCCTGGTATAATTGCCTGTTCCCAGTAGCATATCGGTATTAACCATACGCCTAGGATCACCTGGACCCAGTGTCCTATTCCATTCCACCGCTCTGACTGCCAACTGAGTCCATTTATGCTCAAAGAAATCATATTCAACCGGTGGGAAAAGGGCCCGAGCCAAGCTCCAAATGTCAAAGGGCGTCAAAAGACTGGCATTAAAATAATGGAGAACCTGCATCACCTCGGCTAAGCCCAGACCATATTTCTCGACTGCATCACGCAGTTCTGTCAAGGCCTGCCAAGCCAAGGGTTGATAGGTGTTATGAGTAGCACCCTGAAGGACAGGGAAGGCCTGAAGACCCTCAGATGAAGCAGCAGCACCTGCCTTATCCTGCCCTGTGGACCCCACAGGGTCAGAGGCAGGCACTCGGCTGGGGACTCGCTGAACATCAGACACCGCAGGTCCAGCACCAGCATCAGCACCATCGCTCAGTCCTTCAACCTTAGCTTTCACTTCCCCCCAGAACCGCCAGCGGTCTTTCAGGCGTACGGTCACCTGACAGGGGGGAAGTGTCCAGGCTGTGGACGAAGAGCCAACGGCGCGGGGCTCCTTACTCTTGTTAAAGACCGGCCGCATTCCAGCCGTGTCCCCGTTCGCGCTGAACTTAAACACCTCGGCGCCCGCCGCTGCCGTAGCTCTTGCAGCGGGAAGCGGGGGTGGGGCCGGACCAGCTGCTGGTGCCGGGACCGCCGCATCCGCAGCAGGGCTGGAGCCCGCCAGCAGCGCCGCAGCACCAGCCGCCGGAGACCGGTCAGATGGCTCCGCGGCAGGCACACATTCCGGCGCAGCTGGGGAGCTTGGACTGCGTTCAGGCGGAGACGGCGACCGCACCTCCGCCACTGCCGGGGTCGTGCTGTCCCCCGCCAGCAGCCCATTAGAACCGGCTGTACCAGAGTCCTTCCCCGCCCCGCGAACACCGCCCGCGGCCGCAGCCCCTGGGGCTGGCGCGGGAAGTGGAGTGTCCGGAACTCCCCCGATAAGGGCCCCTGCGGGGGGGCGGAAGCCTGCAGGCACCGCCATCTCCGAGCGGGGCGGAGCTGTCAGCCCGCCCATGGGGGCGGCGTCCATCGAAGGACTGACTGGGACCTTGCCTCCGGCAGCGTCCCCGCCCTGCACTGCCGCATCGGCAGGCGGCGCGGGGGCAGAAGCGGCCAACGCAGCCGCCTCCGGGCCCGGCCCGGGCGGCAGGGCGGGAAGCGCTGCTTCACCCGGTTCCATCGAATACGTGACGGTCGTGCGGCAGAACGGACAGTGCACAGTGACCAAATCTCGGTCAAACGACAGTGGGGGCCGCCCCCCCGGGCCGTCCCCCCCCACCAATGCTGGAAAAGCATGGAGATGAGGCGGCCCCGCCCCGCTTCGGCGGCTCCACGGCACGGGGACAGGTGGGACCGGCCCCGGGCTCGGCGGGGTCCCGCCCCCCCGCTGCCCGAGATCAGCGCCGGAGCCCGAGGGGGAAGAACCACCCGGCACAGGGACCGGGGTGGGGGGAGGGAGGGTCCGTCTCACAAAGGAGCTGAAGCTCGGACTCAGACAATACCACTGGGTCTGATATAATGACCCCGCCCCCCTCCAGCTCCCCGTCCTGCTTCGAAATGGGGCTGGTAGCCTGCGAGCTGGGGGGGGTCGGCCTCCACACAGCCCACTCAACTAACTTCCATTGCAGCAACAAACCTGCAATTTCCTCATCATATTCTATTTCAAGTATGTCCATCAAACGTTCCCCCATGTCCTGGTTTGGGACAAATTTGGGAGAAAACTCCTGTATAGGATTTTTCTAAGGAAGCAAACTCACGTGGCTCTTCCTTTTAACTGGTCTGGAAAAAAAAACTTAAAACTTTCTTTGGAGAAAAGTGGAAAAAACTATTTTACTAAACAAATGAAGTGCATACAAGTATAAAGAATGAATAGTATGAAACAATAAAACCTCTCCTTCTGAAGTGAGATGGCAAATTGAGAAAGTCCTTGCCGTGGGTGTAGCTCGGCTCTCTCTCTCAGCGTCTCCTCAGTCTCAGTCTCTCCGGCGCTGCTGGAAAATGCCGAGGTCTAGGCCTCGGTGGGCCGCAGGTGCAGCCTCCAGTGCTCTTTTGGGTTTTCAGTTTAGAGCAGGTTTAAACAGTTCCAAGAAAAAGGAAAAAAAACAGTCCAGGGAAATTCTCTGCCCTAGCTAGCTGAAACTAACTAAAAGCAAAGAAAAAAAAATCTCTGTCCTGCAGTCTCTCCAAACCTCCGCCGAACACCCCATCCGCAGAAGAATGTGGAGGAGTCAGGCAGTTTTCTCAAAACAAACTCTGCGCTTCTCCTTGCTCTTAGAACCAGTCTTAAAGGCACAGGACTCAATATACAGCACAAACAGAACAGACGATTGGGGATACAGGCATCATAAAGTTACCCTAGGACATTCTACTCCTTGTATCCTCATATCATCAATTTATTAAAACTAATATATATTCTAGCTTTATACACACATACATTTATATAAAAACAATATGCAATATACAGCTACATACAGTGGCAGTACTATTTAGCACACAGTGATAATTACACACGGTTCTTACTTAACAATTAAATCTCTCTGGAGTACACATCGTGTGGTTCTATTTTTTTGCATTACTTACTATGTGCAGCTTGGTCTTTGAGCAAAGACAATCCCACGGATGGGATTTTCTGTACTTGAAGCAGAATTGATCTAAACTGTCTTCTTTAACAAACTTCTTACATGTACTACTGGGACTTTCTTTTTATCTACTGTATGTAGGGACTTAGATTGGGCAGGGCCTGCTCTGTTGGTGGAACTTCGGGTGTTAACTAACTAGGTGGCTTTTGCTAGATGCTGCTCTTAGTTTTTGAATGATCTTTTACTTAGTGCTTTTAGGGTGGTTTTTAGCAGTCTATTATATTTTTCTATTTTCTCTGAAGCTGGTGCATGATAGGGGATATGGTACACTCACTCAATGCTATGTTCTCTAGCTTAGTTGTTGATGAGGCTGTTCTTGAAATGAGTTCTATTGTCTGACTTAATTCTCTCGGGGGTACTATGCTTTTAAAGAACTTGTTTTTTAAGGCTTAGAATGGTGTTACGGGCTGTAGCGTGAGGCACAGGGTAGGTCTCCAGCCATCCTGTGGTGGCTTTTACTATTGTGAGCATGTAGCGCTTGCTTTGGCGGGTTTGGGGAAGGGTGATGTAGTCAATCTGCTAGGCTTCTTTATACTTATACTTGGACTATTGCTCGCTATACTATAGGGGCTTCACTCGCTTGGCTTGCTTGATGGTAGCACACGTTTCACAGTCATGGATAACTTGAGAAATACTGTTTATGGTTAGATTTACTCTTCGGTTTTGGGCTCACTTATAGGTGGCATCTCTGCCCTGATGGCCTGAGGCATTATGGGCCTATCGAGCTAGAAACAACTTTCTCTTGTGTTGCTAATCTAAGTTTATCTTTGACACTTTTATCTTTGCAGCTTGATCTATTTGCTCGTTGTTTTGGTGCTCTTTATTAGCTTGACTCTTGGGGACATGGGCATTTATATGACGGACTTTGATAGGTAGTTTTTCTACTTGAGTGGTAATGTTTTTTTACTCATCTGCAGCTCAGATTGGTTTTTTTTTATGCTGCTAGTTGGCTTTTTTTTTACTTTTCTAGCTATCTTCATAGAGCATTGGCTACTATCTACGAATCAGTGTAGAGGTAGAGCTTTGGCTATTTCTTTTTTTCAGCAATGTTTAGGGCTAGTTGAACAGCTTTGAGTTCAGCGAGTTGGCTTGACTTACTTTCTCTTTCAGTGGCTTGTGTAACTTGTCTTGTGGGACTTTATACAGCTGCTTTTTACTTTTGTTTTATCTTAATGATGCAGCAGGAACTGTCAGTGAAAAGAGCATAGCGTGTTTCTTCTGCTGGCAGTTGGTTGTATGGTGGAGCTTTTTTAGCACGTGTCACTTGTTTTTGCTCTTCTTCATGCATGAGACTAAAGTTTTTACTTTCTGGCTAGTTTGTAAATATTTTTAAAATTTTGGGGCGATTTGGGTTTTTAATGCGGGCGCGCTGAGTGATGAGGGCAATCTATTTGCTCTATGTGGCATTGGTGGCATGGTGGGTAGAGGGAACTTTTGCTTTGAACATCTATCTTAGCACTGGTAGTCGAGGTGCTAGCAGGAGCTGTGTTTTAGTTTCTACTACTTTTGAGGCAGCTTGAACTTTTTTATAGGCAGCTAAGATTTTCTTTTCTGTTGGAGTGTAGTTGGCTTTGGACTCTCTGTAGCTTTGGCTTTAGAATCTTAGTGGTCGGTTCTGAGTCTCTCCAGGCTCTTTCTGCCAAAGGCTTCAGGATAGGCTATTGTTCTCGGCTGCTGAGTAGAGCACGTTTTTTACTTTTGGTCTCGTCTTGACTGGGCTAAGGGCTACTGCATGAGCAATCTCTTGCTTGATTTGGGCAAAGGCTTGTTGCTGTTTAGGGCTTCGGTAGAAATTATTCTTCTTGCGGGTGACTAGGTAGAGAGGGCTCATAATCTGGCTGTACTCAGGAATGTGCATCTTTTAGAAACTTATGGCGCTTAGGAAAGCTTGTGTTTCTTTTTTGTTAGTTGGTGGGCACATTGCTGTGATCTTGTTGATGACTTCAGTGGGAATTTGATGCTTTCTATTGTGCTATTTTATTTTCAGAAACTGGATTTTTCGAGCAGGTCCTTTAACTTTGCTCTTTTTGATAGCAAAGCTAGCTTTCAGGAGAATTTGGATGATCTTCTTTCTTTTTTTAAACACTTTTATTGCTGTGTTTCTTCACACAATGATATGATTGATGTACTGTAGATGTTCTGGAGCTTTACTTTTTTTTAGTGTAGCTTGGATTAGTCTATGGCAGATGGTGGGGCTGTGTTTTTACTTTTGGGGCAGTCGGTTTCAGGTGTACTGCATGCTCTTCTAGGTGAAAGCAAACTGAGGCCTGCATTTTGCAGCTAGAGGAATGGAGAAAAATGCATTAGTAATGTCAATTGTGGCGTACCACTTTTCTGCCTTGGACTCCAGCTCGTACTGGAGTTCTAGCATGTCTGGCACAGCAGCACTTAATGGTGGAGTCACTTTGTTTAAGGTACGGTAGTCTACAGTTAATCTTCATTTTCTGTTAGACTTGCGCACAGGCCAGATGGGGCTGTTGAAGGGTGAGTGGGTTTTGCTGACTACTTCTTGTGTTTCTAGCTCACGGATTATTTTGTGGATGGGGATCACAGCATCTTGAGTTGTTCTGTACTGTTGGTGATGCACTATTGAAGTGGCAATTGGCACTTGTTGCTTTTTTACCTTTAGAAGACTTATAGCAGATGGGTTCTCTGATAGTCTAGGCAAGGTATTCAATTGCTTAACACTCTCTGTCTCTACAGCTGCTATCCTGAATGCTCACTTAAATCCCTTTGGGTCTTTGAAATACTCATTTCGGAGGAAGTCTATGCTCAAAATGCATGGAGCTTCTGGGCTAGTTACAATAGGGTGTTTCTTTTACTTATTTCCAGTTAGGCTCACATCAGCTTTTACTAAAGTAAAATCTTGTGAACTCCCTGTCACTTTAGCAATGGAAACAGATTCTTCCCTTACATGTCTTGATGGAAGTAATGTGCACTGTGCACCAGTGTCAACTAAGGCTTCGTATTTTTGTGGTTCTGATGTGCTAGGCTAATGAATCTACACAGTTTAAAAAACACGGTTTTCCCTAGCTTCTACCTGGCTAGAGGCAGGGCTCTTCTAAGCTTGATTATCTTTATTTCTCTGGGTAACTGGAGCTGCTTCTTTTTTGCTGGAACTTCCTTTCATAGTCTTGCTATCTAACAATTTATGCAGCCGTTGTGTTATAGCATCAGTAGATTCTCTATCTCATCTTTTTATGTTTTCTTCACATTCACGCAGGAGGACCCACAGCTTAGCCCGTGGGATGCCTTTTCTCTCTCTATTTAGGGAACGTTTGCATGTGGTGCTAGAGCTCCTAACTTGTACTGCAGAGATCTGGAGAATGTCTTGCTTGAGTTCTTTGTGATTCTCCTCTATCTTGTCTGCTAATCTCCGCACTTGTGTTTCTAGAGCTGCAATTCTTGCATGTGTTGGACCATGCACGGCATCTGCATATGTTCGTAGCTTTTTCGTTATATTAAGCACGGTCTCTTTTGTCTCATCGTGCTTCATTATTGCTAAAGCAGAGGAGTATTTTTGTGGCCTAAGTCGTACAAGTTTTTGCTACATTACAGGTGTACATGGTACTAAGTCGGGGTTCTTAGTGTTTATGTCATTTGAGAAGACAATCCCTGCTACTGCTATTTCCCTCAAGCGCTGGATCTCTTGTTCAATGGTTTTCTACTGGGTTTGCTGCATATAGAGATCGTCGGCACAGAGATATCTTTGTGCCACACTTCTTAGGACCTGTTCCTAGAGACTGCAAGGACTAGCTTCTCTCATAATTTCTTGGTTAATAACTGGATCATGTGACAGGGATCCTAGATGTCTCGCTTTAGTGCTATCTAGTATTGTAGTCTTGCTTGCAGCATCTTAAAGACGGACTAACTAACTAATTATAGATTCATCAGGTCGTCGAGTATAATCCTTTTTTAGGCTACGAAGGTCTTTTAGGGAAAAGGACTCAATAGTATTTCCTGCTCTTGCAGCAGTTGGTCGGGCTCTTGCTTTTGCAGCAGTTGGTTGGGCTCTTGATGTTGTAGTAGCTGGTTGGGCTCTTGATCGTGTGCTAGTTGGTTGGACTCTTGATCTTGTGCTAGTTGATTTGGCTTCTGATTTTGTATCAGTTGGTTCGGCTTCTGACTGTGTATCATCAGTTGCTTTAGTTTTTGATTGTGTGTCAGGTGGTTTGACTCCTGACTGGGTGTCAGGAGGCATTGAGGATCTTTTACTTGAATCATCGTCTACTGGTCGATCGGTTTTGTCTGTGTGCTTTTTTTTCTTCTTTACTGCAGCAACTGCCGGTGTTTTAGCTTCACTGTTTGGTTTAGCTGCAGCCTGAATAGCTGTGGGGTTGGCTGCAGCCTGAGTGACTGATTTATTTCTCTGCTCTCTTGCTTTTATCTGCTGCCCTACAGTGTTTAGCAGTGTGTGACTTATTCTAGAAAAGCTATAAACTATATAGAGGAAGCTCACTAGGTGAAATACTAGGAAGGTGGGGTCTTTAACATTCAGGAGACGCTGAACTTTCTCTAAAAGTGATGTAACTGACTTAAAAGAGAAGAAGGAAAGAAGAGGCTGAAGAGCCTCATCCCCTACTCCTCTTCTAACAAACTGGGTGCAATTGTTGATAAATCTTTAAAACATGCTGCTGGAACTAGGACGCAGGGCAGGACGAAAAAACTATAAACTGAACATACTTAGAACAAACTTTAGTATTTTTATAAGCTTCTTGTAAACTATAATCACTGAACTCAGCAAAATAACTATTTTAATTTGTGCATCTTTAGTGTAAAAGCTGTATGTTAGGGACAATATTGGAGCTATTTCTGGGTAAGAAAACAAACCTAGGGACCAGAAAGGTATTAAAACCTTAAAAAAGCTGAGGAAATAGAAATGCAGAAAAGACTTTATTTTAAGAGACATTAGGAATTTAAGAAGCAACATGGCTACTGACTGTTTAATTTTCACTCAAAGGACAACTAAAAAATGCAGTTAATAATAATCAATACAAGTTTTTTCTACTCTCTCATGCCCCACGTTGGGCACCAGTTAAAAATATGTCCTGGTTTGGGACAAATTTGGGAGAAAACCCCTGTATAGGATCCCTCTAAGGAAGCAAACCCACGTGGCCCCTCCCTCCAACCGGTCCGGAAAAAAACCCTAAAACCCTCTTTGGAGAAAAGTGGAAAAAACTATTTTACTAAACAAATGAAGTGCATACAAGTATAAAGAATGAATAGTATGAAACAATAAAACCTCTCCTCCTGAAGTGAGATGGCAAATTGAGAAAGTCCTTGCCGTGGGTGTAGCTCGGCTCTCTCTCTCAGCATCTCCTCAGTCTCAGTCTCTCCGGCGCTGCTGGAAAATGCCGAGGTCCAGGCCCCGGTGGGCCGCAGGTGCAGCCCCCAGTGCTCCCCTGGGTTTTCAGTCTAGAGCAGGTTTAAACAGTTCCAAGAAAAAGGAAAAAAAACAGTCCAGGGAAATTCTCTGCCCTAGCTAGCTGAAACTAACTAAAAGCAAAGAAAAAAAAATCTCTGTCCTGCAGTCTCTCCAAGCCTCCGCCGAACACCCCATCCGCAGAAGAATGTGGAGGAGTCAGGCAGTTTTCTCAAAACAAACTCTGCGCTTCTCCTTGCTCTTAGAACCAGTCTTAAAGGCACAGGACTCAATATACAGCACAAACAGAACAGACGATTGGGGATACAGGCATCATAAAGTTACCCTAGGACACCCCAGGAGAAACCATACCTGCCGACAGAGCACAGCATTTGGCGTGGGAAATAGCCCATGCTGTCTGCCCCACGCGAACAGACTCTGAAGCCCTTCCCGGGAGACCTCAGCGTCTTTCTGCTTCAAGAGGTCTTCCCAAAGCTCCAATACCAAAGAGTCCTGCATGGTAGGCACAAAATGGGGAAAAGGGGAAGGAAAACCTCACCAGACTGGTTCTTCCACACGCAGGGGTCACCACTTGTGATCGTGACACGCAAAGCAATCACACGAGATGAGAGATTTTCGCAGGGCAGAGACTTTCTCCAATCCAGCTCAAGCTGAGTCAGGGCGGAGAGCCTCCTTGTTTATTTCTTACTTTTTATACATTTGTGGGTCTGACCGAAGATTGGCTTCTGGGGTTTTTCACCCTTCAGCCAAGTGGCTAGACCAACTGTCAGTTACAATTGTTTTCAGGTTAGAAATATGCAAACAAAGGACAGAGAATGAAAAACAAAGGATTTGTTTATGTTACATCTATGAGAAAAAGGTAGAAACTCCTCCTAATATTGTACAGTACCTAAAAGGTCTGACTCCATTTTTATGAAAATCAAAAGGCTTTAAAAAACTCAGAAAAACCAGGGTAACAGATAACCAGGCTTAGAGAGGCCCTGCCTCTAGCCAGGTAGAGGCTAGGGAAAACCGTGTATTTTGGACTGTGTGGATTTGTTGGCCTGGCACATCTGAACCACAAAAATATGAGGCCTTGGTTGATACTGGTGCACAGTGCACATTAATGCCATCAAGACATGTAGGGGCAGAATCTGTCTCTATCGCTGGCGTGACAGGGGGATCACAAGATTTTACTTTGGTGGAAGCAGATGTGAGCCTAACTGGAAAGGAGTGGAAGAAACACCCTATTGTGACAGGGCCAGAGGCCCCATGCATTTTGGGCATAGATTACCTCTGAAGTGGGTATTTCAAAGACCCGAAAGGACTCAGGTGGGCATTCGGGATAGTGGCTGTAGTGACAGAGGGCATCCGGCAATTGAACACCTTGCCTGGACTGTCTGAGAATCCATCTGCAGTAGGACTCCTGAAAGTACAAGAGCAACGGGTACCAATTGCCACTTCTATAGTGCACCGCCGACAGTATAGGACAACTCGAGATGCTGTGATTCCCATCCATAAGATGATTCAAGAGCTGGAGAGCCAAGGGGTGGTTAGTAAAACCCACTCACCCTTCAACAGCCCCATTTGGCCTATGCGTAAATCTGAAGGAGAATGCAGATTGACTGTAGACTACCGTGCACTGAATGAGGTGACGCCACCACTGAGCGCTGCCGTGCCAGACATGTTGGAGCTCCAGTACGAGCTGGAGTCCAAGGCAGCAAAATGGTATGCCACAACTGACATTGCCAATGCATTTTTCTCCATTCCTTTGGCAGCAGAATGCAGGCCTCAGTTTGCCTTCACATGGAGGGGAGTGCAGTACACCTGGAACTGACTGCCCCAGGGGTGGAAACACAGCCCCACCATCTGCCATGGACTGATCCAGACTGCGCTAGAAAAAAGTGAGGCTCCAGAACATCTACAGTATATTGATGACATCATTGTGTGGGGGAACACAGCAGCAGAAGTGTTTGAGAAGGGAAAGGAAATCATCCAGATCCTCCTGGAAGCCGGTTTTGCTATCAAGAAGAGTAAAGTTAAGGGACCAGCTCATGAGATCCAGTTCCTGGGAGTAAAGTGGCAAGATGGACAGCGGCAGATTCCCACTGATGTCATCAACAAGATCACAGCGATGTCTCCACCAACCAATAAGAGGGAAACACAAGCTTTCCTAGGTGCTATAGGTTTCTGGAGGATGCATATTCCTGAGTATAGTCAGATTGTGAGCCCGCTTTACCTGGTCACTCGCAAAAAGAACGATTTCCACTGGGGCCCTGAGCAGCAACAAGCTTTTGCCCAGATCAAGCAGGAGATTGCTCATGCAGTGGCCCTTGGCCCAGTGAGGACGGGACCAGATGTGAAGAACGTGCTCTACTCTGCAGCCGGGAGCCATGGCCTGTCCTGGAGCCTTTGGCAGAAGGTGCCTGGGGAGACTCGAGGCCGGCCACTAGGATTTTGGCGTCGAAGCTACAGAGGGTCTGAAGCCAATTACACCCCAACTGAGAAGGAAATCTTAGCAGCCTATGAAGGAGTTCAAGCCGCCTCGGAGGTGATTGGTACAGAAAAGCATCTCCTCCTGGCACCCCGACTGCCTGTGCTAGGCTGGATGTTCAAAGGGGAGGTCCCCTCCACCCATCATGCCACCGATGCCACATGGAGCAAGTGGATTGCTCTTATTACGCAGCGCGCCCGTATGGGTTAACTGAATCGCCCTGGGATTTTGGAAATAATTACCAATTGGCATGAGGGTGAAAATTTTGGCCTCACAGATGAAGAACAAGAGCAAGTGACACGGGCTGAAGAGGCTCCACCATACAACCAATTGCCAGCAGAGGAGATGCATTATGCCCTTTTCACTGACGGTTCCTGTCGTATTGTAGGGATGAACCGGAAGTAGAAAGCAGCCGTGTGGAGCCCCACACGACAGGTTGCTGAGGCCACTGAAGGAGAAGGTAGATCAAGTCAACTTGCAGAACTCGAGGCTGTTCAATTGGCCTTGGATATTGCTGAAAGAGAGGGGTGGCCGAGGCTCTACCTCTATACTGATTCATGGATGGTAGCCAATGCTCTGTGGAGATGGCTGAAGAGGTGGAAAAAGGCCAATTGGCAGCGTGGAGGGAAACCAATTTGGGCTGCTGAGGAGTGGAAAGACATTGCTACCAGGGTAGGGAGACTACCTGTGAAAGTCCGCCACGTAGATGCCCACATCCCCAAGAGTAGAGCTAATGAGGAGCATCGAAACAACGAGCAGGTAGATCAGGCAGCAAAAATAGAGGTGTCAAAGATTGATTTAGATTAGGAACACAAGGGAGAGTTGTTTCTAGCTCGATGGGCCCATGATGCCTCAGGCCATCAGGGCAGAGATGCCACCTATAAGTGGGCCCAAGACCGAGGGGTGGATCTAACCTTGGACAGTATTTCTCAGGTTATCCATGACTGTGAGACGTGTGCTGCCATCAAGCAGGCCAGGCGGGTGAAGCCCCTATGGTATGGTGGGCGATGGTCCAAGTATAAGTACGGGGAAGCCTGGCAGATTGACTACATCACCCTTCCCCAAACCTGCCAAGGCAAGTGCTACATGCTTGTTGCCATCACATTCATCTTATTCAATAAACTGTATTAAGTTAGTAGCAAATGTTAAGAATTGACAGTAGTTGACAGTAGTTGACATTAGTAGTAGTAGTCATGCTAAGGCTTGGTAGGCCGCATGTAACCTGCAGATGAACTTTATAGCAGATTTTGTAATGTAAGCAGTGTAGCTAAGGAGTGTATCCATTTATCTAGGGAATGTACCTTTGGCAGAAACCTAAATGTCAGAAAGATAATTGTACCAGGTGGTGAAGGTGAAGTAAGAATTTGTAATGATGAAGAAATCATGTAAAGAAACATATAAAAACCCTGTGATTTTTCAGTAAAGTTGGGGTCTTGTCTTTGGACACTAGTCCACAGACTCCCGGGCCCTCAATAAAGCACCGCATAAACGACTTCGGTTGTTTGTGTTTTCTTCGGATCGGGCAACAGTTTTCTGGCGACCCAGATGGGACTCCGAAGGTGGCTGGGGCGGTTCACGTTCTGATCCACTCCACGCCGGCACCGAGTGATTCTCGGGAGTCATCGGTTCGTGCCCGACCCCTGCGCCTAGCAGACGACCACGAGAGGTAAGCCCGAAGGTGCTTTATTTTCTGGTTCTGGTTTGGGTGCCTGCTCATAAGACGAGGCGGCGATCCTCGCAGAGTTGGGCTAAGACGTCTGGTTGGTCTGGGAAGCCTAGGCGCCGGCTGTCAGACGCGGCGAAAGCTGCGCAGGTCCGGCACTTGCCCCTCGCGGCGTCGAGAAGCGGCAAGTTGGTTTGGTCTGGTATTTATCTGGTATTTATCTGGTATTTATCTGGTATTTATCTGGTGTTTCTCCTGTTAGGCTGTTAATATTGCTTGTGGTTATTATTGCTTGTATATTGCTGGGCTGATTGCTGCTGCTGCTGCTGCTTTTTGTTGTGCTCGTTTGTGAAATTGCTGTACAGTTGAAAGTGAAACCGGTTCAAAATGCCGCTTGAAGTATTTAAGTCTATGGTTCAGTCCGATAAGAATATACCGGGAAATACCCCGTTAGGATGTTTATTGAAGAGATGGAAAAGTGAAGGGTTTTTCCAGGAGATGAGTAGGAGTAAGATGATTGATTATTGTAATCATTGGTGGCCAGAATATGAACGAGAAGGGCCGTCTTGGCCAGAAAATGGTACTATAGATTATGATACTCTGAGTTCATTAATGCAGTACTTAAAAGATAATGAAAAATGGGATGAGGTACAGTATTTGGACTTGTTTTATTTACTGCGCCGTAAAAAGGAGTGGCAGACGGAATGTGGAATAATGGTATTAGAAACGAAAGAATCTGGGTGCGGAGGCTGTAAAGAAAAATCTAAATGTGTCCAATGCTTAGCATTAACCTCTCGACCAGAAGAGGACTTATCCTTAATGGTGTCACCCTGTACAACTTCTGCTACACCCCCCCCTTCTGCTGTCTCACCCTCCCCTGCTTTTTCACCCCTCCCCTCTGTCTCACCTCATTCCTCTTTGTATCCACCGTTACCAGAGAGCAGTTCGGAGGAGGAGGAGGAGATAAAGCCAAGAAATACTAAAAAGGTTACTATACGTTCTCCAACCTCTTCCCCTGTTTCTTCCCAAAATCAGCTAAATACTCCGCTCGCGGCACGAACGAGACAGGGACGTAAGAATTATGGGGAACCCCAGCTTATCGCCCCTTTAAGGGAAGCTATGGGGCCCCAAGGAGAGAAAGTGCTTGTAAAAGTACCCTTCTCCCCAGGAGATCTGGTGATTTGGAAACAGTCAGCAGGCAGTTATCGTGAGAATCCTGAAAGAGTGGCACGGGTGGTTAAAATGATTATTAAAACCCAGAATCCAGATTGGAATGACATGCAGGTTTTGTTAGATACCTTAATGGATTCCACTGAAAAGGAGATGGTGTTGCGGGCAATGAAAGAGTGCGCTCGAGAAATGATTAGACTGCATTTAGCTGGAGGAACAACCGTAAATGAACTAGTACCAAGTGATGATCCGGGATGGAATCCAAACGGGGTTGCAGGGAGGGAAGCTATTAGGGAATATCAGGAATTGTTAGTAGAAGGAATCAGGACTGGAATGCCTAAAACTATAAATTGGTCAAAATTGTATACAGTTAAACAAGATAAGAATGAATCACCCTCAGCATTTTTAGAGCGACTTAAGGAAACTGCTAGACGCTTCACTGATTTGGAAATTGACAGTGAAGCAGGAAAATTGCAGCTTGCCTTAATCTTTCTGGGTCAGACACAGGAGGATATACTTAAGAAATTGCAGAAATTAGAGGGACATGAAACTCGAGACTTGGATAAAATGTTGGAAGTGGCTTGGAAAGTTTATAATAATAGAGAGAAAGAAACGGCCAAGAAACAGCAGGCGAATATATTAGCTATAATGCAGCAAGCTGGTGACAGAGGAAGAGGCAGAGGTGGTTTTGGGCGCGGTCGTGGCTTTGGACGCGGCAGGGCAGGCTTTCAGAATATTGGATTCGGAGGACGGGGGATAGCCCCTTCTGGTCCCCAGCAAGGAGGGATTGCTCCCAATCAGTGTGCGTTCTGTCGTCAGATAGGACACTGGAAAAATGAGTGTCCAGTAAAGGCTGGACTGGGAGGAATGCCAGGAGCGCCAGTGAATAGTTCAGCAGGTTACCCCATGAATCCAGAAGGTGTTGCCCAAGCATTAGTTTTGGGAAACTATCAGAATCAAAGCTGACTAGAGCAGGATATAAAAGTCAGAATTGACATTGATGGAGAACCAGAAGAATTTATTGTTGATACTGGGGCATCATATTCGGTTTTAAATAAAAGACTGGGACCTATTAGCAATACTACCATACAGGTAGTGGGAGCAACAGGACAATTGGAAGAAAGACCCTTTTTACAACCATTAAACTTGAAATTTGGAGGAAAGGAGTTAGACCATCAGTTTTTGTATATGCCTAATTGCCCCAAACCATTATTGGGCAGAGATTTATTGTCATTATTGAATGTCAAAATCATATTTGAGCATGGAAGGGTAAAATTAGAGGTTCCGGGAGAAGAAATTGCTAAACTGTTTGTAATAAAAGAAATTGATCCCTCTCCTATTCCCATTGAAGTGGATCAGGCTGTAGTACCTTGGGTATGGGAGACGGGGAGCCCTGGTAAATCAAAGGCTGCTCAGCCGGTGGTAGTAGAATTAAAGGAAGGAAAAGAGCCAGTCAAAATAAAACAATACCCAATTACATTAGAAGCTAGGAAAGGTGTTGCTCCTTTGATAACTCAATTTTTAACACAAGGGATTTTGCAGGAATGTGAATCAGAATTTAACACTCCTATTTTTCCAGTTAAGAAACCAAATGGTAAGTACCGGTTAGTGCAGGACTTAAGGGCAATCAATAAGATTGTAAAAGACATTCACCCAGTGGTTGCCAATCCATATACTCTATTAACATCTGTGTCAGAAAAGTTTAAATGGTTTTCTGTTGTTGATTTGAAAGATGCTTTCTTCTGCATCCCTCTGGCATTGGAAAGTAGAAAATATTTTGCATTCGAATGGGAAAGTCCTGACACTGGAAGGAAGAGACAACTCACCTGGTCTCGCCTGCCTCAAGGTTTTAAAAACAGTCCAACGATATTTGGAAATCAATTGGCAAAAGAATTAGAAGAATGGAAGACTACCGAGGTAAGAGAGTCACCTCTCTCTTATGTCATTCTCCAGTATGTAGACGATATCTTTCTAGCAACAGAAGAAAAAGAAACGTGTTTGAAATTGACTATTGCTCTATTGAACATGCTGGGTCAGGCTGGCTACCGAGTGTCAAAGGAGAAAGCGCAGTTACTAAAGGAAAGTGTAATCTATTTGGGATGCGAAATCACCCAAGGGCAGAGACGGTTGGGAGTCAATCGAGTGGAAGCAATTTGTGCTATTCCCCTTCCCAGGAACCATCAGGAATTAAGGTCTTTTCTAGGAATGGTGGGGTGGTGCAGGTTGTGGATTTTGAATTTTGGACTTATAGCTAAACCATTATATGAAGCTTTGAAGGAACCACGGCTAAACTGGGATCGACAGAGGAAAAAGGCCTTTGAAGACCTGAAACAGGCCCTGAAAGAAGCTCCGGCGTTAGGCCTTCCCGACTTAAATAAAGACTTTCAGTTATACATGAATGAGAGGCAGAAATTAGCGCTGGGAGTGCTAGCCCAGAGACTCGGTTCATGGAAACGTCCAGTAGGATATTTTTCGAAACAACTAGATGCAGTAAGTGCTGGTTGGCCGTCATGCTTGCGGGCAGTTACGGCCACAGTGATCCTTATCCAGGAGGCCAGGAAATTGACTTTGGGGAGGAAAATAGAGGTATTTGTGCCTCACATGGTACTGGCAGTTTTGGAACAAAAGGGGGGTCACTGGCTTTCATCCAGCAGGATGCTACAATACCAAGCAATTCTGAGAGAACAGGATGATGTGGATTTAAAAATGACTAATCATATTAACCCAGCAGAATTTCTCCGCAGTGAGCAGGAAGAAGGAGAACTAGCACATGACTGCATGGAGGTGATTGAACAAGTGTATGCCAGCCGAATTGATTTGAAGGATGTCCCAATGGAGAACCCGGATTGGGAACTGTTTACTGATGGGTCCAGCTTTGTGGAAAGTGGTACCAGGTATGCGGGATATGCAGTGGTAACAGCTACAACCGTAGTAGAGGCAAAGGCCTTGACCCCTGGAACCTCCGCTCAGCGAGCTGAAATTATTGGACTCACTAGAGCCCTAATGCTGAGCTCAGGAAAGAAAGTAAATATATGGACTGATTCTAAATATGCCTTTGGGGTGGTGCACATTCATGGTGCCCTGTGGAAGGAACGAGGGTTGTTGAACTCTCAAGGAACTGCTATCAAATATAGAACTGAAATTCTAGCCTTGCTAGACGCAGTACACCAACCCGAGAAGGTTGCGGTAATGCATGTGAGGGGTCATCAGAAGGAAGAAGGGAAGATCTATCAAGGAAATAGACTAGCTGATATCACAGCACGAAGAGTGTCCAAAGAAGTATGGACCCAAATGGCCTTGATACCTACCAAGGTGAGTCCTGTAACTCCACATTTGATCCAGGAACCAAAGTATTCTCCAGATGATGAAAAACTAGCCTCACTGCTGCTAGCGCAAAAGAATGCAACTGGATGGTATGTAACAAGTATGGGACAAGTTGTAGTCCCCACCCGAATTATGAAAACTATTTTAGACACTGAACATAACAAATGCCATTGGGGAGCAGAAGCATTAGTAAAATTTCTAAAAAGAGAAGTAATTTCTAACCAGATGTTAACATTGGCAAAACGGGTGAATGCCATGTGTCCAACCTGTTTGAAGAACAACCCAATAGTTAGGAAACAGATCCAGTTAGGGAAATTACAAGTGGGGCCCGAACCAGGAGATTACTGGCAAGTAGATTTTTCAGAATTACCAAAAGCACAGAACTATAAGTATCTTTTAGTGTATGTATGCACTTTTTCAGGCTGGCCTGAAGCTTTTCCTTGTCGAACAAATCAAGCGAAGGAAGTAGTCAAAACACTGTTGAGGGAAATCATTCCTAGATTTGGGGTGCCGTTGGGATTGTCCTCAGATAGAGGTCCACATTTTATAGCAGGAATAGTACAAGAGGTTGCTAGGATGCTAGATATATCTTGGGACCTACACACCCCTTGGCGACCTCAATCCAGTGGCCAGGTAGAGCGGATGAATCAAACAATTAAGGGACAAGTTAAGAAAATTTGTCAAGAGGCAAAAATACAATGGCCACAGGCATTGCCATTAGCATTGCTCAGAATCAGAATCAAACCCAGGGAGCGATTGGGAGTTAGCCCATATGAAATCCTATATGGGAAACCATACCATGCTAATGTGTTGAAAGGAGATTTGCATGTGCAAGGGGATCAGACAATATTTAGTTGTCATGTCATTAAACAAAACTCTTAATGCCTTAAGGGGAGCCCTGCAGTGGAATCGACCTATGCCACTAGAGAACCCGGTGCATGACATTCAACCAGGAGACCGAGTATATGTGAAGAATTGGTCCACACATCCCTTGAAGGAAACATGGGACGGGCCCCGGCAAGTGATCCTAACAACCTATACGGCAGTAAAGGTCGAAGGAATCGACTCATGGATCCATTACACTCGAGTCAAGAAAGTCCCTGCACAATGGGAAACCCAGCTGGTCTCCCCAACGCAGATGATTTTTCGCAGAAAGTAGCATTTTTGATTATATTGTTACTGGTAATAACGAAACCAATTCTTATTAATGGTTCTGTTGTAGTTGCAGCTACCGAACCAGTGGTGGATGTCATAAATGGAATAGATGTGAACCTGACCTGTTCTGTAGCGAATGACCAGAAAACTGAAGTCCAGAATATACAAGCAACCTGGAAGAAAGGTGCCAATATAGTCACGGTTTGGGATAAGGATGCACGAAGAGCAAAGGTTCAGAGAAGAAGAGTGACAAGGCAAGTAATGGAAGGGACGGGACAGCCCGAGATAGAAACGGATCTAGATAGGAAAGGTCATGAGAACCTAGTAGTAGGATTAATCAGAGATTTTGGAATGGTGCAAAACGTATCCCGAATTACAGCATGCTTGCCACTCCCAAAAGCAGCAGGAGAACCAATCCCATGGGGAATTGTTCCTGTGGGACAATTGCCGAATGCCACTGTAAATGTTACGTGGAATTGCAAAGTTGAAACCAAGGAAAAAGGGGAATGGGTAACTGTATGTGCGATCTTGGGTTCGTCTAGAGTATCCAAAGAGCAGTGTGAACAGATGCCAGGTTATTATGCATGGGATCACCCACAGATACCAAGAAGGTGTTTAGTAATACCTGAAAAGACAACGTATCCTTGCCAAGTATCTAGGGTATGGAAAAACAGATATGAGAAAGAAGAGGTATGTCAAAATGATACTAAAATAACCACCATGGAAGAATGGAAAAGTATTTGGGGACCCAGCTTGTTAGAAACATATAGTTACTTAGGAAAGGTAAACTGGTGCATAGAATGGAAGGGAAAAAGAGAACAAGACTATGGAAAGAAATCATCACAGAAAGACAAGTTTCGCCAGAGGGGGAGAGCAGTAGGGTTATGGAATTGTTCTCAAGTTCTTACTTGTGATACTAAAAATCAAATAGGGATAGAGCCAGTAAAAATTTTGTTACAATGGGGATGTGAGTGTAGGGGATATAACCATTCACTTAAAGGAAAGATTAGGGGCCGATGGGATTGTAAAACTACTACTGTAAGAAGTCCCGGGAACCTAGTCTGGGTGACAGGACATGGACATTGGACTACTCATATGCCAGTAGACGGCCCGGTAACCCAGATAACATTAGGGGTTCCCACATTATGCCCCTTTTGGAAAGAGTCAAATTTAACTTGGGAAGAAATTAGTGGAAGAATGAAACGGGAAATTGGAGATGACGTACCAATTGAAGATGAATGGCACGAGCCTGACGCTGGGGTTGCAATTGGGTGGGTTCTAGAATCACTTTTTACACCTGTAGCTGCTTTTAGGAACAGAGAAATGCTGTACAAATTGCTAGGGCAAACTGAAAGATTAGCAGCAGCCACTAAGAAAGGATTCAAAGATATAAATTCACAATTGCAAGCCACATCCCGAATGACTTTGCAGAATAGGATGGCCTTAGATATGCTATTGTTAAAAGAGCATGGTGTGTGTCAATATTTAAAAACAAAGATTGACCATTGTTGCATCCATATTCCAAACATGACTTTAGAAGTAGAAAAAGATATTTCTCAATTAGAAACAATTGAATTTAAAACAAGAGACATTGAGAAGGAGGCACAACACAATTGGATTGGAGAAATTTTTAAATCTTTAGGACTTTCAGTTTCTGGATGGGTGTCATCAGTGATACAGAATGTTCTGTTATTTGCAGTCTTACTACTAATTATTTGGTTAGTGTATAAGTGTGTTTTAGGAGTCATTGAAAGAGAAACAAGACGCACCAGAAGAGTGATGAGGGCCTTAACAAGAGATAATGAGAAGTACCCGCCTCCTCCGAAGTATGAAATTGCCGTCGGGCGAGAAAATCCAGCATTTGAAAGACCCAACGATAACTAAGAGTTGAGCATTCTTGCAGAAGACTGAAGAATGCTCAAAAGGGGGGAATTATGTTGCCATCACATTCATCTTATTCAATAAACTGTATTAAGTCAGTAGCAAATGTTAAGAATTGACAGTAGTTGACAGTAGTTGACATTAGTAGTAGTAGTCATGCTAAGGCTTGGTAGGCCGCATGTAACCTGCAGATGAACTTTATAGCAGATTTTGTAATGTAAGCAGTGTAGCTAAGGAGTGTATCCATTTATCTAGGGAATGTACCTTTGGCAGAAACCTAAATGTCAGAAAGATAATTGTACCAGGTGGTGAAGGTGAAGTAAGAATTTGTAATGATGAAGAAATCATGTAAAGAAACATATAAAAACCCTGTGATTTTTCAGTAAAGTTGGGGTCTTGTCTTTGGACACTAGTCCACAGACTCCCGGGCCCTCAATAAAGCACCGCATAAACGACTTCGGTTGTTTGTGTTTTCTTCGGATCGGGCAACATGCTCACAGTGGTGGAAGCCACCACGGGGTGGCTGGAAACCTACCCTGTGCCCCATGCTACTGCCCAGAACACCATCCTGGGCCTTGAAAAGCAAATCCTGTGGAGGCATGGTACCCCCGAGAGAATTGAGTCAGAAAACGGGACTCATTTCAAGAACAGCCTTATTAACACCTGGGCTAGGGAACATGGCATTGAATGGGTGTACCATATTCCCTACCATGCACCTGCTGCAGGCAAAGTGGAGAGGCACAATGCATTGTTAAAAACCCAGTTGAAAGCATTTGGGGGGGATCTTTCAAGAATTGGGAGCAGCATTTGGCAAAGGCCACCTGGTCGGTCAACACCCAAGGCTCCACCAACCGAGCAGGCCCCGCCCAGGCTGAGCCTCTGCGTACAATAGATGGAGATAAAGTCCCAGTGGTGCATGTCAGAGGTCTGTTAGGGAAGACAGTGTGGATCAAGTCTGCCTCAAGTACAGACAAACCCATTCGTGGGGTTGTCTTTGCTCAGGGACCAGGTTGCACATGGTGGATAATGCAGAAAGATGGAACAACACGATGTGTACCTCAGGGAGATCTGATTGTTGGGTGAGAATCATTTGTAAACATCACTGTCTGCTGAATGCTATTGCCATTGTCTGTACATTAAACCACGCAGAATGAAATAGAAGGAAATGTGTAAGTGAGAGGGTATGTGTTAAGTGTTGAAAGTATGAGCAAGTGTTGAAGGTATGAGTAAGTGAGAGAGGAATCCTGCTGCCCTGCAGCCTGGGGCCTGGATTCAGTGGCTCAGTGTAGAACGTGACAGGAGCATGATGGGTATTGCTTGTATTCTTTTTTTTTGTGGGGAGAATGGATGGAAGTTTTATGTGGAATATACATTGGTTCTGTCTGTAAGTCGACGATATGGGGATAAGGGGTGGAAGATGTCCTGGGGTGACTGTGTATCCCCAATCGTCTGTTGGGTGCAGGGGGGAGGGCAAGCGCAGTTTGTTTTTCCCCAGGAAAACTCTGCTCATCGGAGTGACCTTGAAGCGGGGGAGTTGGAACACGGCAAGATGAAAGAAGCTCTGTTGTTTTTTTTCCCCGGCAGTTAGTTAGTTTAGTGCTAGCGTAGTTAGACGCTGTAGAATAGCTGAAGCTTTTTGCTTTTTTTTTCTTTTTCTTTTTTTTTTTTCCTTTTTTTCCTTCCTTTTTTTCTTTTTTTGCCCTCTCCTCGGAACTGTTCCAACCTCTCCGGACTAAGGACCTGGGGAAGCACCGGGGGCCTCCACAGGGGACCCACCCCACCAAGACCAGCCCTGCACATCTCCTTTTCTCCCAACGTCAGCAGAGACGGAGTGGTGGAGCACAGTGACGATCTTCAAGAGGAGACTTTCTTTAAGTTTGTTATCCCTCCGTAAGCGGCACGAAGCTCTTGTCATCTGGTATTGTGCTGGGAGTGCTTTGCCTGTTTAATAAACAGGTTTTTTCCACTTCTCTCTGAGGAAGTATTTTTCCCAAACCGGTTGGGGGAGGGGAGGGGGGCCCCTTAGGAGGATTTCTCCCAAAATCTGCCTGAAACCACCACAGGGACATTCACATCTGAAGTCACAAATCTTCACAGTCAACGCTGAAAAAACTAGCTCTGTCTCAAAGGCTCTTACAGACCTAAGAGAATCAACATGCTCAAAGAACACATTGCTGTAGTGTGTTAGCAAAGGTTAGGGAAAGCTGGAAACCCTCAGGTTTTGGAAATGAATCTGTGCATGGCACAAAAGTTTCTCTCCTGAACCTGAGACAAATGCAGGTTGTTTGTCGTACTCTCAGAAAAAACTGTCATCAAAATCTCTCATTCTCATTTGAACAGGACAACAACACTCCAGAGGCACAAAGACAACTGTAAGGCAGCAGTTCTGCAGAAGGGGCATTTTACTTCTAAAACTCCACCGTGTGCCCCTTGTGATTACACACATTTCTGTCCATTCTCTACACTTGCACCCAATATTTTTCTTCAGCTGCCATGTTTAACCATAAGTGCTGTGACAATAAATTTAAAAAAAGCAAAACTTAAAATACTCCCAAACAGCACACGCAACAATATTTACAATTGCAATGATATAAAACTCACTAGACACAACTGGCACCACACAGGAGGATTTCTCTTTCCCAGTCCTAGGAAGGAGTTTAGTTGAGCAGAGCTTAATTTAACTGAGCTGTTGCCCACCCTCCTTCCTGCTACTCAGGTGCCTCTCCCCAGCTGTTCCCCAAGGAAAACATTCATTCCTCCAGAAGGAAAACACCTGTGTAGTACCAGGCACTGAGGTGAGAGGGTATTTACTATCTCTGTGGGACAATTCTAGGAATCAGCCTTCTTTTTTTAATCTCTGGATGGGTCTTTAAATCAAAGATTAAAGAAGTGAGAAAAGGTTTACAAAAACTGATAATCCCAGCCCAGACACCTTCCAATCATAAATACTTGTCATTCTTAGCATAATATGCAACCTTCAATATACTGTTGCTTCAGACACGTTCAGGTACCCTATAGAAATGACTTTATGCTGCTATTATTCCTAAAGAACTTCAGATGGGTTTGGATCCATCATTATTCATCATGTCAGCCCCTCTATGGGTAGTTACACACACTTTGTCTGCTCGGGTTTATCTAATAGCCAGCCTTGGGTTTTATTAATTTCCACTGGTTTGCAGAAACTACAGAGCTCCTACACTCTTTTATAAATTATCTCTGAACTTGTAATCATTTTCTGTGAAAACCCAGCAGTGCTTTAAAGGTACTTCAGCTCTTCCAGGGCAGCTACTTCCTTAAGAAGAGCATCCCAAATGCCTGCTGTGGTTTAGATTTCTCTGCTGTTTGTTTGCTGGGATTTAAACTTAAGGAGAAACAGTTATGGGGTGCTGCTGAAAAATGGATTCCCAAGGGTAAAAAACTGATTTGTGTGGTAGGTTTTCCTCATCTTGAGTGTTCAGCAGCCTGAGTTGAGCTCAAACCTTTTACTTGTCAATTTTGCATCTGTGGGATTATGGAGCATCCCTATGGAAGCAGAGAAAATCTGGATTTCTCCTGGCATGATTACCTTGCCCAGAGAAGCTGTGGCTGCCCCTGGATCCCTGGAAGTGACCGAGGCCAGGTTGGACAGGGCTTGGAGCAACCTGGGGTAGTGGAAGGTGTCCCTGCCCCATAGCAGGGGATGGAACAAGATGATCTTTGAGGTCCCTTTCAACCCAAACCATTCTATTATGGTTCTATGACAGGAAATAAATTCCCTTGTGTACTATTGATATATATATGAAGATATACAAAATGTCTATTTATCTATTAGTCATAAATCACATTTTTAGATACCCAGGTGTAAGCACAGGGATGTATTACATCACTACAATTTTAGTTTCTGTACTTTCAGCTGAAATACCCTCAATTCACTGCCAAAACCAACTGTTAATTTAACAGTTCTGCTGCAGAGAAAGAAAAGGAAAATGGAACAAATATTTAGTGTGTATATATATATATATATATATTCAGAATATTGTATATCTTTCCTCTAGAATGTTACTTTATTTGTTTTATATAGGATTTCTCTGCTCCTCAGTAAGTTTTTGCTCTGTAAAAGCTGTGTAAGAGGCAGGTGTAGGGCATTGCAAGGCCTGGTGCAGGGAAGGAAGGCTGCCATGGGGTCCAGAGTCCTGGCCATGGGCACAGCCACCATCCCAAGGCCACACAGGTCCTGTATGGCTTCCACAGCATCAGTCCCATGATCCAAGGCTCCAAAGAAACAGCTCCTGATCAGGATGGGGGCCCCACTGGGGTGGCCTGGGGTCTGTGGCCCCCACAAGCCTCCCCTGTCACACATCCAGCCCTTGGCCCACCTTGGGAGTTTCTGCTGGAGCTCCTCCCTGCCCTGGCAGCTCCACGAGTGTGGAGAGTCCCAGAGGTGGTTCCCATCTTCAAACACTTCCCTTTGGAGCACTCCAGCCACCTGTTCAGCACAGTGAAATATCCAACCCATTTAATGAGGCTCCTGGTAAAATCATCCCTTTGAAGTCCCTCAGATCATGACAGCAATTAACTCCAGACCCATCCTCACTTCTGTTTTTTTACCTCAGATCATTCAAGATCAACATCACCGAGGGTGCAAATTATTTCCCTGCAGAAGCAGTGAGGGATTCTCACATCCAGCAGTTCCATTCAGCTGCCAAAGTGACCTGACTGCAATCACAGCCACAACATGGGGGTCTTCCAGTGTCCCTGGGCTCATCCAGGATTTTTTAATAATGTCCCCTTTGCAGACTAAAGCCTGTAAGGAAATTCATTCTGTTTAAGACTGGCAGCATTTAGGGATGAATCTACTGCAGGTATAGAGAGGGCAGGTAAGGATGACATCACAGGACAACAAAATACACAAATGGGATTATGAACTGTAGCACCTCTTAATAGAACTGTCCCCAGGCACATCCCACTTCAGCATCATGTGTGCATATGGATATTCAAAAGCTTTTACCCAAATGTGCACAATGTGGATTATTTCCACATTGCAAATTGCTTGTAACAATGCACATTAAAAGCAAGAATGACATCAAGTGGACTATAAATAATATAATTTTGAAAAGGAAAGAGGAATGTTACCCTGGTTTTTCTGAGTTTTTTATTAGCCTTTTGATTTTCATAAATGGAGTCAGATCTTTTAGTTACTGTAGAATATTAGAGCAGTTTTTCTACCTTTCCCACAGAAGTAATATAAACAAACCCTTTGTTTTTCATTCTTTGTCCTTTGTTTGCATATTTCTAACCTGAAAACAATTGTAACTGACAATTCGTCTGGCCACTGAGGCTGAGGGGTGGAAACCCCAAAAAGCCAATCTTCTGCTAGACCCACAAATGTATAAAAGTAAAAGAATAAACAAAGGGGTCTCTTCTCTCCGCTCTTTCACCTGGGAGCTGGATCAGAGGAACCTCTGCAAAAATCTCTTGTCTGCGTGTGATTGCTTTGCGTGTCTCGGTGACATCTGGTGACCCTGAGTGTGGGTGAACAGTGTGGTGAGGTTCTTCCTTTCTCCTTTTCCCTGTTTTGTGTTTATCATGGAGGATTCTTTAGTTTTGGAACTTTGGGGAGATCTCTTGGAGCGGAAGGATGCTCAGATATCCCAGGAGGGACTACAGGATCTGTTTGCATGGGGCAGGCGGCATGGGTTCTTTCCCACGCCTGGGTCTGTGCTTAGTCGACGGTAGTGGTACCTCCTGGGGGACTGTATGTTAGACTCTCTTGATATAGAATACGATGAAGACATTGCGGAATTATTATTGCAGTTGAAATTATTTGAGAGAGCTGTATTTAGGTCGACTCCTTACAGCTCGAAGGCTGAGAGCCCCAGTCCGAAGCGGGACGGAGAGCTGGGAGGGGGCAGGGTCGTTATGTCAGACCCGGAATCTGAATTTCAGCTGCTTTGTGATGTGGATTCTTCCCCTTCCTCCCCCGTTCCTGCGCGGGGGGCTTCCCCCCCCTCCGGTTTTGGCCCTGGTCTCGGGCAGAGGGGGGGCAGAGCCCTGCCGAGCCTGGGGCCGGCCCCGCCGGTCCCGCCGAGCCCCGCGCAGCGGAGCCGCCGGAGCGGGGCGGGGCCGCCCCTTCTCCAAGCCTTTCCGGCGTTGGTGGGTGAGGGCGCCCCGGAAAAGCGGGCCCCCCTGTCCTTTGGCCGCGATTCGGTCACGGTGCATTGTCTGTTTTGTCGCACGACCGTTACGTATCCGATGGGGTCGGGCGGTGTGGAGTTTCCCGCTCTGCCGCCTGGGCCGAGCCCGGAGGCGGCTGCATTGGCCGCCTCTGCCCCCGCGCCGCCGGCAGCGCGGGGCCGGGATGCGGCCGCAGGCAGAGCCTCGGTCAGTCCCTCGGCGGGCGCCGCCTCCCTGCGTGGGCTGACAGCTTCGCCCCGCTCCGGGATGGGGGGGGGCCGCGAGCTCCCGGGCCCCCGCGGGACCCCTTCTCGGGGGGGTTCCGGATACTCCGCCTCCCGCGCCAGCCCCATGGGCTGCAGGCGATGCTGGCGGGGCGGGGAGAGGCCCTGATGCCCCTAGTTCAAATTGTTATAAATAGGCAGGAGTCGATGTTATCTCCTTTTAGTGCCTTTATTAGTGATTTCAGCAGAGGGACGGCTCGGGGTAGGGATGCCCTTGCCCACGCTGCACCAGCCGGACACCGCCGAGGAGGAGGTCACGTCGGATCTGCGCCGCTGTCGTCGCAGAGCCGGAAGCCACGCCTCACGGGAGTCCCTAGGCTCGCTGATGGCTCGAATGTCTAGGGGGGTGACTCTTAGCAGGGACTTCAGAGGTTATGGCGACTCCTCTCGGTGTTTATAGATGATACTGGCAGCTACCTTGGCTCTTTCCCCACTCAGCGCTGCATTCCGTCTCTCCGGGTCTTGATCGGGCTCGCTGTTCGGAGCGGTTCTTGGTTCTAGACTCACTTCCGGCTATACTCGATTTGCATAGAGGCGGTGACAGGCCCAGAGCGGGCGAGGAGTGGGCGAGGCCCCCAAGTTGATGGGCAGGCTGGTATGTGGGCGGTGTCTCGGAGAGCAGCGGGGCCTACAGACTAAGGTAGGGGTACAGGGAAAGTACGGGACGGGATGAATGTAACATTCGAACCACAGAATCAGGGCATTTACGATTGGGTTTTAGGGTACAACAGTACATTAAACAGATAACTTTTATAACTAACAGATAACATTGATACATAGAACAGAGGATACCCACAACTAACTACTAACTGCTAATAACTAATGGCCTGGACCCTTAGTAACTTATGAAATTAGTACGTTAAAATCTTTATCCTTCTCAATCCCCCCTCTTTTTCTTTGATCGAGTTTAACTCGCATCAATTCTTTTGAGTTCTTGGTATTGATTGTAAATTTCTTCTGCTGTACTTAGTTCCTTTATTTCTGATGTTAAACTCAACATATGTGGGAGCTTTTGTGTATTACCTTGGGATACTTGGAGACTTGCTTGCACTGCTGATGTAATAATTCGGATTAGGCAGGGTAGTAAGCATGGGATGAGTATGAGGCTTACTAATGCACTCAGAGCTATAAAACTTACTTTCTTCCACCACGCCCCCTTGGATGACCAAAATCTGTCCCACCAGTCAATGTTTAGTAATGGGGTCCACTCCTGGTTTCCCACGTAGGCGACTCTCCTGATTTCTTTCGAGATGTTTCTAATGACCTCGCTCTTATCGTCAATCTCAAGGCAGCACTCAGAGGTATTAAACTTCCCACATATGCCACCCTCATCGGCTAACAGGTAATCCACTGCTAGTCTTATCTGATATACCACTGTCCTAGTTTGGGATAACTGCTGGCTGATATGGTCTAATGCTAGGGCAGTGTTATTTGATATCACTTCTAAGACTGCCTGCAGCCTAATAATTCGGTTTAACATATAAACGGGAGTTCGATACCCCCACGACCCGTCTTGCGCCCAGGTTGCTGGTCCATATGTTTGTATAATTTTTTCAGGAGTCCAAACTTCTCCTTTCCAATCCTGGGAGCTGCCCATATTGATTACGGTTCGTTTTTGCCTCTTTAGGTTGTCATATAATGGTACTCCCAGGGTGTTTCCAGATTGGCGTGGCAACAGAAAGAAAGCTGGTTTTATAATTCCTATAGTGCAGCTCCCTGCCCAATCCCTGGGAAGATGTGTATACGCTTTGTTCCCACAAATCCAAAAGAGATGTTCGGGGGCGTTCCAGAACGTATTTTGGGTAATAAATGGAGATTCCCAGTATTTCGAGATTTCTTCAATTCCCGAAAAGGGGTTAATTCCCCGGTCCGTGCATTGGTACAAGTCATACACCTCATTATAGATACATCCCGTTTCCGTTTTTTTAGTTGCCCAGTAGGTGTACGGTTCTCTGGGAATCCACTTTTGGATGAAGTCTCTGATAATGAGGGTTCTTTTACATGCCATTCTCCCCACTGGGGTCTTGTATCGTCTGCCTGTTCTTTTAATGCATTCTTCTCCGACTACTTTAGTTTTCAAATCCCATTGTTCTATTTCTCTTTCCCCTATGTATGGTGGTTCTTGCTTCATCATTTTCCATTTTAGTATGTCTAATGGTGATAAACTGATCCCTTCCCAAGGCCATACGTCTGCTACTTGAGTGCTCCCACATATCCAGCAGTTAGTTAAGTTCAATTCGTGGCTAATCCTCTCAATTAGATCAATGAATAAATTTTTGTTGGGGAGTTCACTTAATTCATCCTCTCTGATGGTTAAGGGTTTTTCTTTCACTAGGTCTGAGGCCCCTTCCTGATTGTCTATCTTTTCTAAGCAGAACCATTCTCTCATAGGGCATTCTCTAGTCAGACGCTGCCTATAATTGGCTATATTCTTAGCAACCCAATATTTCTTACCTTCCTCTTGGCAGGAGGTAAGTTGTCCGGCCTCAAAACAAGTGGGGTTTACATTCGTATGAACCCTTATCAACTGCTGTAAATCCTCCCCATCATAGATGGGTGAATAGCACTTTGTGCAAGCAGCCCCTTCTGTATGTTTATTCATCGCTAGGACTAGTATCAGTCCTATCAGCTTCCCCAAGAGTCCAGTATGAACCATGATTGTTTTGGTCTCACCTGGGCTTGCCTCTTGGGACTTAGGGGCTCTCCGCGTTTAGTCCTTAGGGTTCTGTAGTTATCTTTCCTTCCACTCGGAGGTTAATTTGGTTATTTCGCCCTTCTAAAGATTGCTCTAGGAGAGAAATTTGAATATATGTTCTAATTTACTTATCTATTTGCTTAACTGCTTTTAACATTAACTGAACTTTATTACAACAATGTTAACGATTTTCAAACTTAATACAACAGCAAGTGATTTATAATAACTTTTCTTCACTCGAATTAATTTCTTAATCACAGTTCTTTAACAGTCTCTGGGGCTCAACTGAGTTGCTCCAGTCTTTTACTGAGTTTTTGTTTTCCTTTTAAACGTCAGTTTTAGCGGGTCCAGTTGCGGGGTTACCGTCCAATCGGAGGAGTCAGCTGGTTGGTTTAGGTCTGGGGGTTCACTTGGGGGTGACACAGGTCCTTTTACTCTAGTGATGTGGGTCCAGCCTCTTTCTTTAGTGCGTACCGCGGTATGAGTGGTTAGGAGTACCTGGAAAGGACCTTCAAATTTTGGGGTCAATGGGGTAGTGCTCCAAGATTTAATTAAAACCCAATCCCCAGGATTTATTTGATGTACGTTAGCGTCGAGAGGGGAAGTTTGAGGAATATACCCTTTTATTCTGAGGTTTTCTAGTGTTTTACCGATGGTCTGTAGATACTTTCGGGCGGCTGTATCACCTTCTATATATTCCCCGGTACTGTATGTTGTTAAAAGAAAGGGGAGCCCGAACATCATCTCATAGGGGGAAGCCCCTATATCCGATCTTGGCCTAGTTCTGATTCTCAGGAGAGCTAGGGGTAAACACTTTAGCCAATTTAACTGTGTTTCTTCGATTAATTTTGTTAATACGTTTTTAAGGGTCTGGTTCATTCTTTCCACCCTCCCTGAGCTCTGGGGGTGCCAGGGGGTGTGCAATCTCCAATTTATGCCTAATTCTTTAACAGTTTGGCGCAGAATTTTAGCAGTAAAATGAGTTCCCCTGTCCGAATCAATGTTATTTACTAACCCGTACCGAGGGATTATGTGCTCTAGGAGTATTTTTGCCACTACTTCCGCTGTTTCTTTTTTGGTCGGGAACGCCTCTATCCAATGAGTAAGGTGGTCGACCATGACCAATAGATGTTTGTACCCTTGGATTTGAGGCATCTCAGTGAAGTCAATCTGAATACTCTGGAATGGTCTCAGAGCTAGTTCTCTCCCTCCAGGTATGGCTTTCCTCGCTATCCGTTGGTTGACTTTTTGGCAGATCGTACACCCTTGCGTTATGGCTTTTGCTATGCTGTATATTCCTATGCAAAAGTTTTCTTTTAGGAAATGATCACATAATCCCTGGGTTCCCCAGTGGGTTAGTTCGTGAATTTCGGTTAAAATCCTTCTGGCTAGAGGTTTATTCAAAAACTTCCTGCCATCCGGAGTTAACCATTCCCCATGCTCTCCCTTCCTCATTCCTAGGTCCTTGATCGCTTTTAATTCTGTTCTATCGTACTTCGGTTTCTCTTCCCCTCCCTCTTCCTCTGATGTTTCGTTTAAGGCTAATATTCTAATTGATCCTTTGGGGTCTTGAGCTGCTCTTTTTGCTTCTTTGTCTGCTAGTTGGTTCCCTTTCCCTTCAAATGTGGTTTCTTTTTGATGTCCTTTTACATGTACCACAGCAATCTCAATGGGTTTTAACAAGGACGTTAAAACTGATCTTATCATTTCCTTATGCACTAGGTCTTTCCCTTTTGAATTGAGATATCCCCGTTCCTCCCAGATCTTTCCAAAGGTATGGACTATCCCAAAAGCGTACTTCGAATCGGTGTAAATAGTTCCCCGGTCTCCTCCTAATAGGTCTAATCCCCTTTTTACAGCATAAATTTCGCAGAGTTGGGCGGACCAACTCGAGGGTAACTTTCCCGTTTCTCGAACTTGAATGTCTTCTATGGTGGATCCTTCTACCACCGCATACCCTGAAACCCTTTTCCCCTCTAGAACTCGTGATGATCCATCAGTGAATAATCTTTTTCCATAAGGTAAAGGAGTACTTTCCAAATCTTCCCTTACCTTCGTCTGGAGACTCATAAGTTCCAGACAATCATGCTCTAAGTCTGGAGGTGGTTCTCCAGAGAGGAACTGTGCAGGATTCAGGTTTTTGGAAACTGTTAATCTCAAGTTCTCCGAGTTTATTAAAGTGATCTCATATTTCAGGATCCGGGAACCGGTTACCCACCCCGGGGCTTTTTGGCTCAAAACTGTTTTGATATCATGAGGTGTATGAATTTGAATTTTTCCATTTAGTGTGAGCTTTTGGGACTCCTCAACCAACACTGCGGTGGCGGCTACAGCTTGCAGACAGGCTGGCCACCCTCGGGCTACAGGATCTAATATCTTGGAAAGGAAAGCAATTGGCTTTTTGCATCCTCCCCACTCCTGAGCTAACACACCATAGGCCACTCCTCCTTCGGTGTTCACAAATAGATCGAATTCTTTCTTCAGATCGGGCAGGCTCAGGATAGGTGCAGTGGACAATTTGTTTTTTAGTTTTTCTAATTGTTTTTCATCCTCTTGCGTCCACTCTATGGGCTCTGAACTTACCAATTTATCATAAAGGAATCTCACATTTTGGGTGTACTCATCAATCCAATGTCTGCAATACCCGAAAAGGCCTAATAATTTTCTTATGTCTCTTTTGGTTTTTGGAGCGGGTATTGCTATTATTCCAGCAATCCTTTCAGGGCTTAATTTCTTGTATCCTTTGCCAATCAAATGCCCCAGATAGGTCACTTCCGGTTTCACGAATTGTAATTTCCTTTTTGATACTTTCAGCCCTTTTTCCCCCAGAAAATTCAGGAGTTTAATGCTGGTGGTTCTCACTTCAAGTTGGTTTTCTCCTGAAATCAGTAAATCATCCACATACTGGAGGATTTGCACCTGTCCTTCCGGGGTGAATTGCTCTAGCAGCCTTTCCAAAGCTTGCCCAAATAAATTTGGTGACTCAGTGAACCCTTGGGGTAGGCGTGTCCATCTTAGCTGCTGTCTCCTCTTTGTTTCAGGATGGTCCCATTCGAACGCAAACCAGTCTCTGCTCCCCTCTGCTAGTGGACATGCCCAAAATGCATCTTTCAAATCTATGGTGGTGAACCAGGCATGCTCTTGGGGAATCTGGCTCAGGAGATTGTATGGATTAGGGACTACAGGGTGTTTGGTGATAGTCCTCTTATTAATCTCCCGTAAATCCTGAACCAATCGATATTTCCCTTCCGCTTTCTTCACAGCTAAGATGGGTGTGTTATGTGGGGACATGCATGGTTCCAGGATGCCTTCTTTTAACAGTTGTTCAATAATGGGGATCAACCCTTTCTTCCCTTCCAAAGACATTGGATACTGTTTTATCCTGATGGGAGGGGTTCCTGGTTGCATTTTAACTTCTATAGGTGGTATATTCAGGAGGCCGCTCTTCCCTCCTTCTGCCCACACCTCTGGGTTTATTTCCTCTAAGTCTTCGGCGGTTAATTTCATAATTTTTACTTTCATTTGGCCGCCTTCGGGGATAACTCCTATTCCTAATAGTACTTGCAAATCGCGTCCTAATAGGTTGCTCTCTAGGTCTGGTAAATAAATAAAATCCGCTCTTATTTGTTTGGAATTCCCTTTGACCTCTATTCCTTCTATAATTGAGGCTGTGAATGGTTTCCCCTCCGCCCCTACGACCTCACATGTTCTAGTTCCGACATTAACTCCCACTGGAAGCCTCCTAATACTGGATCGGTCTGCTCCAGTATCTACTAAAAATTCGTATTCCTCGTGTTGGGGACCCACTTCAAAATTTACTATGGGCTCACCTCGGTGGTACATCGGGTCCCCTAGTGCATAGAGCCCATGACACCCCTAATCCTCGTTGTTTTCGCCCTTTAATAGCTTCTCTAAAGCATCCTGTTCTTTCGTGATGGCTTCATCAAAGGATAATTTCTGACACTCTCTTCTTATGTGTCCAACCTCCCCACAATAGAAGCATTTTCTGTCCTCTCCTGGCCTCCCAGGAGTTTTCCAAGGTGGTAAGGCCCTTCCTCCCCCTAGCTTGGTGTTTCTCCGATTGGGAGGGTTTTGATCTTGTATCGCTTCTCTTGCTACAGCCACCATTATCTTTGCTTTCGTCTTGGTTTTCTCCTCCTCCCTCCTTAGATAGACCTTTAAAGCCTCTCTTAACAACTCATTTACATCTTTTTCTTGCCAGTCTTCTATTTTTTCTAATTTCCTCCTAATATCAGGCCAGGACTTGGTGACGAACTGTGTCTTTAACAACACCTGACCCTCGGGACTATCGGGGTCTATATTTGAATAAAGTTGAAAATTCCTCTTTAACCTGTTTAACCAGGTTGCGGGAGTTTCGTCTTTCCCCTGCATATTATCAAATGCTAATCTGGTATTATTACTTCGGGGTACTGATTCCTTTATACCTTTAACTATTAGACTCCGATAGTCGTCCATACTTCTCCGGTCTTCCTCCCTGTTCGGATCCCACCTCGGATCTACGACTGGTAATTTGTAATCTCCTGGCGGACCCGTTCTGTTTTCTTTCTCCCAAATTTTCATCCCGGCGGTCCTAATCATTCTAATCTCTTCTGGGCTAAATAAAATCTTCAGAATCGAATTTATCTCTCCCCACGTGTAGGTATTAGGGCCCAGAAATTGATCAACTTGATTCGATATGCCTACAGGGTCTTCTACCAGGTTTCCCAGTTCTTTCTTGAAATTCCTCACCTCTGAAGCTGTTAGTGGGGCATTTACAAAACCGACCCCTCCTGCGACTCTACTCATCGGGACTTCCCTTAAGGGGAAAAGTTTAGTTCTGGACCGGGTGTTATAGTTATGTCCCTCTGGGACTTCAGTTGCCCCTATAAAGTTGGTACTTTGAGAGGGGTCCGTATTCGGGGTGGTAAGATCTAACTCCCAACTACGAGGTGGAACAGGAAGTCTAGATGGTGACGGAGAATGTATGGAGTTTGGAGAGACTGGCTGCGAGGCTGAAGGAGGAGTAGGAGAAGCTACAGAGTTATAAAAGGGGTTTTTACTAGAGCTATGAGATGTTACTGTTAGGGGTGTATTCCCAGAAAAATTCACAGCACCTACTAGAGGTGCATTCATAGAAAAATTAGTCCCCATCGGGGACTTATCTACCGAAAAATTAGGGGAAGGGGAATTAGGTACAGGGGAGGAAACTGGTGAGGAAGGGGTCTGAGGGCTGACTTGGGGTAGATCAGGGTAAATAGGAGGAGGGGGTAAGTGCTCAAGGGGGTCCCATACAGGACTCTCCTCTTCTTTCTTATCTTTATTCTTCCCTTCCTTTTCCTGCATCTTGCAAATTTTTACTGTCTCAGTACCTGATCTTACATGCATCCAGCAGGCAGCATACCTTAGCTGCTCTGTGTCCACTTCCTCTTGGGCTCTCAAATATTGGTTTAACTGTGAGCTCATCCAAGAGTCGGTGGTACCGTACCATGGCCATTTCCCGGGTAGATTAAGGGTTGGCCATACTTCCACGCAATAGTGAATCATTTTCACTTTGTTTAAGTTCTTAGTTTTCTCATTGTTCTCCCACTGGTCTAACATTCTCCCTAGTGGGCTATCGGAAGGGATGTTAGCTACCTTCCCTTTTCTCGCTTTCCTCTCTTTCCTGATCTTACTTCCGCACACACCCATTCTTACTTAGTCAAATGAAAATACTCTACTATGTCCTTACCCAAGAGAAATCTTACGACAGGACAACGCAAACTAGAAAAGCGACCTTTCTTGAACTAAAATTTTATAAGGTGCCCCTACTCAAACGGAAATTTTAAAGACGGGCAACTAAAATCTAAAATTTCATTCACTCTGGATAGCTTACTGGCACGCCCTTAGGTCCTGGCCACTATCCCTCTTTCACTCTCTCAGACAGCCTGTTGGCCCGCCCTCAGGGCCCAGCCACTGTCCCTCTCTTACTCACGACGCCACACTAAACTAATCCCCGCAGACGGCCGATAGACCGGGGCCCAAGGTGTCAGGCACCGCCTGCAGCCAGGATTAGCGCGTCGCGGTGCGACACTCACTCTGTCCCTAGCTTTGAACTACTCGCACCTCAGTAATTCCCTAACCACACACACCCCCACCCGGGACAGCGTCCTGTCCGCCCGCCGGTGGGCTGCCCCCGGATAGCGTAGACGCCTCCGCCCAACGGTCCCAACGTGTCCGGTAGCGTACCCTAGTGGTACCCCCGCCCAACACTCCCGTCCGGTTTGCACGTCTACCCCCGCCAGGGCAGGTCCCTTACACCCGGTAGCATAACTCCTCTTTGAGCTACCCCCGCCCAGTGTAAGGCTCGCACTCTTGGTCCCACTACACTACGCCAAATCAGCGGCGCACCCCCTCGTTGCCAGCCCGTAGGTCCGCCCTTAGGACCCCAGTCGCCGCGCTACGGGCTTCCTACCGCCCTTGCTCGCTGGGTAGCCTGCCGACCCGCCCTCAGGGCCTCAGCCACTACCCCGGGTAGCCTGTTGACCCGCCCTCAGGGCCCAGCCACTACCCTTGTGGGGGGGGATCCCTAGTGGGGCCTCCTACCAGTTACCTATCAACCTCACACGGGCCACTCACACCCTAGGTTTCCTCCGCCCGTTCGGAGGGGGGCCCACTATGCCCCTGGAGGCGCCTCACTCGCTCAGGCTCCACTCGCTTCCCCCTGTTCCCGGCCGGCCCCCTCGCGGGAGTCCCGGAACCGCGGTACTAAGGGGTCCACACTCGCTTCAGAGGTCCGAGCTGCCGGCCCCCGTCTCATTCACACCACACTCGCTCGCCTCCACTCCCGCCACCGGCTATACTTACCAGCCGGCGCTCCTCGGCGCTGTCTTCCTCGATGCTGCGTCCCTTGTTGCTGGGGTCCGATGTTCGCCAGCTGTCCCAGGAGTTCGAAGATGGGCGGCGCCTTCCCTTCTTCGTCCTCTTCTGGGCGTGGCGATCCCGGACGAGCCCCCAAAATTGTTATAAATAGGCAGGAGTCGATGTTATCTCCTTTTAGTGCCTTTATTAGTGATTTCAGCAGAGGGACGGCTCGGGGTAGGGATGCCCTTGCCCACGCTGCACCAGCCGGACACCGCCGAGGAGGAGGTCACGTCGGATCTGCGCCGCTGTCGTCGCAGAGCCGGAAGCCACGCCTCACGGGAGTCCCTAGGCTCACTGATGGCTCGAATGTCTAGGGGGGGTGACTCTTAGCAGGGACTTCAGAGGTTATGGCGACTCCTCTCGGTGTTTATAGATGATACTGGCAGCTACCTTGGCTCTTTCCCCACTCAGCGCTGCATTCCGTCTCTCCGGGTCTTGATCGGGCTCGCTGTTCGGAGCGGTTCTTGGTTCTAGACTCACTTCCGGCTATACTCGATTTGCATAGAGGCGGTGACAGGCCCAGAGCGGGCGAGGAGTGGGCGAGGCCCCCAAGTTGATGGGCAGGCTGGTATGTGGGCGGTGTCTCGGAGAGCAGCGGGGCCTACAGACTAAGGTAGGGGTACAGGGAAAGTACGGGACGGGATGAATGTAACATTCGAACCACAGAATCAGGGCATTTACGACTGGGTTTTAGGGTACAACAGTACATTAAACAGATAACTTTTATAACTAACAGATAACATTGATACATAGAACAGAGGATACCCACAACTAACTACTAACTGCTAATAACTAATGGCCTGGACCCTTAGTAACTTATGAAATTAGTACGTTAAAATCTTTATCCTTCTCATAATGATCTGCCCGCAGGGAATGACGGGGCACCCCCAGTCACGGAGGCGCGGTCGCCGCCTCCTCCTGAACGCAGCACAGGCTCCTCAGGCGCGCAGGGATGCGTGCCCACCGCGGAGCCGTCGGACCGGTCTCCAGCAGCTGGTGCGGGCTCCAGCGCCGCTGAGGATGCGGCGGGGCCAGCGCCAGTGGCTGGTCCGACCCCGCCTCCGCTTCCTGCTGATAGCGTTGCGCCGGCTGCAGGCGCCGAGGTGTTTAAGTTCAGCGCGAACGGGGACACGGCCGAAATGCGGCCGGTCTTTGACAAGGGCAGAAATTCCCGCGCTGTTGGCTCTTCATCCACAGCCTGGACGCTACCCCCTTGTCAGGTGACTGTACGCCCAAAAGACCGCGGGCGCTTTTGGGGGGAAGTGAAGGCTAAGGTTGAAGGACTAAGTGGAGATGCTGATGCTGGTGCTGAACCTGCCGTGTCTGATGTTCAGCTGGTTCCCAGTCAAGTGCCTGCCTCTGAACCTGTGGGGCCCACAGGGCAGGATAGGGCAGATGTTGCTGCTTCATCTGAGGGTCTTCAGGCCTTCCCTGTCCTTCAGGGTGCTACTCATAACACCTATCAACCCTTGGCTTGGCAGGCCTTGACAGAACTGCGTGATGCAGTCGGGAAATATGGTTTGGGCTCAGCCAAGGTGATGCAGGTTCTCCGTTCTTTTAATGCCAGTTTTTTGACGCCCTTTGACATTCGGAGCTTGGCTCGGGCCCTTTTCCCACCGGTTGAATATGACTTCTTTGAGAATAAATGGACTCAGTTGGCAATCAGAGCAGTGGAACGGAATACGACACTGGGTCCAGGAGATCCTAGGCGTATGGTTAATATTGATATGCTAATGGGAACAGGCAATTATACCAGGGCCGAAGGGCAGGCTGGTTATGAGCCCTTGGTCCAGGAGCAGTGCCAGCAGACAGGCATGGCAGCCCTGGTTCAGACCTTACAGCTGGCTACTCCACAGCAGCCCTTTGCGACTATCGTCCAGGGAGTTGATGAGCCCTTCCTGTGCTTTGCAGGGAGGTTAACTGCTGCGGTTGAGAAGCAGGTGAGTGATCCGGCAGCAAGGAAGCTCATGATTCAGTCTGTTGCTCAGAGCAACTGTAATGCTGTTTGCAAGAGGATTATTGAGGCCCTTCCCGGGGAACCATCCATGTCGGACATGGTTGGGGCCTGTGCAAAGGTATCCCCTTCCAGCCAACAGGTGGTTGCCGTGCATACAGCTGTGCAGCCAGCTGTGGCTACGATTGTCCAGCCGACGGTGGCTACGGCAGTCCAGCCGGCCGTGCCTGCGGCCGTGCAACCGGCGGTGGCTGCTGCTGTGCAGCCTGCTTGGGTTGTTCCCCAGGGGGTGCAACAGCAGCAGTGGGGTGCTCGGGCCAGGAAGAAACAGAGGAAGGCACAGAAGCCTACGGCTGTCTTGTTTTATTGTGCACGGTGTGGAAGGCCGAATCACGCTGCGAATGTGTGTAAGGCGACAGTGCATGTGAATGGTCAGCCGTTGGGCAGTTCGGGAAACGCGACGCAGAGCGCGAAGGTGAGACGCGTGCAGACACAAATGTCTCTGCCTCAGCCCCAACCAATGGAGATCTGCTCAGCAGGCTTGCAGCCAGCACCCGTGGTTCAGCAGGTGTTGATGTCTGCACAGCCGAGTCTGTCGTGATTGATTCGGACAAAATACACAAGGTTCCCCTGGATGCCTTTGGTCCCTTGGGTGATGGCATGAGTGCTTTCCTGATGGGGAGGTCCAGTGCCACCATTCAGGGCATCATAGTGCACCTGGGACTGATTGATGCAGATTTTTCAGGGCAGATTCATGCAATGGTCTCCACACCCACCCCCCCTCTGACTATCCCAAAAGGCACACGAATTGCTCAACTTGTTCCTTTTAAGTCTTCTGTTTCCAGGACCGAGGACCGGTCACGGGGAGACGGTGGCTTCGGCTCTACAGGGCCACCTCAAGTGCGCTGGACTGCTGTCCTGACCAAAGACCGTCCTGAGACGCTGTGTACCGTGTCCATGGTTGGTGCCACGCCATCGGAGATTCACCTTCGTGGCCTCCTAGATACGGGGGCTGATGTGAGCATTCTCTCCCTGGCTGCTTGGCCCCCGCAGTGGCCTTTGACCCTGGCACAGACATCGATCTCGGGCTTAGGAGGAACGAAGCAATGCTACGTGAGCCAGAATCCCGTGGCCATCACGAACCCGGAGGGACAGACCGCCATAATTTGGCCTCATGTTACTGAGATTCCTCAGAACCTCTGGGGGAGGGATGTTTTGGCCGCGTGGGGGGTGCAGCTGGGGACGGATTTTTGATTGGGGCCACTGTGATGAAGGGCACAGAGTGTCCCATGCCTCCTTTACGGTGGCTGGTGGACAGACCCATCTGGGAGAATCAGTGGCCCCTCCCTCACGACAAGCTAGTCGCCCTTCGTGAACTCGTACAGGAGCAGTTGGATCAGGGGCATTTGGAACCATCTACCAGTCCCTGGAATACTCCTGTCTTTTGTATCAAAAAGA
Source organism: Hirundo rustica (assembly GCF_015227805.2). Taxonomy (NCBI): domain Eukaryota; kingdom Metazoa; phylum Chordata; class Aves; order Passeriformes; family Hirundinidae; genus Hirundo; species Hirundo rustica. Next base: position 20,260,427 of record NC_053487.1, on the reverse strand, counting down.
AGTCTGGGAAATGGAGGTTGCTACAAGACCTCCGAAAGATCAATGCCGTGATGGAAGGCATGGGGACATTGCAGGCTGGTATGCCATCGCCTACCATGCTTCCTGCGGACTGGCCGGTCCTCATTGTGGATCTGAAGGATTGTTTTTTTACAATCCCTCTGCATCCCGATGACAGACCAAAATTTGCCTTCACGGTGCCAACAATAAATAATGCTGAGCCCGCACAGCGGTATCAATGGAGAGTTTTGCCTCAAGGAATGCGGAATTCCCCAATGTTATGCCAATGGTATGTAGCCCATGCCTTGTCTGGAGTTCGCAAGCGGTTTCCTGATGCTCACGTCTATCATTATATGGACGACATTTTGGTGGCTACGCCCACTCAGGAAGAGCTGCTGAGGCTACAGCCTCAGTTGTTGAATGCTCTGCATTCACATGGACTGCAGGTGGCTCCAGAAAAGGTACAACAACAACCTCCTTGGAAATATTTGGGAGTCAAAATTCTGGAACGGACAATCCGTCACCAGGAGGTGCAATTTGTGCAATCGGTGAAGACACTGAATGATGCTCAGAAGCTGGTAGGTGTTATCACTTGGTTACGTCCTTACTTGGGACTGACCACAGCACAACTGTCTCCCTTATTTGAATTGTTGAAAGGGGACACTGATTTAAAGTCACCTCGTGAATTGACCCCTGAGGCACGAAAAGTGCTGGAGGAGGTTCAGCAAGCTGTTTCGGCTTGCCAGGTGTACCGCATTGAACCTTCCATTGATGTTACTGTGTTCATCACCACTCCTGATTTACATCCTACAGGTATCATCGGCCAGTGGAATGATGATTGGACTGATCCTCTGCATGTCTTGGAATGGGTCTTCCTGCCTCATCAGCCGCATAAGACGGCGACCGCGCTGTTTGAATTGATTGCGCGCTTGATAATCAAGTGCCGGCAACGCTGTTTGCAATTGATGGGTGCAGATCCCTCAAAGATCATACTCCCGGTTCAGAGGGAGGAATTTGATTGGAGCTATGCGAACAATGTTTCGCTGCAAAGTGCTCTCGAGGGTTTTTCAGGGCAGATCACTTATCATCTGCCTAGCCACAAGCTATTGCAAGTGGCCAAAAATACTCAATTTTCTCTACGACCCAAAAGTAGCCAAGAGCCAGTGCAAGGTCCCACCGTCTTCACTGACGGTTCGGGGAAAACAGGAAAAGCCATTGTTACCTGGCAGGATGGATCTGAGTGGCAGGTTTTGGAAGACCATGAGGATGGCTCAGCCCAACTGGTTGAACTAAAGGCTGCTGTCATGGCATTTGAGAAATTTTCCCAGGAACCTTTCAATTTGATCACGGACTCTGCCTATGTTGCCGACATCGCACAGCGATTGAGTTGTTCAGTTTTGAAGGAGGTCAGTAACCCTGCCTTGTTTGATTTACTGAAAGCCCTGTGGTGTGCAATTCAGGCCAGAGTTCATCCATACTACGTTCTGCATGTACGGAGTCACACTAACTTGCCAGGATTTGTAGCGGAAGGTAACGCGAGGGCTGACAAGTTGGCTAACCCAGCGTGGGTAGCCCCTCAGCCTGACGTGCTCGCGCAGGCCAAGGCATCGCATGGGTTTTTCCACCAAAATGCGCATACGCTGCAGAAGCAGTTCCAACTGACGGCCACTGAGGCTCGCGAACTTGTCGAATCATGTGATGACTGTCACGCCCTTGGTGCGCCATTGCCGGCAGGGGTTAACCCCAGAGGCCTTAAAGCCTTGGAGCTTTGGCAGACTGATGTTACCCAGGTCGCCGAGTTTGGCCGGCTCAAGTATGTGCATGTCACGGTGGACACATTCTCATCTGCGATGTGGGCTTCTGCTCACACAGGAGAGAAAGCCCGTGATGTCATTGCCCACTGGAGACAGGCCTTTGCTGTTCTTGGCATACCTTCTGCTGTGAAAACCGACAATGGTCCTGCTTATGCCTCGCAGCAGGTACGGCAGTTCCTACAGTCGTGGGGTGTGTCACATAACTTTGGCATCCCTCATTCTCCGACGGGACAGGCGATTGTAGAACGCAATCATGGTACACTCAAGCGTGTTCTTCAGAAGCAGAAATGGGGAATGCAGGGTGAAACCCCAAACAGTCGGTTGGCAAAGGCTTTGTACACCATCAATCACCTTACGGTGCCGCAGAACTCAAATAATCCTGTCATTTTGAACCATCATCTCTCGTTGCAGGCTTCGGATGGTGAGCAACAGCCTCGAGCGAAGGTACGGGTCCGAAATTTAGTCACCAAGCAATGGGAAGGACCCTATGACCTAATCGCTATGGGGCGAGGGTATGCGTGTGTGTCCAGCGACACTGGGACACGCTGGCTACCTTCAAAGTGTGTCCGTCCTGACCTGCAACCACAGAGGCAGAATTCAGCTGACAGGCAAGGTGGAAGCCGTGATCAACTTGAAAGCCACCAAGTGGATGAATCCTCAAGTGATCACTCTGATGATTCCTCCACAGACAGTGATTGAACTTGTATATATTCCCTTTGTAAATTTGTTCATTTTTCTTTTTCTGTTTTTTTCTTTTTTTAAAGTTAAAAGGGTGAGATGTTACCCTGGTTTTTCTGAGTTTTTTATTAGCCTTTTGATTTTCATAAATGGAGTCAGATCTTTTAGTTACTGTAGAATATTAGAGCAGTTTTTCTACCTTTCCCACAGAAGTAATATAAACAAACCCTTTGTTTTTCATTCTTTGTCCTTTGTTTGCATATTTCTAACCTGAAAACAATTGTAACTGACAATTCGTCTGGCCACTGAGGCTGAGGGGTGGAAACCCCAAAAAGCCAATCTTCTGCTAGACCCACAAATGTATAAAAGTAAAAGAATAAACAAAGGGGTCTCTTCTCTCCGCTCTTTCACCTGGGAGCTGGATCAGAGGAACCTCTGCAAAAATCTCTTGTCTGCGTGTGATTGCTTTGCGTGTCTCGGTGACAAGAGGAACTAACTGAAATATGAGTTTCTCTACACTAGAAATGGGAGAAATAATAAATGAGGAAGATAATGAGCAATAGATACACAATCAGAGGTCATTAGTCTAAAATTACCCTTGGAAGAAACTTCTTCAAGGTTTTCTATTTGCTTTATTTCTGTTTCTGTATTTTTATTTGCTTTGGGTTTTGTTTTTAAAGCGAGCAAGAATAAGGATAAAAGGAAACTAATTCCCTGCTAAATGACCTCCTACTGCCGGAGTGGGAAGACCTGCAGGCTCCAGGAACCTCTGCCAGGAGAGGGGACACACAGCCCCCCAAACAGGGCTCCAGACAATGATCCACACTGGTGGCAACATGGATATCACAGGGAAGACAGCAGAGGATCCAAATCCTTCCTGTGCTGTGTCTGTGGACAGCCCCTATGCATTGATCTGTTGGCCAAGACTGCGGCGTTTCCCAAACCCCAAGGACAGAACAAGCCACTCCTCAGTTAAAAAGGCAGAAGAAATGGTCACAGCCTGGAATTCTGTGAGAAATCCCAGTATTTTCACAAGTGCAGAAGATTAAATTTTCTTAAAAGATCTCTGAAAAGGTTCCTAAAATGATCCCAGCCAAGTTGAATTTGGGAAAGCATTTTATGGAAATGTTCCATTTTAATGAGGTGCAGTGGGAGGCTGAACATGTTCCAGTTGCCCAATTGGAACAAAATATAAGGCAAAGCATTCGGAAACAGGAAAACTGCACTATAAATAAACAATTAAAAAAATACAAGAAGGCTGAACAAACTAAAATATCTCAGCATCATCAAAACTAAACACTTCAACATTATACCAACAGAGATGAAAGTCAAATGGTGCACTGGAACGTTTCCTCTCAAAAAATCATTATAATCAATAAAATTCCAATAGGAAATTTCTTCTTTTTTTCAGACTGGGGTTTGGATGCTGAGCTGTTGGAACAGGCTTTGACTCCTTTTCCTCCAAAGAAAATTGCTGCTGTCCTGACCTCCTCAGCAAAGGTGATGCAGGAGAATGGAATTGTTACTCATTCTTACTGAAGGAAACCTATGTTTTCTATAAAATTGGTGGTCTTGGCTGATTTCTCAGCAAAAATGCTTTAAGGAGAGGTAAAGCAAAGCTATTGTTACCCAGACTTTCTTCCTGTAAGGACCCATCCTACAGTGCATTTACTGGTATGCTCTGAAATACCATAAATCATTCTGACAACGTGATACTTGTCAAAATAAAGGCATAAAATACGTTTTGGAATAAAATCTCCTCAATCATATTTATTTGTTAGCTTGCTGGTGCCATTTGGCTTTTCTCAGTGGGTTTCCCAGTTGTTAGGGGGAATTAGTGAGATTCTGCTGGAAAAACAGCCCCATGTGCATATTCACACACTGAATTTCTGCATCCAGCACTGTGCACTCATTCAAGAGAACTAAAAATAAAGCTTTCAAAGGACACTTCAGCTTTCCTGCTGTATTTTTTTCCCCTTTTCCAGCTTTTTTCCCCATCCCTCTTGCCAAATACTCCACTAATGCTCAACAGCGGCATGGTTTAAGGGAGTCCTGCATGGAAAGCTCCTTCAGCTGCTTAGCCCAACAGCATAAATTTGATCTCGTAATTAGTATTCAGTTCAGCATCTTGGATAGAAACCACTGTTACAGCCAAGAGGTGGTTTAAATCACATAAATCATAGATCAATGACAGAACTCTAAGCACTGGGTAGATTACAAAAGTAAGCTTTAGTTAAAAATAGATTAACCATTTCCCTGCAGGAATTCCTTCAAGCAAGCCCTGAATATAAAACAAATAAAGTTAAATCTGATTTTTTTTTTCCCTAATGTATGCATATACTAGATGAATTGTTCTTTCCCCTGACAGTTACACACTGATTAAAGAAATGTGTTAACATGCTATTTCAATGGAAAATATTGTAAATTGTAGGGACTTTATTTTTTTTAATGAGCCTTTAATAGCCAAAAAGTACATCCCAGCAATATTGTGTACAGCCAGGCTTATAGCACATATCCCAGGAGCTGACAGATACTTCTTCAGCTGCTGGTTTTATAAAAAGGGCAAAAAATCCTTCCCAAGCCAAGAAAAAATGTTTTTAAGGAGTTTTTTTGAAGTATTTTGTGTTTTAAATTTAACTAAGGGAGCACCCAGTCGTAGGAAGCATCACAAACCGTCAGCTGTCCTGCTTAAATGCCCATGGGGGTACTCAGCATCTTGGAGGATTGTGTCCAAGATCACCAAATTATCAAAAGTTCAAGGGAAGAAGAAATATGAGGCTGAATCTCTTCTCCTTGACTAAGGAATACAGGAGGGTTTGGCTCCTGCAAGGTAATTCTGTCAGTGTAAACCCCACACTGAGGTGTTCCAGGAGAGTCACCCAGGAATCTGTCCTGCAACCTGGGAAGTAGAGATATAAATTAAAAGTGTGTTCCTGCTCCTGTACATTGCACTATGCTTGCCTCCCATCGGGTCACACATTATTAATAAGAAGAAAAAAATAAATAAAGAAAAAAAAAATGAAAACAAAAAGACTTTGCAGCTTCTCAAGGACAATTTGTGTGCCCGTTTTTTTAGTTTCAGAATTGAAAGCCAGGAATGCTTCAGCAGCACCTCAGCCATTCCTCAGGCCAGGGAATTGCAGAATTCCAGCCATCAAGTCTGGAATAGCACCCTCAGGTTCCTCCCAGTGACCAGCACAGGGAAAGAGCCCGGAAAACTCACACGGTCTGAGGCAGCTCTGGCCACATTGGAGAGGAAAAGCAGCCTGAGCATCCTCACCAGTCCTGCCACCTTCTGTGCCCTTTTCGAGGCTGGAAATGCAGCTTCAAATTAGTAAATAAACAAAGGGAGAGAAACCCAACATTTCCTATCCCTGGACTAACAAATTATGATTGAATGGAGAACAGAAAATACAGAAACTCACCCCAATAAAAAGTTGCACAATTCTTCAACCAGTAAATAACTTTTATAGCCATGATATAGTGAAGCCAAACTTCCCAGTCACTGATACCTGGTTGTATATTTAACTTCCTACAGATGACAAAAATGTGAATGCAATTTGTGTTGCCACAGCTCGAATTAAAAAAAAAAAAAAAAGTAATACTGCATTTATAAACATTAACATTTGTTTTCAAATACTCCAGCTCCATCAAAAAGAACATTTTTAAACTTTGAGTGCTTTATGGAAATGACTTTTTTCAATTTCTAAGGATTTTTTTTCAGCATAAGAAGAAATAATAAAGTGAGCTGCTTGATGGTTATTGCGACAATTCAGGTTTCTTTATCTCTGCCGAGGTCAGGATGAATAACACAGAAAACGAGGGATTGAGTTCGGACTTGGTTGTTTATTATATCTTATCTATTTACAGTATTTACAGACTCATGAGCCGTGAGCTTAACTAGCAAGCTAGAAAAATGAAGTAAAATGGATTGCTTCTAACTCTTTTCAAGGTTATTTAAGCGATAATCCCCCGATAGCAAGGTGACACCTATATTATTTATACTTTTGACCCAATAATGACCACCCAAGGCCTGCAATGCAGACCCTTTTCACCCAATTACAGAAAACCACCTAAACCCATGAAGAAAAAGGAAGAAGAAGGTGAAGAAGAAGGACTTAGACAACACCCAAAATACTCCATCTTGACTCAGACGCATTACTATATACTAAAATCCCAAAATCCAGGTTTCCAGAATTCCAACAGTTATTTGAGGAACAACATTCAGATTTCAAAACTGGCTTCCTGTGTGATAGAAGACTGCAATATATGCAATCAAGACAGAGATTCAAACAATAATAACTAGCAGAGGCTCCAGGGCATTGCAGAACGTGTAATTTATTTCAGCCCCGTTCCTTTAAACATCAGTCCTATGAGTAGTTCAGTGGAAAATAGATGGGGCTGCTCTTGTAAGTATAGACTATTCATACAGGGAGGTTTTCAAAGGCTCTGCATTTTCCAAAGTGCTGAAAAATGCATATCAAGTTTAGTAAAACTAAAGAAGGGAAATAAAAAAAAGGGGGGGGGGGGGGGGGGAAGGAGGAAGGATCTCTTGTAATATGCCAAATTGCTGGAGAGATGTCAGGGTTAATTTTTAAAGGCACATTTCCCTCCAGCAACAATTCTCTTTAATTATTTCAATGTGAAACACATTATCAGACATGTTCCTTGCCTGTTCTCAGCTTGCTGACACAAGACAGGTACAAGATGCTCCCTCTCCTCTGCCGATACTCACACACAGTGCTGGGCACTCCGGTGCTGCCTGGAGGGGAGTGTGGGCAGCTCCTCCTGCACCTCCAGCCCCTTCTACCAAACCCCTGGGGCCACCTCCCCACAGCCACAGCACTAAAACAGGGAAGGAGAAGGTCAAGGAGAAGCCACAGGATTTCAGAGCATGGCCCTGGACATGCACCAGCACCAAGAGGAGCAGGAAGATGCAGCCACAGCAGGTTCAGGGTTATCAGGTAACTATAACACAAGGGCCAGTCTTCCAGCAGGTTTGCATGGGGATTTAGCCAGATTTTGGTGGGTTTTTTTCCTTTACTTTCGTGTTTAATAGTTGTGGTGGTGTGTTTTTGTTGTTATTCTGAAGTTATTCTCCCAATGGTTTGTTCCTGTTTTCCCCCTGATAAGTTTGGTTTTACCCCAAGTTTTCAGATTGTGAGTGCCTCCTTACTCCCCTCCCCATTACATCCCTGATTGGTTGAAGAATTGTATCCTCCCCCTGTTCCTCCCCTGTTTAAAAGACTGTGCAAGCATGGGCTCTTCGGTTTTTTTCGCCACTACACCCCTTGGGGAGTAAATCTTTTGAGAAGCACGCGAGAAACCTTCTCCCTATTCTTTGCTCCAATCCATGGTGCATCATAACCAACAGCCGTAGAGAGCAGCCTCGCTGATGTGGTATTCAGCAGCTCTGCTCCACCACCACCTGAGCCTGATTCGGCACGGGGGTGGCCACTCTTGGCACATGCCAGAGAGTGCGAGCTAGCTGGGTTTCTCCGGCATCACGTCAAATAGACATGAAGAATAGACAACAGGTCAGACAAATCCCAGTGAGGGAGTCACTGGCCCACTGCAGCACAATGAGCTGCTGCAGGACACGGTCCTGTTGAATTCTTCTTCAGGAATTTATGAGAAACACTTTCTGTTCCTCCCAAGTGGGAAAGGACACTGCTCAGAGACCCAAAATAAAATATCAGCTCAAAATCACAAGGGACAGTGGTTTCAAATTTAGACATGTAGAAGGAACCTTGCTCTAACGCATCGGCTCAGTGTCACACAGCAGCATGGTTGGTCAAATATTCCAGCTGGGAAAGGGGATTTCTGTTTTCCCACATAATTTCAGACTTGTGAGATATGTATTTAAGATTCTTAAATATGCCCGAATCACATCAATCTATTCAACCCTTGTTCTGGTGCAAGAAAAGTCTAATCCTTTTCTTGGGAGGGAAGAGGCTTCAGACCAACTCTAGCAGATCAGCTGCAATCTTGTTGGGGAGGAAGAAGCCAAAAAACCCTATAAATATGATTGCCTCTATTCTGAGAATGAGAAACCTGTAGGTGAGATAGAATTGAAAGTAAGTTTTGATGTTTGAGATGTATTAGATACTGGATCTCTGGGAAAACAGTGATGTGACCATCTGAAGGTTACCTGCAGCCAGACCCAGAGGTCAAATGGAATGTTCTGTCTCACCCCTCAATGTATGGTTCATCCCACACCTGTAACCCTCCCCTGAAGTATCAGGTATCTGTAACCCCATTGGCCCAAGTCCTGTTCCAGCCCACCTTGAAGACCCCTGATAAGGGGTCCCAGGGGGGCTGGACGGTCTCTTTTTGCTCGCACCCTTCCCCGAGGACTTTCCTCTCTTGGAATTTCCTCTCCCTACTTCTCCCTTCCCCCACTTTCCTAGGCCTTGCCACGAGCTGCAGCCTGGCAGCTCAGAGCAAGGCCCCCACATCCCTTACAATAAACCTCATCTTCTAAAACCTAACTTCAGAGATCTCTCGTCTACATTTATCTACACCGTCCTGGAGTCCTCAGCAGCAGGAGGAAGCTATTTCTACACAATCTAACGGCCTTTTTTATCCCAGCTCCAGTAAAACTCACTATAGAGCCAGTCATGAGATTAAAAGCTTTTTTAAGTTGCTATCTTGGGAAATTTCTTTCAAGGAAATTACTACAAAGCCTTGTTTTAGTGTGTTCCCCTACTGTGAGTCCTACTGTGTTTTTTTAATAAGGAAAACCATCCATCCATAGAGGTGTATCTTGTTCTCCATGCTTGAGTGTCTAACAGCAGGCACATACAGTAGACACTCTGATGTTTTGCCTCTTTAATTTTTTATTCCATAATGTTGGTGCCTGGTTCTCCTGACTGCACCTTTCAGAGCAGTTTAATTATGGGTGTGCACAGAATTTTGAGAGGGGATTTTCAGTGATAATATTCAGATGTTAGGGACAAGTTTAATACAGAAAGATATCCAGATTATTTTTTTTTAATCATAAAATAAAATCCTTCTATGCAGTTATCACAGGATGGAAAGTGAGATAATATTACCAAAGGAAAAAATAAAAATACTTCAAGGCTAAACCAGAAAATAATATAGAGATGCTTCATTCAGTCTTTAAAAGATGCTTCATATGGAGATGCTTCGTACAGATATAGAGGTGCTTCATATAGATATAGAGATGCTTCATTTTAGTCTTTAAGAAGACAACCTTATGTTAAATATGAAAGTATGGCAGATCCATCACCGAGCTTTCAAGCAAATAGGACACAGACATAGGTTTCCACACTTAAATTCCCAACCAAATGGAAATAGCTCATGCCACTGAATTTATTAGCCCAAGGATTTTACTCCTGATTTTGATGCATTTTTTTAAATTGAGCCAAGCAGCCCCCTGATAAAAAGTTACTGTACCACTCAGATATCAGGCTTGGAACTCTTTTTTATAATAACAAGCCAGGTACAGGGTTATAAATAAACCCTGTTCCATTGACTCCAGACAGGGTATGAAAATTGATTCAATGAAGAACCATCAGTCCTTACCAGCTGAGTATCTGTCCCTCTAATCACAACTAAAAAGATTTTCTGAGTCAATTAAAGTCTTGAAGCCTTTACTTGCTCACACAAAATCCCTTCTAACAATGCCTTTATTTAAATCCTAACAAACTGAGCACATGCTCTGCCTGATGCCATGGGTGCTGCTGGAGATTGAAATCTCCGCTCATCCCAAGGCTTCGGACTCTTCCCTCATGGCTCACGTGGGCCAGGATCACACCTGACTGCCCCCAGTCCTGACATCTTCCTTCGGTGTCTGACACAAAAATTAGCACATTTATTATTTTTGCCAAGGGGAGGGAGCACGACCCACAGGAAGCAAACATGTACCTTTGCTGCCAGAGTGAGAGTACTTTAATTTCCAAATTACACCCATAAATAAATCAAGGCGCAGAAGCTGATAAAATGAAAGATTATGAAAATAGTAATATCCCGCGAAATCTTGAAAGGCATCCTAATTCCTCAAACAATTATCTTCTGTCATATTTCAGAGTAGCCCATGTAGTTCAAGAACAGAAAATACAAATGTGCTCCTTTAAAATTCATGAAACCACTCATTCTGTCATAAAAGCAGGCATTGTTCATGGCTACTTATTTTACACAGTCTCATAACTAATACTGACAGATACTAAAAAAAAAAAGAAAAAGAGCACTGGACAAAGAGCTCGAGCTGCTCAATTCTTACATTTTTATGCTTGAAATGGAAAATAAAATCATATATTATAGATGGCAGCAAAATTTCTGGTATAATTAAATCAAAATTTGTAGATAAAAATGATATTGTACAAAGAATTGTGGTGTAGTGCTCCCAGGATTGGGCTGTGCTGCATCCATGACAACAGGATGGAAGGTTGCTTTTAATACTATTATCTTACATACCCACAGCTGAATGCTAATGCAGCTATACTGAGGAAATCAAGTTTCAGATCTGTATCCACTGAACTTGCATCCACCAGGCAGGGACTTTAAAAGCCAGGCGAGCACACAAAGACCAATATTATAGCTCTGTCAACTCCCCAAAAGTCACAGATTTCAAAAGGTATACACAAATATTAATTGTCAGGTAGTTCTGTGCCGAGGAGCAGAACGGAGGTTTTGTGGCCATAATTCTCTGCCAATTCCAGCTGATAAAATGGAGGCACTGAAGGAAGGAGTGAAGATTAACTGGGATCAGTTCATGTTCCCTGCTCTGACACTCAGTGACGTGTCCCTTGTGAACATTGTGTCAGGAAGGTTTTTCCCTCTTTTCCTCACTGAAGGAGATAGAAAATGTGGGAAAGCAGCTGGGCAGCCTTGTTTTCCAACACTTCTATTGACCCAGCCTTTGTGTTGTGGACTCCCCATCCCTGGAAGTGCCCAAGGCCAAGCTGGACAGGGTTTGGAGCAACCCAGGATAGTGGAAGGTGTCCCTGCCCATGGCAGAGGGTGGGAATGGATGGGCTTTGAGGCCTTCCAAACCCAAACCATTCCATGATTCCATCCTGGCTGGGGGACATGACTTATTAAAGAAAATATGGGTACTGATCTAGTATCGATACCCAACTGAGACAGACAAAAACTCTCTAACAGTTTAAAGTTAGAAAGTGTATGTTTATTACGGCACCGGACAGTGTGCGGGATAGCTCCCAAATTCACACCGCAATTTACATGTGATTACAGAGTCCTTTTATTTACAAAAGTATTGAATACCCAAAACACAAATGCATATCCATAACCCTGGTACATCCCATTCCCTGCTTTGTATGGTAATTAGCTCAAAAGCTATTAAGCATGCGTAGTTTGTTCTTTGAAATGGGTTGGTGGTCCTTTTCATGGGGAGGGGTCCCCAAAATGAGGAAGTAAAGAAGTCTTCCTCGTTCTGACCTTTCTACCTTTTCAATGCAAATGTGATAAATGAACCCTTGGTAGGACTCCTATTTCATGTCTTCGTGACCGTTCAATGAGTTTCTGAGCAGAGGAGGCCTACAATTGTCTTATGTTCCTGAAAGCTATTCATCAGTTTCTATATTCTTCATTATAAACACAGCTAACCAAACAAAGTTGACAAGTAATCAGTTATTCTAATATGGAAGAGTGATCCCAAACCCAATTTCTCTTAGTTAATTACTAACTTTTAATTTCAGCAAAGCCTACCTATCTACTTTAGTTAATTTCAGCAAAGCTTATCTCTAACTAAAATCTTAACCCCTCTAAAAATCCTTAATTCTCTAAAGTCTATGTCTCAGACAGACAGAGCTCCTGGTCCTTGCCTGCCCTATGCCTGCACAAGGAGTCTCTGCTCTCCCATGGGAATCTCCATATCTGCCCAAGCTCCCTCTACAATCACCTCCAACTTCTCAATTCATCTTGTCCTGATTTAGTAACATTTGCTGTAAAATCACATATCTACATTAAAGATACCTATTTTTTGTTATAAAATCATAAAAACATTTTTAAAATACTGATTTACTTGAGGGCAACTGGATTAATATTCCCAAAATTCCAGTTTTGAGCTGTCCTGTGAAATCATGGCATCCTTCCTCCTCAGTACCAACAAAATCAAAAGGGTTCTGTGAGTTCCCAGGTGAAGAAGTCCTCTTAAGCCTTGTTCTACCAGAAGTGACCCCACAGCACTGATCCATCAGTGTTCCAAAGGGGAACACAGCCCCACCAATGCTGAAGCACTCAGATCATTTTCAGACACCTCACACTACTTTTCCTTCTCCAACTCCCTACACTTCCAGGTGGAGAACTCCAAACTATTTGAGCTACTGACCACTGTCCTAAAATAGGTTGTAACCTGTAGTTATCCAAATCCTTCTTCTTGATAAACCATTGGCTCATAGCCTGGACAATTAATTTTTAGATGCACTTCGAAATTCTGATGCACTGCAGGAAATTCTGGATCTCTGGTGCTCTGGCTTTATCTCACACAGTCAACCATGTGGACAAGTAAAAATGCCCTTATTTTCTGTCTGAAAGAATTCTCAGAGCTACTGTAAAGAAAAAAGAGGTGGTAAAATAAAGAATATATAAAGAAATCAGTTGTAGTGCATTAATTTGGTTTATATTGTATTTCATTTTGGGTTTTTTAATGTGTCTTCTGTTCCCTGGAAACTGTATCACATGGTTTGTCCCTGCTCGGCCGTGCCCATCCTCCCACACTGGAATGTAACCCAACTCTGTTCCACACCCACCTTGGCCCTGATTGGGTAGTGGCTTGTCCCTGCCTCTAGGCCCTGCCCCCTGGATAAAAGCCCTGGGAGGAAGGCGGGGGCGGTCTCTTTTGCACGGGATCGGGACAGGGACGGGAGCAGATTGGGCTCTGGACAAAATAAAGCCATAATTCCCCCTAGACAAAGAGCAGACTATGCCTTTTGCCATCGACAGTTGCCTGTTCTCTCAAAAGAACCCCCACAGAAATCTAAAAAAGTAAAGATAATAAAGTAAACTGAGGCAACTGAGTTAAAATATTGAGAAGAGGCACTTGTGAAGGATTTCCAAGTCCATCAGGACTTGCAGATCAAGCTCATGGAGTGCAAACCCCTGCCGAAGTTCAGTTCCCAAGGGGTTTTTTTCCCCGTTTTTTCCTTTTTCTCCACAAAACCATGGTTTCAGTAGGGCAGCAAAGATGCTTCATTTAACAAAAGCAAAAGGGGGAAACAACAGTGACAAAGATGACAGCCTTAGCCTCCAAGTGGCAGAATGTAAAAAAAGTTGTAGCATTTTATGATACTGTAATTGAAAAAAGTATTAAGTTGTTAGTGGAAGTGTATTTAAGGGAAGCCCCACATGTGGATATAATAGAAAATTAACCCTCAGAGCTTAGAAAGTCCCTGAGGATGTAGAATCCATCATGAAGTTACCTCCTGTCCCAGATTTTCTCGTTGCTTGCCTCTGCTGACAACAGTTGTCTTTTCATTATAGAATTTGATATCAATTTACTCAGACACCAGGGGCAAGAAAGGATTTCACTTCCTTCATCTGAAAGACACTTATGTACAGAATTAGGACTTTGAATGGATGCCAGAGTAAAATAGTTACACATTCTCTAAACCCATAACCACAGGTGGCCTCAGCAAATGGTCCAAAGCCTCTCAGGGCTGCCCAGGCAGCCACAATCCTCCCAAATTTCTGATGATTTCAGTAGGGACAGCCTCCCTGATTGCAAGGATCTCCTTCCAGGCAGCTCCTGTTTCCAAACCAACTCCACAGAGAAATGTCCAGGTTGATAATGCCCTCCTCCAGACTATCACAGAAAAATGGGTAAAGTTGGAGGCACCACTGGTGCCAACCTCTCTGCTCAGGCAAGGTCTTCCTGGAGCACATGGCACAGGGTTGTGTCCAAATTGTTCTGGAATCCCATCCTCCTGCAGCAGAGAGTGCAGGGAGTGACTGCTCCCAGTGCATTTGCAGGTTTAAATCCCTCAGAACTGGTTTGTCTCTATTTTAAACATTAAATTAAATTCAGATGATACAACAAATAACCTCAGGAAGGGGTTCACCTCCCTGTACTGGCTTGAAAGCAAAACCAGTGACTCCAAGTCAGAAAAAACAATTTAATAGGAGGGAAAAATAAAATAAAATAAAATAAAATAAAATAAAATAAAATAAAATAAAAGCAATAGTACAAAAGATCACTGACAGAGTCAGAATACAGCTTGACACTCTCTTAGTTAGGGGGGTGGCAGCAGTCCAGATGAAGTGGTCTTGTTGAAGCAGTGATCCCGTAGAAAGGTCTGGTAGCTCTTGTCCTCTGGGAATCCAGTGGGTAAGGCTGCCTGTGCTGTCCCAAATACCAGATTATATCCAGGTGGGAATGCTTGGCTCCTCCCCCTGGGCAGAGCATCTCACAATGGGCTGATATCATTTTATCAGTCTTGTAATGGGTCCTTGATTGCCCATTAAACAGAGATAGCTCCCAGAGGGAGTTATCTATGAGTCATGTGTAGCAAGGCATTGATGGGCCATTAACAGAAGATAGTCTGGAGGAAGGGGGCAAGGGCAACACTGCCCCACCTAGTTTCAACAGCTCATGTAGATGGTGATGGAATACATACTTTGGGCACATCTTACATTGTAACCTAGGACATACTCCTCTAACCCGAAACTCACTGTGAAACTTTCCCACTTAGAAATGTTTTCAAAGGCTTTGACTACTTTCTTTTTCAAACCTTGCTTACATTGAGGATTTATCATAGAAACCTTCACAATAAAATGAGCTGCCTCAAGAATAAAATTGCTGTGCAATGACTGGTTCTGCCCCCACAAGGGATCTGATTCGGGTGCTCAGTAAGAACCCAGTGGCCTGGTGACAGCTCTGGCAGGGGGGCAGTCCTGTCTGAGATGTGGAGTTGCTCCCACTGTGCTTTCTGCTCACCCAGAGCTGGGCTCAAATGCGAATCTGACTCTGCAACCGAAGAGACTTGCAGCAAGCAGAGCTTGTGCTTTGTTACAGCCAGGAGCAACCTAAATTGGACACCTAAAATTAGACAGCATGAATTTTCTTCTGAACATCCCTGCATCTTGATGGTGGAAGGGTGGAAAATGAAGGATGGAAGGTTTCTCTCCAAAAACAGGGAGCAAAAGGAAATGCAAAACCATCAGCAGTTGCTGTTCCTCCATAATATTTTATCATATTCCTTTCATGTTCCAGTAAGGTTCCCCACCCTGAGCCCCCCTCTCGGGCTGGCAATTTGGTAGAAGATGTTAAAACCAGCCTGAAAAACTGTGAGACACCAGGCAGATCTTTCCCTCAGATCAGCTGCTTCATTGCCCTCACCTCAACTTCAGCAGAGACTGAACACAATACCCCCCCCCCCCCCTTTCTGCCCACAAGCCCCACTTTCCACCCATGGGGAAAGTCTACATACTCCTTTTTTATCCCTCAGTCACTTTTCAACATGGCAAGCACCCAAACCCATTAATCCAGCAACATTCAGATCATAACTTTTTATCCTCACAAGTACCTCTGATCCAGTGTCTTGGTTTTGAAAGACAGTTGTCAGCCAAGGAAAGCTAGAGGCTCCCTTGGAATGGAGAATGTAAACCCCCGTCCCTCCAAATTATTATAATTTTGCAATTAGGGGCTTTCAAGCAAAGATATGGGAATAGGAGTAACAGTTCTTTACTAGGAATATTAAAAATAAATAAATAAATAAATGAAGCAAACAAAAATCCTCGAAAAAACCCTGACAGAGTCAGGGATACGACCTGGCACCCTGGTGGTCAGGGTGTTAGAAGCAGTCCAAATAAGTCCTCCCAGAGTAACAGATGTGGTTCTGTGGAGTAGAGATGGTCCTGTAGAAAGTCCAGTGGTGACGAGATGGGTGCTGTCTTCCTCCGGGAATCCAGTGGAAAAAAATGGGCACCTTGTGTCCTTCAGTCCCAGTTTTTATCTAGCTAGGAACAGCTGGCTCCCCCCCCCCCCCCCCCACTGGGTGGAGCATCTCACAATGGGATGATGGAATGTGTCATGTCATTGGTGGGCCCTAATGGCCCATTATCAGGAGATGTCCCCCTGGAGGATGGAGGGGTGGTGAAACAGATAAGAAACACTGTCCCACCTGTTTTTAATGGCTGGGCCATTATCAGAAGGCATCCATCCCCCTCCCCCCTGGAGTTGCAAGAGATAAGGAAAAAACATCTCCCAAAAAACAGCTTTCAACAGATGAAATAGAATACACATTTTTAGGTTACATAATCCAATACATCCAGGATGGGCTCCATGGGCAGGAGTGGGAGTGATGATCCCAGTAGTTGCAATAAAAATGCTCAGACCAGCTTGATCTTTGCCATACTTGAATAATACTTGGGCAGGCAGGGGTATAATAGACTGAATATTTTTATTGGATGTTTTAAAAATAGAGATATGATCTGACTGTGATTCTTTAGTGTTTATTTCAGCAAAATTCTGATGTCATGTTGTTTGTTAAATAAAAAATCATAGAACGGTTTGGTTTGGAAGAGACACTAAAGCTCATTCAGTTTCAACTCCCCTGCAATGGGCAGGGACATCTTCCACTAGACCAGGTGGAAAAATCACATCCCCTCAGTCCAAGAGTTTTCTATTCGTCACCAGTTAATACTCCCTTCAACTCAGGTACTCAATTTTCATCCTCTCTCACATTTTGCTCTTTTTCTTAAACAGATATTCCTGTTTTGCCAAAGACACACCAAAAATCATTTGGATTTCTGTTAGTCGGACAGAGCTTTTACCAGACAGGGAGTTACAGGGGCAGAACTGGCTGCTCGGGCTGAAGCTGCATTGAAAAATGCCCTCTATAAACATGACACCGGCCTTGTTGCAGTATCAGAAAATCCCAGTCAGACCCTGTGAACATGGAAATCCCCTGGTTCCTCATCTCCCTGTGCCTGCAAAACCAGGCACTTGTTGCTGGGAGCTTCTGCACTCCCAGCACCAGAGCCCAGCTTTCCCCACCGCATTCCTCTGCCCTTCCCTGGAAGCGAGCTCAGATCAACTCAACCTTTGTTCAACAACTTCTGATACAGATTTCCCGTTTTTCCCAATTTTTACACTAATTCCCTGACAGGCTTTTTCTCAGCCGTGTTTGCAGGGTGGGCAGGGCTTTCCCTCCTCCTCCTCCCTGGCAAAGAGCCCATCTGGCATCCATGTGGCAGCTCTTGCTAAGCGGGATCTGGTGGAAAAGTGTCGCATTCCCAGTGGCAATCCCAGCCACAGCAGCACAAGGACACTCAGGGAAATCACTTCCAGACTATTCTAGTATTTTATTTTATTTTATTTTATTTTATTTTTCCCCAAAGTGTGGAGTATCTCATATGCATAAAAATCTCATTTTCCTGCAACTCACAGTGGGGACACTGCATGGGGCTGCAGGGATGTGTTTTTAAACCTCTCCAAAGGCTTAAGGTCTTCCCTAAACTTGGCTCAAGGTCCTGCCTAAGCTCAGCTCCAGCTGCATCATTCAAGGGTCTCAGTGCACAACACTGATGAAAAGAGCAGGGAGAAGACATTTGCTACACCAAGTTACCTCAGTGTCCTAGGGTAACTTTATGATGCCTGTATCCCCAATTGTCTGTTCTGTTTGTGCTGAATATTGAGTCCTGTGCCTTTAAGACTGGTTCTAAGAGCAAGGAGAAGCGCGGAGTTTGTTTTGAGAAAACTGCCTGACTCCTCCACATTCTGCTGCGGACAGCGTGTTCGGCGGAGGCTTGGAGAGACTGCAGGACAGAGATCTTTTTTTTTGCTTTTAGTTAGTTTCAGCTAGCTAGGGCAGAGAAGTTCCCTGGACTGTTTTTTTCCTTTTTCTTGGAACTGTTTAAACCTGCTCTGGACTGAAAACCCAAGGGAGCACTGGGGGCTGCACCTGCGGCCCACCGGGGCCTGGACCTCGGCATTTTCCAGCAGCGCCAGAGGGACTGGGACTGAGGAGACGCTGAGAGAGAGCCAAACTACACCCACGGCAAGGACTTTCTCAATTTGCCATCTCACTTCAGAAGGAGAGGTTTTATTGTTTCATACTATTCATTCTTTATACTTGTATGCACTTCATTTGTTTAGTAAAATAGTTTTTTCCACTTTTCTCCAAAGAGGGTTTTGGGTTTTTTTCCGGACCGGTTGGAGGGAGGGGCCACGTGGGTTTGCTTCCTTGGAGGGATCCTATACAGGGGTTTTCTCCCAAATTTGTCCCAAACCAGGACACTCAGTTAAAAGCTGTTTGGGTTTAATCCATCCCATTTAGAACCCTTTGTGTTACAGGGGGAAGGGAGTCTATACAGAGTTGAAAAAAAAAAATGCACTGCTCACATTTTTAAAAGTCACCTTGAGCAGTTATAAATTACATAAAGTTGCTCCTGTTCCTGTTGGAGCTGTGCCAAAGTTATCTGAGGTGAAGGACATAAGGTGGCAACCCCAAACTTGGGAAAGAAAAGTTCCCAAATGGGGCCTTTTCACATACACAAAATTAGAATATTGTGGGAGATTAGGGACAGGCGGTCGGAAGATATCGCGTTGTACGGGCAGACAGAACCCCTCCCTCAATTCTTAGTTGGTTAGTGTCCTTGATAAGGTAAGCAATACCTAACTTGTAACGTAAGCAGACGGAAGTGACGTAGCAAACAGAGGTTTTATAACTCCATGTAACCAGCTAATAAACGCCATTAGCCGTCCACCACATTGGTGTCTGTGAGCTGGTGGTCCAAGCAGCCTGGGTGTGGCTGCCGTGTCGTTCCTGGAACCAGGTCGCTACGCCTCAGCGGAGGCAGCAAGTGGTGCCGAAGCCCCAGGAGTTGCCCGGGAGAACGGGAGTCGCTTGGACGGGTGAACGACGGCCGAGCGGCTGGGCCAGCTCAGCCGGAGGGACGCCTCCGGACCCACGCAGAGGATGGAAGCCCTCGTGAAGGTCATTTCTCAGATTCATAAGCAATGGGGAATTGATTGTAAAGCAAAAGATTTTACCCTTGCAGTGACGAGGCTTTTGCAACTTAGTATTATTGATAGACCGGTGGATATCCTCCACCCAGATGTTTGGGATCAATGTACTAAGGCTCTTGCTGAAGACACAATGTCTTCCGGCTCAGGGAAAAATCTTAAAGCATGGGGAAGGGCCGTAAAATCTTTACAGAAGGCTCTGCACGAGCAAGAAACCTGGAGAGCTGCCCGAAATTGTTTAAAGGTTTCCCCCCAACTGGGTATCGCAGCAGCAACGCAAACTTTCTCAGAGGGAACTGTTGTTGAGAATTTTCAAAGTCTAAAAGAATGTAGTCTGAATGTTAGTGATAATGCTCAGAGTGTTGATGAAGTCAGTTCGGCCGAATGCATAGGCTCAGGCTCAGAAAATCAAGAGCTCGCTTCAAAGCCTCCAAGCTCAAGGTCGCTCACTGAAGAGATAAAACAGATGCAGTCATTTTACAACGGTCTAGCTGAAGAAGCTAGGAATGCTGAAAAAGCGGGGGAGGGACGTCCACCTTATGCGCCTCAAGATAGCGCTGAATCCGAGAGGGAAAGCAGCAACTATACTGCAGAAAACAAGGAAATTCGTTTATATAGTAGGCTTGTTGCCAATGAAAACAAAGAGAGCTCGTTTGCTAACGCGGGGGCGCGCAAGCAGAAAAAGGGAGGAGAGCGCAAAGAGAGAGCTGAAGCTAATCTTTGCCAAAAAGCACGTTTTTCTAAGGCAAGAAGCTCCCTCAGCAGGAGGCGGGGGGAGCGCAGGTGCAGGGGGCGGCTCAGCCCTGAGGGAAAGGGGCGGGGTCGGACCCCGACCAAAAGGGTCCAGAGCCCGGAAGCAGCCAGTCAGTCGACTTCTGGCTCTGATTCGGACTTCAGCTGGGACTGGGACAGCCAGTCCTCTGCTGCCGGCTCTGACTCCGGCTCTGACAAAGAAGAAGTAACAGTATATAAAATCAGTAACAACAATGTTTCTACTTGGGTTGAGGGGAAGTCAGAAAAAGAACGAACTCCTCTCACAGACTGGAAGAAGATAAAAATGGCATGCTTTAAATGCAGCCAGGCATTTAAATTGGGCAAACGTGCAAATTATCAGACTCCCACCTTCAGTGCCCCAGTCATTCAAACCCTATCAGATTCTCACAGCATGCAGACACAGGAGAGAGGCCACATCTGGCACCTCCTCCTCATTCCGTCCTTTAGCTATCTACCAAAAACCTAAGTCAGATCCTTACAATCTGTTTCTTAGTGTGTTAAATGCTACCTTTTTGTCATTGAACCAATCCAATCCGAACTTTACAAAATCATGCTGGTTATGTTATAATGCAGAACCTCCTTTTTATGAGGGTGTCGCCCTTGATGCTCCTTTTGAATATTCTGCAGCAAACAATCCACACAACTGTAAGTGGGACACACCCCGGAGAGAAATTACCCTGAGTCAAGTCACAGGCCGAGGCAAATGCTTTGGCAGTGTAACCGTAGCAAAGCAGATGGGAAATATCTGTACTGAGTTCATCCAACCTAGTCAAAAGACTGATAAGTGGGCAGTTCCGTTCCTATCAGGAATGTGGGTCTGTCAACAAATCGGAATAACTCCCTGTGTGTACCTTAGCAAACTCAATAACCTTGCTGACTTTTGTGTCCAAGTTCTGATTGTTCCTAGAGTCCTGTATCACCAAGAAGAAGAAATGTATCACTTTTTAGAAGAAACTATCCTGCTCCGCAAAAGAGAAGTAATAACAGGTATAACCATTGCAATGCTCCTTGGCCTAGGAGCCACTGGCACAGCCACAGGTGTTTCAGCTCTCGTGACCCAACATCAAAGACTTTCTCAGCTGCAAATGACAATTGACGAAGACTTACAGAGAATTGAAAAATCCATCTCCTCTCTGGAAAGATCTATCTCCTCGCTTTCGGAAGTCGTCCTGCAGAACAGGCGAGGACTGGACCTCTTGCTCATGCAGCAAGGAGGCCTGTGTGCCGCCTTGAGAAAAGAATGCTGTTTTTATGCAGACCATACCAGAGTCGTGCGAGACTCCATGGCCGAGCTGAGAGAAAGACTGGCCCAGAGAAAGAGAGAGAGAGAGGCCCAACGAGGATGGTTCGAGTCATGGTTCAATCAGTCACCATGGCTAGCCACCCTTGTTCCCACCTTAATAGGCCCTCTGTGGTGGTTTCAGGCAGATTTTGGGAGAAACCCTCCCACAGGGTCCCCCTCCCCTCCTCCAACTGGTTCGGGAAAAAAGATTTCCTCAGAGAGAAGTGGAAAAAACCTGTTTATTAAACAGGCAAAGCACTCCCAGCACAATACCCGATGACAAGAGCTTCGTGCCGCTTACGGAGGGATAACAAACTTAAAGAAAGTCTCCTCGAGGGTCGTCACTGTGCTCCACCGCTCCGTCTCCGCTGACGCTGGGAGAAAAGGAGATGTGCAGGGCTGGTCTTGGTGGGGTGGGTCCCCTGTGGAGGCCCCCGGTGCTTCCCCAGGTCCTTAGTCCGGAGAGGTTGGAACAGTTCCGAGGAGAGGACAAAAAAAGCAAAAAGGAAGGAAAAAAGGACAAAAAAAGAAAAAGAACAAAAAAGCAAAAAGCTTCAGCTATTCTACAGCGTCTAACTACGCTAGCACTAAACGAACTAATTGCCGGGGAAAAAACAACAGAGCTTCTTTCGTCTTGCCGTGTTCCAGCTCCCCCGCTTCAAGGTCACTCCGATGAGCAGAGTTTTCCTGGGGAAAAACAAACCGCGCTTGCCCTCCCCCCTGCACCCAACAGACGATTGGGGATACACAGTCACCCCAGGACATCTTCCACCCCTTATCCCCATATCGTTGACTTACAGACAGAACCAATATATATTCCACATAAAACTTCCATCCATTCTCCCCACAGAAAAAAAGAATACAAGCAATACCCATCATGCTCCTGTCACGTTCCACACTGAGCCACTGAATCCAGGCCCCAGGCTGCAGGGCAGCAGGATTCCTCTCTCACTTACTCATACCTTCAACACTTGCTGATATTTTCAACACTTAACACATACCCTCTCACTTACACATTTCCTTCTATTTCATTCTGCGTGGTTTAATGTACAGACAATGGCAATAGCATTCAGCAGACAGTGATGTTTGTAAATGATTCTCACCCAACTCTTGGGGATGTGGGCATCTACGTGGCGGACTTTCACAGGTAGTCTCCATACCCTGGTAGCAATGTCTTTCCACTCATCTGCAACCCAGATTGGTTTTCCCCTACGCTGCCAATTAGCCTCTTTCCACCTCTTCAGCCATCCCCACAGAGCATTGGCTACCATCCATGAATCGGTATAGAGGTAGAGCCTCGGCCACCCCTCTCTTTCAGCAATATCCAAGGCCAATTGAACAGCCTTGAGTTCTGCAAGTTGACTTGATCCACCCTCTCCTTCAGTGGCCTTGTCGGGGGCTCCTTTTTAGGAGCTTAAATTCCCCGGCATTCAGGTGGTCTTAGAGTTCTGGCCCTCTGCAAAGCTCTGTGCCAAACGCAGGAAAAGACGGAGTCTTCAAGGTTACATGCTTCGTTTATTAGTTCTTATCTTACAATTTTCTCAGTGTCCAAAAGATGTTTGCCGCGGCTCGGACATCTGGTGACTCCCCCCGTCTCTGGGCTGTCCTTATCTTTTATACTAATTGCTACGTATTCTTTATTTACTATTTATTACAAATGTCTATCACTATTACTAAAAAGGTCATCTTTACTCTGACCCAATCCTCACTAACTACTTTGTGCCAACGTCACTGCAGAAATGGAGTGAGGGAACAAGAAGGAAGAAGAAAGAGACAACGCCCTAAATTCTCCATCTTGCCCCATTCACTTCAATGCCAAGAATCCCAAACCCACTGTTTTTTCACCCTGTGATATACTAAACTACTATTTTTACACTCTTGTGGCCTGCAATGCTTCCTGCAGTGCAAGAAGCCTCTCCCATGGACTGAAATCAAATCCAGTGTCTCTCTGAGCTCTGGGCTCTGGGCTGGGGTCCCAGACCCCCCCGCCCAGGTCCCTGACCCTCCAGGGCAACCAAAGGAATGCCCTGGACTCCAACATGGCCTCAGCAACCTGTCGTGTGGGGCTCCACACGGCTGCTTTCCACTTCCGGTTCATCCCTACAATACGACAGGAACCGTCAGTGAAAAGGGCATAATGCGTCTCCTCTGCTGGCAATTGGTTGTATGGTGGAGCCTCTTCAGCCCGTGTCACTTGCTCTTGTTCTTCATCTGTGAGGCCAAAGTTTTCACCCTCAGGCCAATTGGTAATTATTTCCAAAATCCCAGGGCGATTCAGTTTACCCATACGGGCGTGCTGCATAATAAGAGCAATCCACTTGCTCCATGTGGCATCAGTGGCATGATGGGTGGAGGGAACCTCCCCTTTGAACATCCAGCCTAGCACAGGCAGTCAAGGTGCCAGGAGGAGTTACGTCTCTGTACCAATCACCTCCGAAGCGGCTTGAACTCCTTCATAGGCTGCTAAGATTTCCTTCTCAGTTGGAGTGTAGTTGGCTTCAGACCCTCTGTAACTTCGGCTCCAGGATCCCAGGGGTCGGCCTCGAGTCTCCCCAGGCACCTTCTGCCAAAGGCTCCAGGACAGGCCATTCTTCCCGGCTGCTGAGTAGAGCACGTTCTTCACATCTGGTCCTGTCCTGACTGGGCCTAGGGCCACTGCATGAGCGATCTCCTGCTTGATCTGGGCAAAGGCTTGTTGCTGCTCAGGGCCCCAGTGGAAATCATTCTTTTTGCGGGTGACCAGGTAGAGAGGGCTCACAATCTGACTATACTCGGGAATATGCATCCTCCAGAAACCTATAGCACCTAGGAAAGCTTGCATCTCCTTCTTATTGGTTGGTGGGGACATCGCTGTAATCTTGTTGATGACCTCAGTGGGAATCTGCCGCCGTCCATCTTGCCACTTTATTCCCAGGAACTGGATCTCATGAGCTGGTCCCTTAACTTTACTCTTCTTGATAGTGAAACCAGCTTCCAGGAGGATCTGGATGATTTTCTTTCCCTTCTCAAACACTTCTGCTGCTGTGTTCCCCCACACAATGATGTCATCGATGTACTGTAGATGTTCCGGAGCCTCACCCTTTTCCAGTGCAGCCAGGATCAGTCCATGGCAGATGGTGGGGCTGTGTTTCCACCCCTGGGGCAGTCGGTTCCAGGTGTACTGCACGCCCCTCCAGGTGAAAGCAAACTGAGGCCTGCATTCTGCAGCCAGAGGAATGGAGAAAAAGGCATTAGCAATGTCAATTGTGGCGTACCATTTTGCTGCCTTGGACTCCAGCTCGTACTGGAGTTCCAGCATGTCCGGCACAGCAGCGCTCAACGGTGGAGTCACTTCGTTCAAGGCACGGTAGTCCACAGTCAATCTCCATTCTCCGTCAGACTTGCGCACAGGCCAGATGGGGCTGTTGAAGGGTGAGTGGGTTTTGCTGACCACCCCTTGGCTCTCCAGCTCACGGATCATCTTGTGGATGGGGATCACAGCATCTCGAGTTGTTCTGTACTGTCGGCAATGCACTATTGAAGTGGCAATTGGCACTTGTTGCTCTTCCACCTTCAGAAGACCTACAGCAGATGGGTTCTCTGATAGTCCAGGCAAGGTATTCAACTGCTTAACACCCTCTGTCTCTACAGCTGCTATCCCGAATGCCCACCTAAATCCCTTTGGGTCTTTGAAATACCCATTCCGGAGGAAGTCTATGCCCAAAATGCATGGAGCTTCTGGGCCAGTCACAATAGGGTGTCTCTTCCGCTCATTTCCAGTCAGGCTCACATCAGCTTCCACCAAAGTAAAATCTTGTGAACCCCCTGTCACCCCAGCAATGGAAACAGATTCTTCCCCCACATGTCTTGATGGCATTAATGTGCACTGCGCACCAGTATCAACCAAGGCCTCGTATTTTTGTGGTTCTGATGTGCCAGGCCAACGAATCCACACAGTCCAAAACACACGGTTTTCCCTAGCCTCTACCTGGCTAGAGGCAGGGCCCCTCTAAGCCTGGTTATCCTTCTTTCCTTGAGCATATGTCTTAAAGGTTCCTTCAAGGGGGTCGGACATGTCATCATCGTCATACCTGGCACTTCGGCTACGGGCAACTGGAGCCGCTTCCCTTTTGGTGGAACTCCCTCTTTGAGTCTTGACTTCCTTCAATTCACGCACCCGTTGTGCCAGGGCAGCCGTAGATTTTCCATCCCATCTGTTCATATTTTCTCCGCAATCCCGCAGGAAGAACCACAGCTCAGCACGTGGAGTGTATCCTCTCTCCCTATCCGGGGAGCGTCTACGTTGGGTACCAGAACCTCTGATCTGTACTGCTGAGATTTGGAGAAGGTCCTCTCTAATCTCCTCCCTGAGTTTCTTAGGATTCTCATCTATCTTCTCCTCTAGTTTCTGTAGAGGTGTTTCCACAGCTGCGATTCTGGCGTGTGTTGGGCCATGCACAGCATCTGCATATGCTCGGAGCTTCTTTGCCATATCAAGCACCGTCTCCTCCATGTCCTCCCACTTCATTACTGCTAAAGCAGAAGCGTATTCTAATGGCCCGAGTCGTATAAGTTTTCGCCACATCACAGATGTACATGATACCAAGTCTGGGTTCCTAGTGTTTATATCATCTGAGAAAACCATCTCTGCCACTGCCATTTCTCTCAAGCGTTGAATCCCTTGTTCTATGGTCTTCCATGGGGTTTGCTGCATATAGAGATCATCTGCACACAAGTATCTTTCTGCCACACTTCCTAGGACCCGTACCCAGAGACTGCAAGGACTAGCCTCTCTCATCATCTCCTGGTCGATGACTGGATCATGTGACAGGGATCCCAGATGCCTCGCTTCAGTGCCATCCAGAATTGTAGCCTCGCCTGCAGCATCCCAAAGACGGACTAACCAACTAATTATAGATTCATCAGGTTGTCGCCGGTAATCTTTTCTTAGGCCCCGAAGGTCCTTCAGGGAAAAGGAATCAATATTTGCTTCTGATCCTGTGCTAGAAGCTTTGGCTTCTGATTTTGGTGAGGGTCCTTCTCTTGGGTCATCATCGTCCACTGGTCGATCGGTTTTGACTGTGTGCTTCTTTGCTGGAGCAACTGCCAGGGGCTTTGGCTTACTGTCTGCTTTAGCTGCCAACTCAGGTTCAGGTTCTAGTCTAGCTGCTGGCTTCATAACTGGGGTGTTGACTGTAGCCTGAGTGACTGGGGTGGCTGTTGATTTGTATCCTTTCCCCCCTGCCTCTGTCTGCTGCCCTACAGTCTCTAGCAACGTGCGATAAGCATATGCCAGGGCCCAGCTTACTGCAGCCATCTTCTCCCCCTTAGAGCCATCATGGTACCTCTCTTTCAGGTATTTCCCCAACTCCACTGGATTCTGAATTTGTTCCTGTGGAAAATCCCAGACTACAGGGTCAGAGAATTCCTTGAGGAGTTGGCCCATATCCTCCCATTCTCCACACCACTCAGGATTTCCTCTGCCTGGGTCAGGAGTTTTATCAGCCCCTCTAGAAATCTCAGCCCATATTCTAGAGAAGCTGCAGACTGTATAGAGGAGGCTTACCAGATGACATACCAGAAAGATGGTCTCTTTAACACTCAGGGGAAACTCAACATTCTCCAGCAATGATTTAACCGATTCAGAGGAGAAGAAGGAAACGAAAGACTGCAACGCTTCATCCTCTGCTCCTCCTCCCACAAACAGGGTGAATAACCATAACCATGACCCATACATAGTAGGAAAAGATCTCAGCACCTTTATAAACTTCCTACAAATGATTATGATTAAACCAAGGCCAATAGCTACTCTAATCCGTGTCCCTCTGCTGTAAAAACTGCGTATTAATGACAATATTGGGGCTATCTCTGGATATGCAAATAAACCTAAGGACCACAAAGGTATTAAGACCTCAAAGAAGCCTAAGGATCCAAAAGACATCAAGGCCCCCACCCCAAGAGACATGAGGTCAAACAGCATAGTTACTGACTGCTAAATACTAATCAGTACAGGGTTTTTCCACTCTCTCGAGCCCCACGTATGGGCGCCAATAAGTTTGTGGTGGTTTCAGGCAGATTTTGGGAGAAACCCTCCCACGGGGCCCCCCTCCCCTCCTCCAACTGGTTCGGGAAAAAAGATTTCCTCAGAGAGAAGTGGAAAAAACCTGTTTATTAAACAGGCAAAGCACTCCCAGCACAATACCCGATGACAAGAGCTTCGTGCCGCTTACGGAGGGATAACAAACTTAAAGAAAGTCTCCTCGAGGTTCGTCACTGTGCTCCACCGCTCCGTCTCCGCTGACGCTGGGAGAAAAGGAGATGTGCAGGGCTGGTCTTGGTGGGGTGGGTCCCCTGTGGAGGCCCCCGGTGCTTCCCCAGGTCCTTAGTCCGGAGAGGTTGGAACAGTTCTGAGGAGAGGGCAAAAAAAGCAAAAAGGAAGGAAAAAAGGACAAAAAAAGAAAAAAGAAAAAAAAAGCAAAAAGCTTCAGCTATTCTACAGCGTCTAACTACGCTAGCACTAAACTAACTAATTGCCGGGGAAAAAACAACAGAGCTTCTTTTGTCTTGCCGTGTTCCAGCTCCCCCGCTTCAAGGTCACTCCGATGAGCAGAGTTTTCCTGGGGAAAAACAAACCGCGCTTGCCCTCCCCCCTGCACCCAACAGACGATTGGGGATACACAGTCACCCCAGGACACCCTCTCACCATGATACTCCTGACATTGATTTTTGGGCCTTGCATTTTGAACAAGTTAGTGTCGTTTGTTAGAAGACGTTTAGAGAAAGTTGACATCCTATTTGTCGAACGCATGCAATTACCGTGAAGTGCGCTTGTTACTAACATTTTATACCACTTTTGTATCCTATTATACTAACTTTAACAGCTTTTGCATTTTTATGACATTTATACTTTTATAACATTTATACTTTTATACTTTTTTACTTAGTCATGGGAGGGAGGGAAATGTGGGAGATTAGGGACAGGCGGTCGGAAGATATCGCGTTGTACGGGCAGACAGAACCCCTCCCTCAATTCTTAGTTGGTTAGTGTCCTTGATAAGGTAAGCAACACCTAACTTGTAACGTAAGCAGACGGAAGTGACGTAGCAAACAGAGGTTTTATAACTCCATGTAACCAGTTAATAAACGCCATTAGCTGTCCACCACACTGGTGTCTGTGAGCTGGTGGTCCGAGCAGCCTGGGTGTGGCTGCCGTGTCGTTCCTGAACCAGGTCGCTACGCCTCAGCCGAGGTAACAAATATAACCAACAGCCTGCAAATTCAGACATGACTTCACAATTTCATAGCAATTGTGGAGATTATTCTAATATCTTTTGCAAAAAATACAAAAATTACTTAGATTTAAAACCAGAACAATAACTTGTAGATAGCAGAGTGTGAAAGAAACCATTCTTGTTTCCAGTACTTGTAATCATGAACTGCACTTAGCTTGACACTTGTGCAATAATGTGAATATTTAGCTTTTCTTAGTATTTGTCCCCTAAACTCATGACTTCTAGAAATCCTTCAAAATCTATCACTTGAGAAAGAGAAGTTAAAATGAGAGATATTCTGGGGAAAATTACTCCCTTTTCTTAACATTCTTCTTCCCCACACACACACATTCCCAATTTCCCACACACATCTTTAAGGCCCTGCAATGCAAGTTTTCAGGAGCTAAATCTATGAGAGAAATCCAAAAGAAAGGCTATTTTAAAATTATCAAGACAAAAAATAAAAGTAATCTTTAACTAAATACAATGGCAAAAAGTTGGATATCTTTTGTGTCTTTTATGAGTGACAGAGAGAGGAATGATTAAAAATGTATCAAGAGCCCTGAATGCTATTTTACTGTCATTTCCTTTGATGAAACTTCACCTGACCTCAATCCCTAAGGCAATTTCAGTTTATTTTTGTTCTTCCATTTAAATTCTCCACTCCAGCAGGTGAGTACAGCCCCATCACTGCAGATTGGTTTGGGGGAGGATTGCACAGAAAATATTGGGGTTTTTTTCTGGAGAATCATTTGCAAAAACCTTAACAGGGACAATAACAGGTCACATTTACTCCAAAACTGGGATTTTTTACAGTCCCTGGGGAATTATAGAATGATTTTTTAATGTATTAATTAAAACAGAGTTGAGCCAGTGTTGGGGGTTAGGTTTGTTCCTTTTTTTTTTCTTATAGAATTTTTCCCCCATAAGTTGCTAAAAGACTAAGTACCGGTGCTTAGATGGTGCTTGACCAACACAAAAGAGGCAGCTGAAAGTAGGGAGGGGGAAGATTATGCAAGTTTGGGGGCAGGAAAAGGACAGAACTGGGGGCAGCTTGGTGCTTTTCTTGCTCTCAGCATCGGAGAGAGGAGGCCAGGCTTCTGCTTGCTGCAGGAGAAGTCCACTGTCAACAGAAAGTCCGGTCCTGGGGAATCTACCATCATCTGCTCGTGTGCCCAGGAATTCTGAGCTCCTTAGCCTGCCCTGCTGGAGCTGGGCCAGCCCTGTCCGGTCATTGTGGCTTCTTCAACGCTGCTCTTTTTTGCTACTCTGTAGCCCCGCACTCCCCTGTCTGCTGGGGACATCCTGCCATTCCAGCCACCAGCCCGGGAGTTTCCACCATTCCAGTTTGGTGCTCTCAGAGTCCCAAGAGATCAGACTGCCCCAGGCTTTGTGAAACAAAGCTCCTCGAGGTTCTTGGTTCTGTTTATAATTAATGCTGTAGTTGTTGTTGTTTGTTTGCCTTGTTATACTTGCTAGTAAAGAACTGTTATTCCTTCCCCCATACCTCTGCCTGAAAGCCCCTTTAATTTTCAAAATTATAATAACTTGGAGGGAGGGGATTGGAATTCCCATTTCCTAGAGAAGCCCTGTCCCTCCCTAGCAGATACCTGTCTTTCAAACCAAGACAACCAGTCACACCAGTTCCCACCAGTGCAGGAACTTGGTGCTACTGGTCCACCAACTACGTCATTCTGGAAGTTCTCACCAACATCCTCACTGTACATCTCTGTGATATATGTCCTAAAGTTAATTAGTGTTAAAAGATGTAAAATGTAATTCAACCCCTATAAGTTTTGTTTCTAATCCAGTATGCTAAGAGTTAACTCAGACGAAAGCGGCCCAGAGAAGGGTACAGGAATTTCTTTTGCCTGAAAAGACATAGGAGGGACATGAAGAAACCATGATTGGAATTACCAGAAAAAGAGATACGAGGATGCCTCTGCTGGGAATCGTTAAGGGGAGAACAAAGACAACGGAAAAAGGAGATGAGAGCCCGGAGAACCAGATGATTACATCAGATCGATATCTCATCCGTCTCCTCCTGAAATTAACATCTTCACGCCACACCTGGATTCGACCATTAAAGGCATTGTCTTCTCAAGCAACCCTATTCAGAATCATCAGAACTGGAACATGAATGTCTAATGAGGCTGCCTCAGAAGGAGGAACCTCGAAGTCCCGAGTTTCTCTCAGCGATCCAGTGTATAAAAAGAGACTGCTCCAAGCCAGAAATGTGAACTTGGGGGGTAACATACTGGCTAAGTGTGTTGCTGTGTTCACCCAGCGCCGATCCCGGGCTCGACGCTGTCCTTTTAATTGTGGCTGTCCGAGACTGTCATTCTGTCTCTCAATAAAATTCCAAAATTTTGATTTATCAAATTTGCTAAATCGTATTTATTACAATCTGGTGACCCCGACGTGATTGGAGTGATACTGGGCCCCCCGGACCCCTGTCTCTGACCAGGAGGCGCCCTGCTGAATTCAGCGGCCTGGCGGAGCCGGGAGGCCGGGTGGAACCGATCAACCACATGATGGACTTAAAAACAAAAGCCACACTTAAAAGGAAGATAGGCGAGGTCAAGAGCTCTCGGGGAACTTGGGGAGGTCTGGGGAACAGAACCTCCGGAGCCGCGGCGGAAAAGATCAACTCGTAAAAATCTACGTGCACAAAGAACCCACGCAGGAAAAGGATCGTAAGTATTGCGTGGTTGAGTGGGAGTGACCGAGCGTGTGGAGTGAGATGTGATTTTATTACGAAGCGAGTAGGACCCCAAAACCGCAGTTCCACTTCCCCGTGAGGGGTGTGGTCGGTTGCGAGGGAAGCGAAAGTTTCGGGGGTAAACACACACCTCACACATCAAGCCCAGAAACTCGGGGAGTTTTGGAAGGGAGATCGGTCACAGGAAGGCTGAAAGGGAAGGGTACGTCCTTAAAAGAGTTCGGGGACTGGTAAACTTTTCAGCCTAGGACCAGGAATGGTCCAGGGGAGAGAGTAAGTAGTGGAAAAGAGAGCTCATAATCACCAGGGTAAACCCCGAAAGGGAGCAATCACCCTTAAAGGGCCAGTAACTGGTGGACCCACAACATGGGACAAGGGAAAAGTAAAACCAAAGAAAAGGTCACAGGGAAATCCAAAAAGGGAACCGTTAAAGGGATCCCTGAAATCCCAATTGAAAGTCCTTTGGGATGGATGTTAGAACATTGGGACAAGTGCCCTATAAGAAAAAGGAGGTCAAAGAAACATGATACACTACTGTATGGAGGTGTGGGGAGGAGTGGAAGTACGGGACCACGTAACATGGCCTATCTTTGGGACATTTGAAGAATGGATTTGCACGGCGCTAGTGAATTATGTAAAGGAGGGGGGAAATAAAGAACAGGAATATGCGTGGATCTGGGAAAGGATTGATGCTAGACTTTTGCCAGTAAAATTAAAGGGTCCAACATCCCCCTCGGGTGATAAGTGGGAACCTTTAGATAACCTTCCTCTGCCCTACGTAGTGCCCTCGCCCCCTCCCCTTCCAAATCAGGGAAACCCCCAAGACCCTGTAGGACTGAGGTATCCCTCGGGGCAAGGGATCCCTGGCCCCTCACCTCTTCCATCTGCCCCTTCCCCAGAGTCACAGGCGGTGGCTCCATTCCCACCGGTTGGGCTCCCTCCTCCATTAGAACCCGTGCCAGCTCCCCTACCATCAGGGGGGTTAACACAAGTTCCTCAGACCCCTGCCCCACTCCTCGACACCCAGCCGCTTGAACTAGATTTGGCGGCGTTCCTCAGCCCTGCAGCCCTGGCACCGCCGGTTCCATTAGAGGCTAAACATACCCCTCCCGCTAGGAGGACTAGAAGGCAGCTAAAGAGATTGAATGAGGCAGAAAGTGAAGGGGAAGGCGAGAGAGCTAACCTCTTTCCCTTACGGGAAGTGCCTACTGCCCCAGGAATTATCAGGTACGTAAATGTCCTGATTAATACCAGCGACGTAAGAGCTTTTAAAAAGGAAATGGGAAAGCTTATGGATGACCCCTTAGGAGTATCTGAGAGGCTGGATGAGTTCTTGGGAACCAGTATATACTCATATGAGGATCTCACAGCGATCTTGAGGTCTTTGTTCAACACGGAAGAAAGAGAAATGATACGGCAAGCAGGAATAAGGGAGTGGGAGTGCCGGAACCCCCAGAGTACCCTCGGGGATCAAAAATGGCCAAGCCAGGATCCCCGGTGGAACGCCCAAACCGAAGAGGGTAGAAGGAATATGATTAATATGAGAAACATAATAATCCAGGGAATTAGGGAGGCGGTACCTCGGGGACAGAATCTAAGCAAGGTTTTTGGGGAATATCAAGGGAAAGAGGAAACCCCTACGGAATAGTTAGAAAGGTTAAGGAAAAGTCTCCAAATATACTCGGGGACGGATCCTGATTCTCCTGTGGGAAAAGTATTGCTAAAGACACAGTTCGTAGCCAAATCATGGGAAGATATACGGAAGAAATTAGAGAAAATCGAGGGGTGGCAGGAGAAAGGATTGCAAGAGTTACTTAGGGAAGCCCAGAAAATATACATGAGGAGGGACGAGGAAAAACAGAAAATACAAGCTAGGGTACTGGTAGCAGCTGTAAGGGAAGCCCAGAAGCAAGAACGTCCTCAAGCCTTGGAAAAAACCTTGAGAAGAGGACCCTCGAAGGGACCAGTGCGTCCGCAAAGAGGGACCCCTGTTAATCAAGGGGAGGGACCGGAATGCTTTTATTGTAAGAAAAAGGGTGTCCTGGTTTGGGACAAATTTGGGAGAAAACCGCTGTATAGGATCCCTCTAAGGAAGCAAACCCAAGTGGCCCCTCCCTCCAACCGGTCCGGTAAAAAAAAAAAAAAAACCCTTTGGAGAAAAGTGGAAAAAAACTATTTTACTAAACAAATGAAGTGCATACAAGTATAAAGAATGAATAATATGAAACAATAAAACCTCTCCTTCTGAAGTGAGATGGCAAATTGAGAAAGTCCTTGCCGTGGGTGTAGCTTGGCTCTCTCTCTCAGTGCCTCTCCTCAGTCCCAGTCTCTCCGGCGCTGCTGGAAAATGCCGAGGTCCAGGCCCCGGTGGGCCGCAGGTGCAGCTCCCAGTGCTCCCCTGGGTTTTCAGTCCAGAGCAGGTTTAAACAGTTCCAAGAAAAAGGAAAAAAAAAACAGTCCAGGGAACTTCTCTGCCCTAGCTAGCTGAAACTAACTAAAAGCAAAACAAGATCTCTGTCCTGCAGTCTCTCCAAGCCTCCGCCGAACACGCTGTCCGCAGCAGAATGTGGAGGAGTCAGGCAGTTTTCTCAAAACAAACTCCGCGCTTCTCCTTGCTCTTAGAACCAGTCTTAAAGGCACAGGACTCAATATACAGCACAAACAGAACAGACGATTGGGGATACAAGCATCATAAAGTTACCCTAGGACAAAGGGGCAGATGAAAAAAGATTGCAAGAAAAGAATGAGAGATGAAAAGATGCTTCAGGAAGACTAGGGACGTCGGGGGCTCTTCATTTTAGGGTCCTTAACATCAAGGGAGCCCTTGATAACCTTAAAAATTGGACCCAAGGGAACAGAAATGGATTTTTTAGTAGACTCTGGGGCTGAGAAAAGTACGTTTAAGCAGCTGCCTCCAGGATGCCAAGTAAGCAAGGAATTTATGGTAGTTATAGGGGCTAAGGGAGAACCTTTTAGGGTTCCCATAGTAAAAGATGTAGAGATTGAATCTGAAAATAGAGTCTGTTTAGGGGATATGTTGTTGGTAGAGGAAGCTGATTATAACCTGTTGGGCAGAGATTTGATGGTTGCACTAGGTATTAGTTTAGTTGTAAAGGATTCACGGATAGTGGTCAGTATATATAAACTAACCTGCGAGGATGAGGAGAAAATTAACCCCAAAGTATGGCATACGGGAAGGGAAGCAGGAAAGCTGGACATGAACCCCATTTCAGTTGAAATAGAAAGGCCTGAAGACCCCATAAGGGTGAAACAGTATCCTATTCCTTTAGAAGGGAGACAAGGACTAAAACCTATCATAGAAGACCTAATAAATAAAGGCATTTTGGAACCTTGTATGTCCAGACATAATACCCCAATATTAGCCATTAAAAAGACAGATGGGAGTTATAGGCTAGTGCAAGATTTGAGAGCAATAAATGAGAGAACAAAAACTCGATTTCCCGTAGTTGCAAACCCATACACACTTCTGAATAGGGTCTCCCCAGAAGATACATGGTATAGTGTAATAGACCTAAAAGATGCATTTTCGACCTGCCCTTTAGCCGAAGGCAGTCGTGACTTCTTTGCATTTCAATGGAAGGACCCTGAAACTAATCGTAAGCAGCAACTGAGATGGGCCTCCCTGCCTCAAGGATTTGTGGACTTGCCCAACCTATTTGGACAAGCCTTAGAGCAATTGCTATGTCAGTTTTCCCCCAGGAAAGGGACAAAAATCTTGCAGTATGTAGATGACCTGCTAGTTGCTGGAGAAACAGAGGAGGACGTAAGAGAATGCACCATTGAATTATTAAACTTTTTGGGAAAAAAAAGGTTTAAAAGTATCCAAGCAGAAATTGCAGTTCACCGAACCAGAGGTAAAGTATCTGGGGCACTGGATTATAAAAGGAAAGAAAAAGTTAGATCCAGAAAGGGTATCTGGTATATTAGAATTACCTCTCCCAAAGAATAAAAGACAGATACGCCAGATGTTAGGGCTTTTAGGCTACTGTAGGCAATGGATAGAAGGGTATAGTGAGAAGGCAGAATTTCTATATGAGAAATTAACCACAGAAAAGGTAAAATGGACTGAGCAAGATGACAGGGAATTACAACGACTAAAGGAAGCCCTGATAACTGCCCCTGTCCTGAGCCTCCCTGACGTAAACAAGAAGTTCCAGTTATTTGTGGATGTAAGCAATCACACAGCTCATGGGGTTTTAACACAAGAATGGGCTGGAGACAGAAAACCTGTAGGCTACCTCTCAAAATTACTGGACCCTGTAAGTAGGGGATGGCCAACATGTTTGCAAGCTATAGTGGCCGTGGCCCTATTAGTGGAAGAAGCCAAAAAGATCACGTTTGGGGCTCCCCTCATAGTTTACACCCCACATAATGTGAGAACTATTTTACAGCAAAAAGCTGAAAAATGGCTTACGGATGCAAGGCTTTTAAAGTACGAAGCCATTCTTATCCATGCCCCTGAATTAGAATTAAAGACCACAAAAGCTAGCAATCCAGCAGGATTTCTTTTTGGGGAAGCACCGGGCAGGCCCTCACATAATTGCTCTGACTTAATAGAATTGCAAACAAAGGTAAGGGAAGACCTGGAAGATGAGGAACTGGAAGAGGGAGAAAAGTGGTTTGTGGACGGCTCAGCCAGAGTCATAGAAGGGAAGAGGAAATCAGGTTATGCCATCATAAATGGGAAAACAAGGGAAGTAATTAAATCAGGCCCATTAAGTGCTTCTTGGTCAGCTCAAGCATGCGAGTTGTTTGCAGTATTACAAGCTCTAAGAGAGCTAAAAGGAAAAGTAGGAACCATTTTTACTGATTCCAAGTATGCTTTTGGGGTGGTACATACTTTTGGAAAGATTTAGGAAGAGAGGGGATTAATAAACACTCGAGGGAAAGGTTTAGTGCATGAGGATTTAATAAGACAGATCTTAAAGGCTATAAGAGAACCGAAAGCTATTGCCGTGGTATATGTAAAGGGACATCAAACAGGATTACAGTTTAGAACAAGGGGTAATAACTTAGCTGATCAGGAGGCCAGAAGGGCAGCTCTTCTTACCCTTAACATCCCTGAAAGCCCCAAGGGTGACCCCCAGGAATTTCCCCCTCACCCTACAGAAAGAGAAATTGAGGAGTTCAAAAAGATAGGAGGAATATTGGAAGAAGGAAAATGGAGACTATCTGATGGTCGAGAATTAATTCCCAAAACTTATGCCCGGACAATAAACCCACTGGGGAACTCAGGCATTAGCCGAACAATTCCTAAAATTTTTTGGATGCAAAGGTATTTTTGAATTAGCAAAACAGGAGGTCCAAAGTTGCATGGTATGCCAGAAGATTAATAAATCTAGAATCAGGCAAGTTACACAGGGAGGACGTCCCTTAGCATACCGCCCCTTTGGGAGAATTCAGGTGGACTTCACCGAACTACCAAAAATTGGTAGACATAGGTATTTATTAGTAATAGTGGATCAATTGACCCACTGGGTGGAGGCATTCCCCAGCCCTAGGGCAACAGCCCAGACGGTAGCACGAAGGTTATTGGAAGAAATAATTCCTAGATACGGAATCCCAGACTCCATTGATTCAGATCAGGGAACCCACTTCACATCCAAAATCACGAAACACTTAGCAGATGCCCTTGGGATTAGATGGGAATATCACACACCCTGGCACCCCCAGAGTTCAGGGCAGGTAGAATGAATGAATCAGACATTAAAAGCCCAGTTATCAAAGCTTATGCTAGAAACTAAGATGTCATGGGTAAAGTGCCTTCCCTTAGCTCTCCTTAACATTAAAACTCAACCCCATTCAGGATCTAGTTTGTCCCCTTTCGAAATGCTATATGGAATGCCATATGAACACGGAATGCCAGTGGGACACCCTCGAGTGGAAGATTGTCAGATCCAGTCTTATCTTGTTTTAATTAATAAAAATTTACAGGAACTCCGAAAACGCGGACTAATAGCACAAAGCACACCCTTAGGATTCTCCATACACAAAATCCAACCAGGGGACAAGGTGCTAATCAAGATGTGGAATGAAACCCCGTTGTCACCTTACTGGGAGGGACCTTTCCTCGTCCTCCTCACCACTGACATGGCTGTAAGAACAGCAGAAAAAGGCTGGACCCACTCGTCTCGAGTGAAAAGAATTGAACTGCAAGACAGCTCTCCACAGTGAAAAATCACCTCAGCTCCGGGAGATTTGAAGCTAAAGATTCACTGGGAAACCCAATGACCAGCGCTTATCGGATAAGTTGTAACCAGGCAGGGTGTCCCTGCCATCCATTTATTCACTTTAAGTGCGGGTATTGTAAACAGATTTGGGTGACTCATTGTTACCGGGGAGCCAGGCCTTGGAGTTTATGTGAAAACTGTTTAGAAGAAGAGAACAGGCTCACAAACCTTTTTCTATACATTGCCACAGAGTCGGGCCTTTTTGAATTGGATTCTCCTGAGTGGTTCCATTACTACACAAACGGGATAAGAGAAGAATTGAATAAAAGGGCGTAACCACTAGTAATTGAGTGTAGGAAGACAGTGAAAGTACCCTGCATAGCTGACCAGATAAAAGCAGCCAAGTGGGAACAGTACAAAAGATGGTATGCTCAAAGGAGCACCCATGGGGGCCCGGAAGAATATCCCTGCTGCCAAGAAGATAGTTTACCCCGACGCTGGTGGCACCCCAACGGGTGTAGGGTTGGGCAGAGGGATACACCTATGGGTAACCCTGGTGATCCTGAGTCTAGCCGTGTACCCCACGAATGGCCTCCCCAACCCCAAGGAGAGAATGGGGAAGGGAACTGACCCACAGGAGGTTCAATTAGAGCCTGCCTGGGACCAAGTCTCAAAATCCAGGGTACGAGTAGACTGTCCCAAATTGCAAAGGGGAGGGGGCTGCAAATATAATAGCGGGCTCCAGATAAACAAAACCAATAACCCAATGGCAATGTCTAGGAAAAGGAGAGGGCTAAGTAACTTGCCTCTAATCCCCACTTGTAAAGAATGTAACAAAACAGTGTGGATTGGGGGTAAAAGGGAATCTACTTTTGTGGGATATTTACAAGTAAACAAATTGTGTTATGATAAGAACAAATTAGAAATGTGCACCCTAAACGGGAAAACATATTGGGTGGGACAGAATAAGAAACTTCAGACAGCCTCCTTAAATGGAGGACCCATATTACTGGATTTATTAAGTGACAACGATGAAAGGGTATGCCTAAAATTGGAAAAAGTATTCTGTTTTTCTAAGGATGAGGAAGAGTTGGACCCAGAAAATAAGATACAAAAGGTAGCCCTAGAACTCAAGAGGCAGGAGTTAGAAGCAAAAAGAAAAAGAATGGAACAAGAGAGGATGAGGACACTTAGTGAACAATATGAACAATTAGAAAGGCAGTCTAGTGATTGGAGTTTATCCGCCTCTGGCAAAAACCTCTTTTTGGATTTAGTACAAGAGATTGCCACAGAATTAGGACTAACTAACTGTTGGATCTGTGGGGGACTAAAATCAGCTGAAAGATGGCCCTGGAAGGGGGAAAGTTTGGCCCCTGAACAACTCCTAAGGTGGGATAACAAAATCCTAAAAACAATGACTCGGCCAGAGGGATAGACACTAGATGAAAGAATAATAAGGACCATTTGTATTAGCAGGGAAGGGAACACATATAGTGAAACAGTAGGCTACACCCCATGTCTATCCACATTAACAGTGAACTCTAACAAGTCTAAAATGTGGCAGCCCAAACCACCAAATGGGTATTGGGGAAAAGAAAGAGAGAAAGGATGTAACTGGATAGAGGAAATTGAACTATGCTGGCACAAATTAACAAATGCTAACCCCTACTACTCCCTGACCGACCTTAGGGAATTTTGGGAAAAAACAGAAAATATAAACATTAAATGGAAAGCCCCGAGTGGGATTTACTGGATCTGCGGGAAAAAAGCTTACAGCGAATTACCCCGAAAGTGGAAAGGATCCTGTACCCTGGGGATGATTAGACCTTCTTTTTTCACGCTACCCAGAACTGGCAGTAACCTGCTAGGGGCTCCATTGTATGAGACTCTCAGCTGAAAAAGACGAGAGATAAAAAGGGAACTCCCGCAGGCAGGGGGAAACCAGAGATGGGGGGAGGAAGAATGGCCTGCAGAACGCATAATAGAATACTATGGCCCTGCCACGTGGGCACAAGACGGAAACTGGGGCTACCGAACCCCAGTATACCTACTAAACCGACTTTTAATTGTGTTCTTTTAATTGTGGCTGTCCGAGACTGTCATTCTGTCTCTCAATAAAATTCCAAAATTTTGATTTATCGAAATTGGTGAATTGTATTTATTACATCTCTAATATCTGTTTCCACCTGATTTATAAATGTAACATTCCCACTGGAATTTGAGGGGGGGGGGGGGGGTGAAGCTAGCATGAATAAAAACTTAAAAACTAGATTATAAACTCTTGGCAGAAGGAATGGATCCAGTGTTTGTACAGGAATCTTACATTGCAGGTTTTTTCTTTCTTTAAAACTATTTTCCAATAGGTTTCATGATCTCAGGGGTTGAGTAGAAATCATGGAATGCTGCTGCCATGGGTTAGTACAGTTTGGTTTTTTAGTTATAGAAGAATGTAAAATAATTCTCCAGGTCAGGACCTGGGAATTTCTTTGGAAGACACAGCAACCTATCAGAGAGTTAGTTGGAATATTGGCATCTGTTCTGACCACTGAAATTGTTAGCTGTGACTTTGGGAAGTACCATATAAAACCCCATGAATTTCCTGTAGGTGGGTCCTTTTTCTTCTTTCCTTTAGCCAGAGAGAGACAGGTAACATCGAGCTGGGCCTGCTGCTCCCCTCTTTTTGGGGGGAGCTGGCCTGAGGCCTGGCCGGATCCCATTGGCTCCCAGGTGAAGGAGGGGGAGGGAAAGAGAGGTTGCTGTTTTGTAACAGCTACTTTCTTCAGACTTCCCTGAAGCAGGGCGAAATCTCTGCTGGGCCCTGATAAGAGCTATGGGCACCATTTGGGCCGAGGCCACCCCGATTTACACCGAGGGGTGGGCTGAAAAAAACATTTATGATCCTGCCTAGTTTTTTTGTAATTCCAGACTGCCTAAGTGCTCCAATCTCTGATGTTTCTGTGAGTTCTTCCTCCCTCATCAGCACGGCCTTGAACATCTAACACCACGAGCTACAGAGAGAGAGACAAAGACTCCAAGCAGATTTAACTCTTTCTTAGCAACATAAAGCTTCCAGAGCTTAGCCCTTCTCTAAGAGAGTAAAAAAAGACAGAGTGAACATAAAGACCAACAGCATAAAGTCAGTAGCAAGAGTGATAAGACTATTAAGACAGAGGGTTGAAGAGTTAGTTGTTCTATTCTTATTTGAGTCATAGAAATAAACTCTATATTTAAGTCATTCCTTTAAATCATGGGAAAAATATGCATTTAAGATGATTGTTTTAATTTGTGTGTAGATTTGAGCAAAGGTGTTTGTGATGAACTAAGTAATATCCTATAAGATGCTTGAACAGAGATAAAGATGAGAAGCCCCCTGTGCCAGTGAAGAAGTGAGAAGATATCTCTGTACCTTAAGGTAAAGAATCCTTTGCTTTAGAGTTATTCATCTTTAAAAAGTAACACCCCAGTATGCAAAAGTCTAAGACCCATGACCCATAAGCAGATTAAGAAACTGCTCCTGGAAGGGTCACAAAGGCAGGTTTCTCCGAGCAGTTCTTTTTGTAACAGTTTAAAA
Source organism: Hirundo rustica (assembly GCF_015227805.2). Taxonomy (NCBI): domain Eukaryota; kingdom Metazoa; phylum Chordata; class Aves; order Passeriformes; family Hirundinidae; genus Hirundo; species Hirundo rustica. The sequence continues at coordinate 20,219,197 of NC_053487.1, read as the reverse complement.
CCCACAAGAGAACTGTTCTAAGTTGTCAGTAAAATCCATAACTCTAAAAGATACTCTTCCCCTAATGAATTGATGAAAGACTATTGTCAGATAGTGAAACTAACTAAAAATTACAAGTTTTGTCTCTTTATGTTGTTTTGTAAAAAAGTGAACAGTTTGCAAGGGGAGAAAAGAGTGTTTTTGAAGTTTCATTCTGTTTTACTTTTTTTTTCGAACTTTCTTTTTTTCTATTCTTTTAGTGTATGTTAATAAAACTATTTGTTAATTTTAAAGTTAAGCCTGCTTTGTTTTTCTCCTAGTCTCTCTCCCACAAAAAAAGTACCAAAACCAAAATTTAGTGAACATGAAACCACTACAGCTGCATAATTAGACTCTGTTCTTGAAGTGTTAATGGGATAATAAAAAAAAAGGACTTGATGGTCTTAAAGGTCTTTTCCAACTAAACATTTGCAGGATTCTCTATCTACAAAAATCCTGTAAGTTCTGTAAATTATGCCAGGTGATGAAATGTTGAGGAATTTTCTGACCTATTTACTACATCACAGACTGATTTAGGGGATAAACAATCCTCATCCATAGGAATTGATCTGATGCTGAGGCTTCTGATGGCACATTTTTAATCTCTCAGCAAAAAGTATAAGATATAACAGTCAAATTAAGCCTAGAACCAAAGTGCTTAGTTTTAGCTTGTGCTACTGTACCAGCTTACCTTGGGATGAAGAGATTCTTCACCACACATGGCCTTTGTTATCATCCTAAAATATATTTTATTCCATAAGCAGAAGATATGGATTCAATGTAGGCTTTGCTGTTCTCTGCTGTCAGCCCAAAGCGTGATCTGACTGGATTTATAACATCTCAGTTCCATATTGTTCTCTCTAGAGAAATTTCAGGACAAAAAAATAAAATAAAATTGTCCCAAGCTGACACAAACATCAGCATTTCTTGCAAATCACCAGGCAAAAAATGCTCAGTTTGGAGTAACTGAGATTTTTGTAGGAATGAATCATTTTGAAAGGTTTCATTTCTTCTGGCCTTCTTAATTTTCATTTTCTTGCTACCTGCAGATAAAAAATGAGATTAAAACCAGACCTGTTGGGTTTCAAAATTATAAAATAGATTACCCTGACAATTTCCAAACTCTGTTGTTGTAAAGAGGTGACTCATTAACTTTGATCCTCTCCTGGTCGTGATTTTATTCTCCACAAACTGGCCCTTCCTGAGAACATGAAGGAGTTACAACAAAAGTCCTGTAGATCTCAGTCATGAACCTTTTACGATCTTAAATATTTCACAATATTCATAAAACACTTAATAGACACTTAAAATTCAAGTTTCTACACCTGCTCTTATCCGAGCTGCATTTCCTTTGCACTTCTGGACACATCCAGCTCTGTGCTGTGTAATCTGGGGCAAATTCTGCCCAGTTTTCCATCCCAATATCTCCACTGGGTTCTCCAGGAATGTGTCCAGCTCCTGAGTGACAGAGGCACTCATCTGAGAGAGCACCAGGTTTAAGTGGAGGAACAAGGGGATCAGAAAGCACCTCAGGGAGGGAGATCAGGTGAAGGTTAATCAAAGGAAATGACAGTTTGATGGTATGTACGGCCCTGGAGATCACATGTGGAGATTTTGTTGGGAAATATTTAACTGTTTTATCTCTATTTAGGAAGAAAGCAAAGTCAAGTGCATGAAAATGCAGGAGAAGACACGGATGCCCCTTAGCCTGGCATGGGTGGGATGCAAACATTCCAGCTGGGAGGCAGAGAGAGCCAAAAGATGCCAATTCTTCACATGGTTTCACTTACATCAAACATTTCACTCCCATAAAACACAGCACAGTGGCTGGAGAAGCAGGGAAATTCAATAAACCTCTCACTTGCCTTGCTCCCATATTTATCCCAACATTTATACTCTTCTCCCAAAACAGGTGCTGGAGCTAAGAAGGGAAACTTTGTGGAAGCCTCAAACTTATTTGTGTCTTGTAATAAACTTGGCTTGGCCACCACATTCCTGCCTTATTTACGTTTCCTTTCCAACAATTTTCGTGCATTCGGATTTTTACTTTCAAGAGTTCTTTCCAAACCTGATTTTAAGCATGTGTGCAGGTGGAAAGGGAGTTTTAAATACTGTCTCCTCAAATATATAATCATGAAATTTATTCTAGTATTTGTCCTCAATTAATTGGGGATTTAAACCCATACCACCTGACTGATCAATCACAAATACATAACACAGCCTGAATTCTGATTTCTACTTTTGATTAATAAAAAAAAAAAAAGAGTCACTAAAAAAATTCTGACAACTATTTTTTCTTCATTCTTCCTACAGAATAAGAGGCAAAATTCACTGAGTGAATTATTAATTCTGAGTTATTCATCCAGCCCTACTAAAAACTAATCTGTTTCTTTTTTTTAAGCCTCAAAAAGGTCTTTCAGAGGTTGCAATAATGAAATATGGCAGCAGATCTTGAAATGTGCCCTCAGTCAGGCTTCAGATACGGAAAAGGTTACAGAACCAGAGTTATTAACCCAAATCACTCTGACAATTGTTTTCGAACACAGTCTGTTGGAGTCTTTATAATGCAAGGTCATAAATGTTCAGAACTAATTTATTGCTTTTTGTTACACCTGGCAAAAACACACTGTCAGATTGAGTTGTGTTGACACAACGATGCAGATGAGCATTTAAGTTGCATTTTGATGCACATTTGTAAATATTTTTTTTGCCATACCTGTGTGTGGTTAGAAGAAAAGGATTTAGAAACATTCATAAAGGAGTTAAAAATGTCCACAACGGAGCAAAAACAGAGGATGAGGCTATGCTGTCATTCACAAATGGGAAATGTTTGCGCAAATAGTTGTATATATGAAATTAAATGGGGAAAAGACCCTATTTGAATTTGTCAGTATTGATATTTTTGGTTTGCACACGGTTCTCTGGTATCTCTCAGATTTCCATTAGTAAACATGTAAAAACATTTGCTTTATTCACATATTGACTTCCATGCCAGGCAAGGATTCCCCACACACCAACGACAGAGATACAAAACCTTTCATCCTACATGGCTTTTTTTCCTTTTTTTAATCAGTAATTTCAAAGCCTGAGACAATTCCATTTGTCCCAAAAATTCCTCAATTTGTCTCTTTTTCTTGCAGTGGTTGCCACCACTCCCACCTATGCCAGGGAAGTGCCAATCCCAAAGAGGGACAAGTCAGGAAAGGAGGGGAGAAGGATCCCCTTTACAGGGACAAAACACTCATTTGTAAAGATTAAGGGTGTTTTAAGGATCAAAAAGAATACATTACAAGAAAGCTTATTTTAATAATAAAAAACTGTCCCACAGACCAAGAATTCCATAAAGGATGAATTACAAGGCTTCCAAAGCCCTACAGAAGCAGGGCACTGAAATACAGAGATGGGGTAGAAAAACAGAGGAGCATTTCTACATCAAAAATGCTCCTATCCCAATGTCTCCAAAGTATTTTTTCTCAGTAGAAAGACAAACTTGTGAAATTACCATTCTTTTCAAAATAACCACACAATACTTCTTTAATAACACTTTTCCCTCTTACAGATTTTATAGTCCAAGAATATAAACTTCATCTTTCCATTATCTGGGGGCAGAATCATTTAATTGTCCTGACAAGTTTATTCCTTTTGAATTCTTATTTTTACCACAATTATGAACTAGAAGAGCTGTAGCTGCATGCTAAAACTGCTGCATTCAAGACTTGTAGGCATCTGTATGATATTGAAAATAATTTCCAGTATAAAACAGTTAACAGAATAACCCTAGATAAAGGCAAATATAATATTAATTCCATTCTTTTTGTTGGCAATGTTGTAAAGTCCATTGCTCAAGTAAAGAGCACTTTGCTGAGCCAGATACAAATTAATTTTAACATTCTTCTTCAAATAGGAATTTTAAAAGTCAAGTAAAGGCTGCAGTAGCTTTGAAACATTTCAGTTATTGTTTTAATCACCTATCAAAGAGCTGTGAGACTGCAGAGGGAGGGGTGCAGAGGGAAGGGAGAACAACACCTGGCTTATTAGCAATCATTTTTTCTGACATAAAGAAGAAAAAATACTTTCCAAGCCCTCAGACCAACAAAAAGCTCAACAAAGTCAACACAGATTGGGGTTTTGTCAGTGTATTAATGTTGTGATTTTATCCTGGACTACGTGTTCTTATTCTGTCAATAACAACTTTCACTTTTAAATAAACCCACCAAACTGCCAAATATTAAATATATGAATTCTGACAGCTTTAAAGCTTGTTTTTCCACCCAAAGCTGATGCACACATGGGGCTTCTTTACAGGGTCTGGCTCTATAGCAAATAAAAGGTCGCTTCGCTTTCACCACAACTACACAAAAAAAAAGTACATTTTTTGTCATTCCAACCCTAAATAGAATTGGAAACTGGAGGTTATTGGGACTCCTGCTGGCCTTTGACATCCAGCACCTCAGGAATCAGCAGTGCTGGGGGAAAAAGAAGCCCCCTCAGATGCAGAGTTGTCATCCCCACCCTCCATCTGTGGCCATGCTGGGAAGAAGTGCTGACCCCATCATTCTACTGTAAACACTGCCAGAATCAACAACAACAAATCCAGAAATGAAAAAGGAAATGGGATGTCAGGAGTCAGGTCAGACCATTTTATTTGCACATGTGTCAGTAAAGATAGAAGGAATTGCTGAATTACATTAAATCAAAGCAAATCTGCTAATTAAAACAGCTAAAATTATGTTTGTGAAGATGTGCGACTGGTTTCCTGCTTATCTTCAAATAAGCCTCCCCATAATATAAACATGTTTCTATCTCCATTTATAATAAGTTTTTAGGCAGATTGTAATTAGTATTTTGAGTTTTTAATAGATCTATTGTGCTGCTGGAGCAATATTTTTCCTGACCATCAAAACACTGATTATTTCTGCATCAGTCTCAAGGGTTCTCACCTGTTCTTATACTGGTCAAAGTCTCGCATCCAATTTATCAGAATCAAATTGGGTATTTGTCTGAACACCATCATCTTCATAACATATTGCTTGTAGTTAACCACTGTATTCAACTCCACCTACAAACCAAACCAGAAATTATTACCAGTTCTGCTTGAATTTATCCTGTAGCTGGATTTTCATTCAACATTTAAAGAATGATCATGATAGGGAGTAGAAAAATGGAGGCAAACAGAAGCTTTGAATGTAAAAAAATGGAACTGTTTACAAAAATCAACTTTTTGTTTCTGTTTTACTTATTCCCAAGTTTGCAGTGCATAATTTTATACAAACCCAATTACATAGCTCAGTGAATTACTGGCAAAGCTGGCCAGGAGAAAATTATCTGGCTTTAGCTAATGTGTGTGCCTATTTACAATCAAAACAAACCCAGAGAAAATTGCAAAATGGCCACAGATAGAAAAAAAAGTCACGTCGGAAATGCACCAGAGGTGACACAGTTTGCAAGCTGAAAAAAGTTCACCTTGTATTTATTATTTCACTAGATGAGCAACAAACTGTGGTTATGGGTACAGATTCAGTCTCTCAGATTATGCACTATTTATTTCAGTATTTACCTTGAAGCCTGGCTGGGGTCTCAGTGGTTTGGAAAGTGTGATGTTTTCTTTTTGCCTATTCCATCATTTTTTTAGAGATTACTTTGCACAGTTGCGTGGGCTCTGTTCACCAGGATGGCTCAGCTGTTTACAGCTCCACTGGCTCCAAAAAGGTTTTGGGATGCTGTTGTGTTCCTCTGAGGAATGTTTTTTCCCCTCAGAGTCCCCCTGAAGCCTGTGTCATGTAGTTTAACCTTTCTTCCCTATCTTACCTACTCCTGACTCTATTGGCTCAGGGCCAATATCTTTCCTTGGCCCAAAAACTAGATAAACCCCCGTCTCTTCCTGTTCGCTCTCTCTCTCCTGGAACATCACATCAAGAATAAAGCTTGGACGGAAGCCTGGGGGTGAGAGCCACTCTTTTGAAATCTTTATTCTGTCTCTATGAAATATATTTCCCTAAAACCCCTGAACAACTGAGCTAGCGAGAGCCCAGGGGGTGGCTAGAGGGAGTATATTTCAGGATGCAGGTTTGGGATGCAGGTTTTTGATTAAGGTTTTTTGGTGCAGGTTTTGGATGAAGGTTTTGGGATACAGGTTTAGGAATACAGGTTTGGGGATGCAGGTTTGGGAAGCAGGGTTTGAGATGCAGGGTTTGGGAAGCGGGTTTGGGATGCAGGTTTGGGATGCAGGTTTGGGGATGCAGGTTTTGGATGCAGGTTTGGGGATGCACAGTTTGGGATGCAGGTTTATTAATGCAAGTTTTGGATGCAGGTTCTGGGATGGAGGGCTCCAAGGCCACAGAGCTGTGGAAATGTAAATTCCTAGTAAACACCATAGGGGAAGGAGTCTGTGATTACACAGACAATTAATGATTCCACATCCCAGTAACAGGGGCTGAATAGATTTGGGGAACTTGGAGATGAAAATCATAACCAGTAACACTGCAATAACATCTGGGTGTTATTTATGCTGACAAATCCTATGGTTTTTGTTGTTGAAACATTTCTGACCCAACACAGAATGCCTTGAGGGAAGCACAAGATCTTTTTTCATTCATAGCAAATGAAATTTCTAAGACAAAAATATAAACCAAACATTTACATTTTTTTTTAATCACACCACAAATTATTTCACATTATTGTATAATTTTCCCTGGCACTTGGCACAACTCTTTAGTCCAAGATTTTGCTGGATGTGGTCCAGAGTTCATTTACTCACTCACGTCCAAGCAACAGCTTCCTAAAAATACAGTAAATTGCAAATATGCTAAACCCCAAATTTTGCTGTAATTGCATGCGCCAGCACTATGTCCTGCATCAATAAGAAACCCCACTGATGTCAGCAGGACTTGTGACAACACAAGATTTTCCTCCCTTCAGTACAGCTCTGAAACTGGATCCTGGGCAAGCATATTTGAGTAATGTGGATTATATGTGATTAAACAGATTTGGATTAAATCACAGCAATGGTTGTTTCCTCGCAAACTCCCTGTCAAGACCACACTGAGATGCAGCAATCAAGGTGACCTTAAAGACTTTTACAACCCAGAGCAAACTCTGAACAACTTCAGTGAACGGGGATTTTTTTTTAGCTCTGCAAAGATCAGGTTGCAAAATGTAAGGAGTTAAAATGCTGCTGTCCTGATGAAGAGTTTTCATGCTTTAAAATTATGATTCGGGTGACAGAGAGAAATTTTTTTGCAGTGGAAGCCAATCTGAGCTCAACTCCTTGAGCTCTGTTTCCTTCATCAGGATGGAAAACACGGCTGCCTGTGCCTTGTCCTAACATGCATGAAAATTCAAATAAAGGAGAACGATGTCTGAATACAGAAATCCACCAAAATGCCACCAAATCCTAGCTTACCCTCCACTGGATCACTGATCTATCTCACTTAAGTTTTAAAAAATATCCCTATGAAACCTTACTTTTATTCCTATGGTTAGTCTTCATTTAACCCCAAAATAAAATCTATAATTGCTTATATAAATGTGCAGTAGGATTAACCATAAACAACAGAAACTGATTTCTTCCTCTCTAGAAGACACAGCTGAGAACAGAACTTGGTGAAATGACTCTACCGTAACTTCCAGCTCACCAGAGCTAAAGTTGAACTCCAAATGCCTCACAGAGTTCCAGTATTCTGGAATTCTTCAATACTTCAGCAGCTTGAGAATATCTGCCCTGTGGATGCTGATACACAGCCTCATATCTAATACAGGGAACTTTTGGTAAATGCAGCCACAGAGGTCATGAGGGAGGGAGGAAAAAAGGCCTAACAGATATAAAGAGGCCCAGGTTGCCAAATTCTGAGGGTTTGGCAGAGTAACAGAGATAAAGTAATCAGTAGCACAGCTTTCCTGTACCGAGGCTTTCTGAGATCCATGCAGAACCCCGTGTCTGCCTCCTTTGGATTAAGCAGCCTGGGAGTTCCTGGATCCATAGTTAACACTTGAAGAGAAAAAAGGAGAACAAGGGAAAAGTAATGGGAATGCTTTTCTGAAGTTTGCTTCAAGTTATGCAGCAGCTCAAAAAGGTTTTTAGCCTAAGATACTTTATTAAATTTTCCAAAGGCTTGGGAAGGCTTGGGGATGGGAAGCTGTTATATAATCCCTTAACACCTCCAAGAGTTTGTGCTGCTTTCTCTCCCACATGGACTCTGTAGTAAGCATTATGCTCTGAACCTCTGGATTCACATTTGAGCTGAAGGACTTGGCTTGAGCAGCCAAGCTGTGGTGAAGCCACAGGTCTGGAAACTTCCTCCCCTTTAGCATCCATCCTCTCCCACCCCGTCCTCTCCTCCACCAAGGACATTTTTAGTAAGATTGCTCTGCAGCTAATTACATTGCCATGGCATCCAAGTACCACACAGTCATGAGACCTTCTTTTAACAGCCCTTGTGTTTGCAGAGAGGAGTTCATGGGGAAACATCCCTGTATTTGGAGAGCTGAGGCACCAGGTCAGTGCCTTTGCCCAACACCTCTGCAAGGGAGGGACTGCCCAGTGCCAGAGTGGCCAGGGTGCCAAAGTAGCTGCATGGCCACCAACTTACCCAGCCCTGTGCCCTCAGGGCTGCTCCAGGAGGCAGCTCTGGTATTCCAAGAGGAAACCTTGAGTAAATAGAGCCAAATACCAGCTCACCACGTGCACTCTGCAGCGTTAAGCAGCCCTCAGAGCTGTGCCAGGCTCAGTGGAGGCCCCAGAGTCCTCCTGGAGGAGCCCTGGTGCCCTCCTCTGCCCAGGCAGGGAGATGTTGGGACAGCCTGGCCCCAGGCAGAGCTCACCCTGCACATGGAGAGGGTGATGCCCACACTGAGCATCACAGCCCGTGGCTCTGTTTTCTCTGCACCAAACACATTCCTGTGGCAAACCTCAGAGAACCTGGACTTTTGGCAGGGCCATCCTCACCAGTCCTCTTGTGCAGTCTGGGGCTGGGGTTTCACTGTGTGTTATCCACATGGTGTTCCCTCACTCTGAGTTTCCTACAGGCAATGGTCTGAACTGAGACAACTTGCCAGGATTTCCCTCGTGTCCTCACTCCTGTGACCTTGCCTGGAACTTGACTTGCCTGAGACAGCTCCCCTGATCCCTTTCAGCTCTTCAAGAACAAATCACTGACTTGAAGATTTATTTTCCCCGTGGTATTCCTCTACACAGAACTGAATTACTCTTTATTTCTAATTTCTCTCACCAGTTTCTCTCATCTGTTTCCATTTGCTTCCTCTAACAGATTCTTTAGTCTCATCTGTGCTACTGGAAGAGTATGGTCATGACTTACTGCAGTGTTTATTTGCCTGTTACTGCTATTAGATCAGATGAAACCTGTGTGTTACCTTTGGTGTCACCACCTCTCACCACTCTGTTGTTCAGCATTTTCACCAGATAATTATTTGAAAAACTGATATAAATATATTAAATTATATATAAAAGAATCACAACAAAACCTGGAGCAAGGGGATTAAGCCTCACTCTTGGAAAGCACAGTCCCACCTCCAGCCACTTCCACCAGTACAAGCTCTATGAGGGAAACAGGCTCAACCACAGCAGTTTGACAGGCTCCTAATTTATTCAATTAACAATTAACTCACAGTGCTGCATGCTGAACCTGTCAGCCAGCTGAACTGAGACAACCAGCTGAATACTAAAATCTATTCTGCCACTGAACTACCTTGGAGCTGAGGGCTGCCAAAATGGAGAGTGGACCCAAAGTAGGCATGAGAGAAGGACTTTGGCCAAAGGTTTAACTCACTAGAGAACTCACAGAGGTGACAAAACTTGTTCCAACCTGTGCCAAAAAACCATGGACAACACGTTGTCAGTCTTCTCTACATCACTCAACATGCAATACTTGCTGTGGCAGACAGATTAATTAATAGAAATAACAAAAAAAGTAGTATTTAATCATAAAAGAGAGAGCTGAAACCACAAAGGACTACAGCTTCCCTATGGCACAGCAGAGATTTTTTTTTTTTTTTAAGTGTCCAGTCCCTTTTCAACAGCATTTTTAGAGGAATAGCAGTCAGCCAGATACAGCCAAGGATAATCGGTAGTGGATAAAGAAAACCCTTCTCCCGACAATCGGCATCTGCACTATAAGCTGCAGAAGAAACAGCTGCTTCACTGTTCATTAGAGAAGGGATTTGCCAAACACCCTCCCTGGTGCTCTGTTATGCAAGGTAGTATGATGTGTGTTCTCTCCTTCCTCAGAGATGGAGTCTAAAAGCATCTGTATTTAGTCCTCCCATCCCCCTAAATCTCCACAAAGGACACTCACCACCAAAGCTCTGCAACAAGGATTGTTTATATATCTGACAACCTTTAAACCCCCAAAGAAAGGGAGAGGGAAGCAGTAAAGCTCTCTGAAGAGCTCTTTGGTGGAACAAGCAGAATTATGAGCAACAGGAGAAATATGAGTAATTAAGACAACAGTATATCTATATCTTACAGCTGACAGAGTGAATCTGCAAGTTAGCTCTGGGCAAGATGTTAGCAGGGGAAAGAACTGAGCAGCCTGTTTCTAATGTTAGTGTTGAAAAGCCAGCCCAGGAAAAAGGCTAAAGGGATAATTTCATAAAAAAGAAGGAAGTAGGTTGGATTAAGAGAGCAGTTAGATGCAGATTTGTAACATTAAAGGAGCAGGTCAACAGTTCTCTGTCACAAGACAAGCAATCATTTGGGGAATCAGCCAATGTGCCGCTCTTGCTGTGCTTAAAAGAAAACACTCTTAAATTATCTATGGGTGGCTTATACAGGAAATTAATGCTGGGGAATTGCACCATGGCACAAAACAAAGCCCTGGGGTGCATGGAGGCTGCAGGAGAGCAAAGCACAGCAAGCCAGGATGCTTGGCACCAAACAGCCCAAACCAGGGGCTGGTTTTAGGCAGTGGACACTGACCAGAGCCAGCGTGGTGGCCAGGACACAGCTCTGGCTCCTGCCTGTCCCTGCACTGACTGGGCTGACCCAGGGCTGGAAGCACCCCAGGGAAGGGCTGGACCTGCTCCCATACCATGGCCCCTCTGACAAGTGCATCCACAGGATTTGAGTCCTGCCCCAGCCCCCGACGCTCCACATACTCCAGCGATTCCCAGCTGGCAGGACGGCCCTTTGTGGCTCCAGCAGCATGGTTTATAGCAGCCCCGGGGCTGTGTTTTCCATCTAGGATATATAAGTGAATTAGTGGAAAATTCGAGCTTACACAAATCATGGAGCCAATGAACCATTTGTGATGGCCAGGCAGTCTTTTCTCTGGGCTGAATCTGCATGTCATGAGGTGTGGGGAAGAAGCTGAGGGCTGCATCCACGGGTCCTGAGCCACGGCTGGGTTTGGGGCTGGAAAGTGCTGGGATGAGAGGAGGAAAAAAGACAAAGGGCAGCTCCCCCATCCTCACAGATTCATTGTGTGGCTGGCACAGTCCCCTGGGGCTCGCAGACCAGGAGGAGGAGGATGTGGGGATGTTGGGAAGGAGCCTCCCAGGCTCCATCTGCACCGAGCAGGAGATGGGAATTACCCCGAGTGCAGTATTTGTGCTGGAGAAATGGCAGAGGCGCTACTGCAGATTCCCATTACTGTAAACAAGAGCAGCATTTACACAAACTATAAGAGCTGAGGCGAAGGCAGAGCCAAAGGGTACCAAGCAAGGGTCACCAGCTGCAAGTGCTGCTGCCACCCAAGGAGAGGAGCTCCAGTCTGCAGCAGGATGGGGACAGGGGAGCCTGGCAGGTGCCAAAACCTCTCACTGTGGAGATAAAGGGATTGTCCTGATGTGTCTCTCCCAACATTTAGGACGTCCCAGCTGGTCGAGCTCCTTCCTGCTGTGCCATTCTTTATTTGCACCTACAAGGCCCAGCACTTCTCAAGCACTTGCCTAGCAACATCGCCAAAACTGATTTAGATAAAAATACACCTGGCATAGATGTTTCACAATGAAGAACAGCACAGGTATTCCCTATTTTCCTTCCCTGTTTTCTCATGGATCATGCCATTCCTGACCATCCCATCATTTATTTGGTGTAAAGAGCCTGAGGTGAAGGGCTTTCTTCCTACACACAATTCTGTGCCATTTTTTCTATTATAAAAAAGTGAGTGGGGCTGTACAAGGAGCCCGGGCACCCTTTCCTATGCAAACCTGCATATTTCAAACCATAAACTCTAATGACTCCTTAAAATACACATTTATATTCAGCCCATAAATCAAAACAGAAAGTCAAATCTTGCCCGGAGATTGAAATCCTCCTGTGTAGCTCCATTCCATACCCCAGGTGTCACAGTGCCTGTGGATTTCTGCCTCCTGCTTCAGCCACATCCTCGCACTGATTGAGAGCACCAGAGGATGGAGCCCTTAAAAACCTCACAAATTTCTCACTTTCCCAAGCATTACAATGCAGCTAAAATCAGGGGAAATGGCCTTCTGTTTTGTTGGCTTGCTGTAAGAGTCTGTCTGAAGTTCCCCTCATTTGCCTCACGATCGTCATAAGGACCCTGAGGACCCCACTGCAGTTCTGGCCTGCTCGAGGTGGATGTTTGCCAATCGTCTGCAGGCCCATTTTCCTGTGTCACCACGCCACGGTACACTGGCTTTGAGCAGTGTAATGGTAGTTCTGTACCTGAAGATTACACCTGCTTCATGGTCCCTGCTTCATGACAATAGCCTATGAATTTCCCCACCTCTTGGCCAAGGGAACTTTCTGGAGTAATTTTGGTGGTCCCCCACGGAAATCCTTCATCTGCTTCACAACCATCGTGACAGACAGAGATCAAAACCCCCTTCCAAGGACTGAGATTGAGACCCCTATATGAAGCCCCTCTCAAGGACTGAGACATCAGACCCTGACAACCCCAATACGGGGGGGCTGGGGTGGACTTAACCAAAGTGAGATGTTTGTCTGGAGGCGTGATCGTTGGACCAAGAAGACAATGGCTCTTGCTTACTGCTAAGAACATGGACTACCTGTTCCCCCTCGGGAGCTTCAATACATTTACCTGTTCCCCCCGTGACTGAGGACTATAATAAAAACCCCTGAGTTAACCAGAGATTGGGAGAGAGACTCTCCCCGACGTGACAGGCGGACCCATCAACCGGACCACGAGGACTCCGTCTCCACGTTTGGTAGCTATATCCCCTCTTTCCTCTCTCTCTCTCTCTCTCTCTCACACACACACTTAATCCCTCTATTGCATTTGCTATGGTCAATCAATAAAAGGTGCATTTGTTTTAATGCTGAAATCCCCTCTGTGTTGTGTTTTGCACTCTGAGATCAGTAAACGAACCATCACAACCCCCGCTTGTACGAGCGGATCGTGACACTTGCCAATAAGTTTATTTACCCACTCAGCCCACAGAGCAATTGCTCCTTGGAAATGCAGAAATGGTTAATATCCCACCACAAAGCCAGGAACAGGTACTGTGAAAAACGCCAATCACTTGTTTTAAAATTTTAAAAGTTTAATAGTAAATAAGATGGTTATAAAAATAGAATTAGAGTAAAAAAATTGAACAATTAGAGCTAGGACAATACAAGACAATAAAAAAACAAAGTTACAGATGTCTGGGTGCTTCCCCCAAGCAAAATGCTCCGGAGAAGGACTCTGTTAAAAAAGGATTACCTCTTAAAAGCAACAGTCTGTTGAATATTCATACATTTCATACATAATGCATAAATTCTATTCAAACAAAGAATTGTCTCTGGTTAATATCACTTTTTTCTTCTTTAATCTCTATGGCATCCTCAGGGCTGAGACCGGCAGGAGGAGTTGGTCTCTTCTGATAAGGAAGCAGCAAACCCCCTTTTTTTTTTTTTTTTTTTTTTTTTTCCTGAAAGATTTACGTTTTCCTGTGGTTGGTACAAAAAACACTACATTTTAACTACAAAACTACATTTACTATACTAGCAAAATATTAATACAACATTAACAATTAATACAACATAATACATATAGGAAATATCTTGCGTAGAGCCATATAATATGCATTTTTCACAATCCTCCCTCTTTCTTTATATAATTAATTTGGCTCGAGCAATATTCATTGTTTTCTAGCCTTCATTATTCGCTCATTTTTTTCACAAATCAATCTTGCTTCCTTGAAGGGGTCTTCTATATTATTTTGTTTCTTTAACACCATAATCCTTTGTGGTGGTGTTGTTGTAGGCAACTTTTGGTCAATGTCCACTAATTGCATGCCTTGTACTACACTGGTGATGAGCTTAATGAAACAGGAGATCAAACAAGGAAGAAATATTAGACCAGCTGTAGCGCATAAAAGGAAGAAGCCTAACTTTTTCCACCATTCTACTCCCAACACATTATCCCACCAGCTAGTATTTAGCATTGATTCCCACTTTTGAACTGGTACGTGGGTGATTTTTCTGATATCATTGACTATGTCCAGGACGGCATCTCCATTGTCATCTATTTTTAAACAACAATCTGATGTACTGAACTTTCCACAAACACCCCCTTCTTCAGCTAATAGATAGTCTAAAGCCAACCTATTCTGATACACAGCCGCTCTTGTTTGGGTTTGTTGCCTTGATATTAATTCCATTGCCTGACCAGTTTTGTTCGTTATTATCTCTACAGTGGCTTGAAGTCTTATAATACAATTTAGCATATAAATTGGGGTTCGATATCCCCAACTCCCATCTTGTGCCCAGGTAGCTGGCCCATATGTTTCCAGTATGCATTCAGGGGGCCATTCCTCATCTCCCTATTTTTGAAATCCTCCAATCAATTATCTTTTGTTTTGCTTTAAATCCTCATAAACTGGTATCCCTAATTGATCCCCATCAGGTCCTGGTAAAAGAAAAAATCCTGGCTGTATAATTCCCAGAGTGCAGCTCCCTTTCCACTGGGAGGGGAGTTTTGGGTATGCTCTTTTTCCACATATCCAAAATAAGCCATCTGGAGCTTTCCAATAGTTAAATTTTTGTTGATCTATATTCTCCCAAAATTTGGAAATTTCTGGGATGCCATAGTAAGGATTTTTACTTGTATCATTACATTGGAAAAGGTTTGTTTTGTTATCATACTTACAATTCACTTTTTTTGCTTTTTCTTGGGTCCAATACACGGTTGGTGCTTCTGGGACCCACCATACAGAAGTTCCATTACTAACCTTATATCTTTTACAGGGTGTTTTTCCTACTTCATAGAGGAAGCTTTTCCCAGTGCGCCAGAGACATTCTTCCCCTATCACTGTTGAGCTTAAAATCCACCCTTCTCATCTGTTTTCTCCACTTGTACTTGCTTGGTTCCATTTTAGAAGCTCAATTGGGCCTAAGCTGCTGCCTTTCCATGGCCATTCTTCTGACATCAAAGCCCCTCCACAGACCCAACAATTGGTTATGTTAAGTTCCTTACTTATTCTTTCCCCCAATTCTACAAACTGATTTTTACCCATCCTTGAGATATCTATTTCTCTTTCTAATTGCTGTTCAAGTTTGGTATACAAATCATTGATTGAAATTGGCACAGGCTTAGGTGGTTGTACTGACTTAGCCTTTTTGCTTATCAATTGCTCTTTTACTAAATCCTGTACTTTTTGCCCAGTAATGTAGGTAAAACAAATCCATCTCTCCTCTTCTGGGCATTGATTTCCCATCCTGCTACCACTTGTTCCTAAGTTCTCTGCAATCCAGTACTTCTTCCCTTTATGTATGCAATTGCCTAATTTGGATGGGTTATAACAGTGGCTGTTGACATGAGTGTGAGAAATGAAAAAAGAACCTTGGTGTCTTTCCATGTACAGCTTTTGGTAACATCTGTAACATGGCCTTGTCGATATCCCAAAAGGGAGAAGACAAAAATTGAGTGACAGAAAAAGGAGTAACAGAGGTCCAGTATGGCTTATACTCCCACCTCCCATGCCTATGGGGTTGCAACCCACAGCAGGTGTATTTGATCTTCTTGGTGGCGAATACAGAGGCCAATCTGGTCTTGCCCTCTATTTCCTTGTCACGTCCTCTTAGCTAATTTCCAGACAAATCGTTTTTGACACTCCTTAACTGTCGTTTCCTACCGTTCTTCAGGTATCTCCCATTCAACAGGCACTAATAATTCCTATCTACAAAACAAAGTTATTATTTCAGTTTCTTCGAATTCTACTTGGATAGGAGATCGATTTGGCCCTTGACGCTTCCTGCAACGAGAGCATCGCTTGTGTGAACTACAATACTAATTCTTCCCACAATCTAAACATTTACATTTAACCCAGCTAGCATGTCTGGTATTTGGGTGGATGAAACAGGGTATTTGGTCTGGCACCAATGGAAGTTGCAACTCCTCTTCCTCTTTGCATAAATCACAGGCTAAGGCGTGAATACAAGAGTTCTCTGTCCGAAACAGTCCTGATCCTCCTGTTTGGAGTGGAAGTATTCCTCCCCAAGGAGGGTATCAGAGGCATCTCAAAGCTTGTCCAGGTGGTACTTGAAACCACTGATATAAGCTTGGCCTTATCTCCCAATTAGGTGTGATCCTGGGTATGTTTCTTGGACCATTTGGGTCTTCCCAGTTCATTACCACCCAGTCCCCATTTAAGGGTCAATTTTGTATCACCTGGTTCAGATGTAATCGTCCACTCCTTAGGTTCTTCCACAGGTCCTTTAATTCTGCTGGCGTGGATCCACCCTTGTTCCTTGGTCTGGATCGCAGCCTCGGTCGTCAGCAATACCTGAAAAGGACCTTCCCATTGGGGAGTTAAAGATTGTTCTTTCTAGGTTTTTACTAGCACCCATTCCCCTGGATGAACACTATGGATTTTAAAGTCTAAAGGTGTGGTTTGAGGGATTATTCCTTTCAACCGTAAGTTTTCAAGAGTTTTTGCAATGGTGTTAACGTATCTTTTAACGCTCATTTCCCCTGCCTCATAGGTGGCATTTTCATGTTGGGTGGTTAAAAAGGGTAACCCAAACATCATTTCATAGGGTGACACTCCCAGGTCTGACCTGGGTTGTGTTCGGATCCTCAATAAGGCCAAAGGTAGGCATTGTACCCATGACATTTGGGTTTCAACTATTAATTTGGTCAAAGTTCTCTTTAAAGTCTGGTTCATCCTTTCTACATGACCAGAACTCTGTGGATGCCATGGGGTATGCAGCTCCCATTTTATCCCTAAAGACTGAATTATTTGTTGTAACACTTTTGACGTAAAATGCCTTCCCCTGTCTGAGTCTATTCTATTAACCATTCCATATCTGGGAATAATCTGTTCTAAAAGGGTTTTGCTTACCATGTTGGCTGAGGCCTTGGTAGTGGGAACTGCTTCTACCCAATGAGTTAGATGGTCTGTTATTACTAATAAATACTTCCATCTTTGTACTTGAGGAAGTTCAGTAAAATCTACTTGGATACTTTGAAATGGTCGAAGAGCTAACTCATGACCTCCTAATGTTGTTTTTCTCATTACTTTTCTTTATCCTTTGGCAAGTTATGCATTTTTCAGTTACTTGCTTTGCTACTCCAAAAATCCCAATGCATCCATAGTCCCTTAAAAAATGATCACACAAAGCCTGAGTACCCCAGTGGGTTTTCTGATGCATATCATCTAATATTTTTCTAGCCAGTATTTTATTAAGTAATTGTCTTCCATCAGGAAGTTTCCATTTCCCTGATTCAGCCTGTTCTCCTCCTATCTTGTTTAATTCTTTTTTCTCTGCTTCACTAAACTTTGGGATTTCCAATTTTTCCTCATTTGGAGTTAATATTAACATAACTCTTTCAGCTCCATTTTCTGCTGCATCCTTAGCTTCCTGATCTGCTAAATTATTTCCTCTTATTTCTGGGGTCACTCCTCTTTGGTGTCTCTTAATGTGTACTATAGCTATTTCTTCAGGTAGTTTTAATGCCTCTAAAATCTCTAAAATGAGTCCCTCATGTACTAATCCTTTTCCTCTTGAGTTAAGTAATCCTCTTTCTTCCCAAATTTTTCCAAAAGTATGTACTACTCCAAAAGCATACCTCAAATCAGTGTATATAGTTCCTTTCTTGTGTGCTAAATATTCCAGTGCCTTTTTTAGAGCATATAATTCACAAGTTTGAGCTGACTAGTTTGAAGGTAATTTTCCTTTTTCAATAGTTTGCATGTTTTTTCCATCAACTACTGCATACCCTGGCATTCTTTTTCCTTGTAGACATCTGGAGGAACCATCCACATAGATTATTTCCCCTTCTGAAAGGGCTTGTTCTTCAAGATCCCCCCGAACTTTTGTTTGGAATTGGATAATTTCTAAACAGTTATGTATTAGGTTATCTGCTGGTTCTCCATATACGAATTGAGCTGGATTTAAACTTCTGTTTACTTCTAATGTCAGATCATCACTATCTATCACGATTGCTTCATATTTTAACATTCTAGAGTCTGTCAACCATTTTTCAGCTTTCTGATTTAACACATTTCGAACCGCATGATGTGTGCACACAATTAGTTTACCTCCAAAAGTAAGTTTATGACTTTCTTCTACCAGGATTGCAGTAGCGGCTATAGCTTGAATACATACTGGCCAGCCGTGGCTCACTGGGTCTAACATCTTTGATAAATAAGCTACTGGTCTCTTTACTCCTCCCCACTCCTGGACTAGAACTCCATGAGCTACCCCCTTTTCTACATTCACATACAGATGAAAGGGTTTTTCTAGTGAAGGTAAGCCTGAAGCTGGTATTGAGGCCAGTTTTAACTTCAATTTTTCTAATTTATCATCATCTTCTTTGGTCCATTTTATATTATGTCCCTCTGTCAATTTCTCATACAAAAATTTTACTGCCTGTGTGTACCCCTCAATCCATAATCTAGAATATCCCAATAATCCAAGTAGTTTTCTGATTTCCCTCTTTGAAGAGGGAGGTGGAAGGGATAAAATTCCTGCAATTCTCTCTGGACTGAGCCTTCGACTACCCTTACTTATCAAGTGTCCAAGATATTTTACCTCTGGTTCTACAAATTGCAGTTTCCCTTTTGATACCCTTAATCCTTTTTCTCCAAGAAAATTTAAAAGTTTTATTGTAGCTTCTCTAACTTCAATTTCATCTTCCCCAGATAGTAAAAGATCATCCACATATTGGATAATTTGTATTCCAGGAGGAGTGGAGAAGGCTTGCAGTATTTTTTCTAAAGCTTGCCCAAATAAGTTTGGAGACTCTGTGAACCCCTGCGGTTATTTTGTCCATCTTAATTGCTGCTTTCTTCCAGGTTTTTTTTTGGATCCTCCCATTCAAAGGCAAAGATATCTTGGCTCTCCTTGGCTAGTGGACAGGCCCAAAGAGCATCTTTAAGATCTACTACACTAAACCACTGATGCTGGGGTGGAACTTTACTTAGAAGTGTATAGGGATTGGGTACCACTGGGTAACGAGACCGAGTTCTTTTGTTAACCTCCCTTAAATCTTGTACTAGTCTATAACTCCCATCAGGCTTCTTTACTGGGAGAATAGGGGTATTATGGGGAGACATGCAAAGTTCTAATGTCCCATCCTTTATTAGTCCTTCTATTACTGGCTTCAAACCTTCCCGTCCTTCTAAAGATATGGGGTATTGATGTACACGTATGGGACAATCTTTTCTCTCTATTGTAACACTTATAGGGTCAATATTTAATCCTTCCCTATTTCCTTCCCCAGCCCAAACTTCTTTGTTAATTTTTTCTTCATCCTCTTGGCCTAATTTTAAAACTTTAGCTGTCATTTTCCCATCTTCTGGTATAACCCCTATTCCTAATTTCACTTGTAAGTCTCTTCCTAGTAAGTTGCTACCTGCCTTTGGGACTAATAAGGCATCTCCCATCCAAATTGTAGTTTCCCCTTCAATTACTACATCTTTAATGACTGGAACTGTAAAAGTTTCTTCTTTTGCCCCTGTTACTTTTGCAGAATCTTTATTCACACTATAACCTTTTGGTACATTTAGCAGGCAGGTTCTTTCTGCCCCTGTATCTACCACAAATTCTAATTCTTCTCCTTGGGGACCCACTTTTAGAGTTACCACAGGCTCTAGATGGTATTTGTCCCCTAAAAAATAGAGCTTTTGACCTCCCTATTCCTCCTCTGTGCTCATCTCTTTGAAGATTTTCAGATCTATTACCTCCTTAGGACAATTTTTCCTATAATGTCCCTCACCCCCACAGTAAAAGCAGACATTCCTGGAATGCTGCTGAGACTTGGTTTGTATTGGGATTCTATTCTTTTCCTTTCCCCTGTCTCTACTAATTTCATATCTAGAAGTAGTGCCTGTATGTTTTTGATTTTTTTGGAAATTGTTTTCTCGCATGGTGACTGCCATAAGTTTTGCTTTCAGTTTAGCTTTCTCTTCATCTCTTCGGACATAAACTTTCTGAGCCTCCTTTAATAAGTCATATAATGATTTATTATGCCAATCGTCAATTTTTAAAATTTTTTTTCTAATATCTGGCCAGGCATTAGTAACAAAGTTAATCCTTAACAAAGCTTTTCCCACATCAGTTTTGTTATAAATTGCACGACTCAAGATTTAGTCCCAATTAAAATTTTATTAATTCCAGCAAGCGGGGCATAAGCAAATGCAGCGCTGGGCGACAGGGAGAGTCTGCACTCCGCCGACTGCCGCGCGGTTACGGTCTTCCAGTTCCGTTTTATGCAGTTCTTTTCTTCTGTTATCATATCGATGTTATCTTGTTGCTAGGAGACCGTCTTCTATCTTCTGAAAACAGCCACAGTTCCCCTTCCTGGAGCTCAAAAAGCCTTGTTAAGCAATAGCATATGTGTCTAAAAAATCATGAGTCATGCTGTGTTTGCAAGTTTAAAGGTTCTCTTAAAAATGACGAGTCATGCTGTGTTTGCAAGTTTAAAGGTTCTCTTAAAAATGACGAGTCATCCTGTGTTTGCAAGTTTAAAGGCTCTCTTAAAAATCATGAGTCATCCTGTGTTTGCAAGTTCAATGAACAAAGCATTAACTCGTTATAGTTTCAGGGTCTATTCTGGAATATTGTTTCATATTTCTCCTAAGTCTGTCCAACCATTCAGTTGCAGATTCTTCTTTTTCTTGCTGTGCCTCAAAAGCTTTTTTAGCATTTTGCCCTCAGGGTGCTGCGTCTTTTATTCCCTTGATTATTAAATTACGATATTCATTCATGTGTTTCCTCCCTTCCTCATTATTTTGACCACACTCAGGAGGCGCAGTTGGCATTTTGTCTTCTCCGGGGGGCCCTTGTGGGTTCTCTTTTTCCCAAACTCTTATTCCAGCTGCTCTGATTAATTGCCTTTCTTCCTGAGAAAATATTATTTTCATTATAGACTGCATCTCTTCCCAAGTATAAATATTCAGACCTAAAAATTGATCTAGTTGTTCAGCTGTGTCTATAGGATCTTCTAAAATTCCTTTGATTTCTTTTTTAAAATTTCTGACCTCAGAAGAAGTCAAAGGGGCATTTACAAACCCTGTTCCACACCCTCCCATTGAGACTTCTCTTAGTGGAAATAGACTGATTTCTTTATCTCATTTTTGGTTTTTATCCTCTGTCGTCTTTTTCCCGTGTTTTGAGAAAGAATCCAGAGAGGGCTGTATTTTAAGTGAACTTCTAGTGTTTCGATAAGGCATTTCTAGGGAGAAGTCGTTTCTCTGAGCAGTAGCTGTGGTTACCAAGGGAACGGAGCTCAGGGCAGGAAGGGGGGTGAGGGGAGGGCATAGCGCTTAGGCTTGGTCCTCCAAGGGCGGAGCGTAGGCGGGGTTTGCTGCCGGGACCGGCAGAGGTGAGGGCAGTTCCGGGGGATACCAGAGGGGAGCGTGGGCAGCCTGCAGGGGGCTAATGGCGGCTAAATCAGTGGCTCCCGGCAGAGACAAAGCAACAGAGGCAGCGCCCAGCGCAGCCGGCACAGGCAGGGCAGCCGGGGATCGGGCAGTGGGGGAAGCGATTGGAGATAGGACGGCTGGGACCGACGGGACCCCCGGCACGGTCGGGGCGGTGGTCTTAGACCACGCGTCAGGAGGGACCCCCGGCACAGCCCTTAGGGCAGCCGCAGACCAGGCAGCCGGGGCAGACAAATTCACTAGCGGGGCCGGGGATGGGGTGTATGCAGGGACCGGCGCAGCTGCCGGGGGCTGTGAGCCGGCACTCGGGATGGGAACCGAGGCAGGCGGGGCTGAAGCGGGACCCGGGACAAGGGGCTCAGCCGCGAACGGCGGAAGCGCGAGCGGGAACGGAGGGGGCAAAGCCTGCAAAGGATCCCACTCTTTTTCCTTCTTTTCTTCTTGTTCCCCTCCCTTTTCTTTCCCCTTTTCTTGTTTCGTCTCGGGCGTTTCTGATACGTGAAAGATTTTTATTCTCCTAAAATCTCCTGTCCAACATGTGGCATATTCTCTTTCTTCAGGATTAAATGGTTCTTTTGAATTTACAAATATATTTAGAGCCTGACAAATCCAATTCTCAAAAGAGCTGTATCTGGGCCAATAAACGTGGTCAGATCTTATTTCCTTCTCTGCCCATTCTATCATGCAAAATTGTATCATCTTTACCTTTTCCTTTTTTTTTTTTTTTTTGTACAAGGGTTTTTATCCCAGTTAGCTAACATAATGCCGAGAGGGCTATCTTGAGGTACTTCTGTTGGTAATTTTTTACACTCTTTTTTCTTCCTTGTATCCAACTTACTGTTTTTCTGTCCCATTTTTCAATATCTTATCTATTTGTCCCCCACCTCTGTTTTTCACTTTCTCTTACAACCTAAAGACCACTTACTTCTATCTATGCACACACACACAAAAAAATCCCTTCTATCCCACACAACTATTCAATACAATACACCTCCCTCCAAGGAGATATAACAATCAACATTACATGTGCTTTTTCCATCTACTCTTACTTCATTTCTCCTTCACTTTTACACACTCTTTCACACTCTTAGGACATGAAGCCTGTCACCAGAGAATCATGGCTTTGTGTGGCCCCCCCTCACCTTGGCTTTGATCTCTGGGTTCCAGTATAGCTGGGCCTCTGAGGAGGGCCCAGAATCTGGTCGCCTCTGGTGCCGGTCCACCTATGAGGCTAATTTGCGTGTCACTTACACTTTTACTACAAAACCCCCCCCTCCACACTCCCGGAGGAAAAGGGCTGAATCGCAGGTCACACACACGTTTTGCCACAGCCCCCACCCGCCCGGGGAAACTGAGGCAGATTTTGTGTGTGACTCACTCTCACACAACAAAACAACAATAAGGTACCTTTTACTTTCAAATCACCTATTACAATTTTAGGTGTTACTGGCCAGTCCCGGTGCTCTTGGATATCCCCTCAGTCTAGCTGTGTTGTCCAACCCCAGATGCTCTTGGGCATAACCTCAATCCGGCAGAACCCTGGGTGTTCTTGGGATATTTAAACCCTCAACCCAGCAGGTTTTAGTCCTGGATGATCTTGGGCAATTACCCCTCAATCCAGCAGACTTTTTACTTCCTAGGGGTCCCACCCCTTCTCTAAAACTCAGTCCCAGTTTCCCTGGGGGGGGATTCTCTCACTCTTCTTATCACTTGCTTTGTCTCTTTACTGGCCGTCTTTCTCGCAAAAGAACGGAAACGCAGCATAGGAGACTCCGCACTGGCTTAGCAGGTCTGGGATAACCAGCTGCCTCTCATTCACACACATTCATCCCCCCCTTAACCGCTCCGGCCAAACCAGTACTTACCTGTCCTTTGCCCTTGGGTCTTTGTCTTCGTGTACACTTTAGTCTTAGGGGCTAACTGGCGCGGTTTTAGGGAATCTTTTCCCTTTTCTTTGTTTTATTGCCTCCTCTTGTCCATTGATCGTAACCTGCATCTGTCGTTCACAGCAGGGGAACACAGAGCGAGGCTGCCAACTGGGCAGGGCGCGCCGTCCTCACCCTGATTCCACTGGGGCACCGGCAGTGAGGTGTTTTAACCATCCTCTGCTACCATAATTGTGAAAAATGCCAATCACTTGTTTTAAAATTTTAAAAGTTTAATAGTAAATAAGATGGTTATAAAAATAGAATTAGAGTAAAAAAAATTGAACAATTAGAGCTAGGACAATATGAGACAATAAAAAAACAAAGTTACAGACGTCTGGGTGCTTCCCCCAAGCAAAATGCTCTGGAGAAGGACTCTGTTAACAAAGGATTACCTCTTAAAAGCAATAGCCTGTTGAATATTCATACATTTCATACATAATGCATAAATTCTATTCAAACAAAGAATTGTCTCTGGTTAATATCACTTTTTTCTTCTTTAATCTCTATGGCATCCTCAAGGCCGAGAGAGGCAGGAGGAGTTGGTCTCTTCTGATAAGGAAGCAGCAAACCCCCTTTTTTTTTTTTTTTTCCTGAAAGATTTACGTTTTCCTGTGGTTAGTACAAAAACACTACATTTTAACTACAAAACTACATTTACCATACTAGCAAAATATTAATACAACATTAACAATTAATACAACATAATACATATAGGAAATATCTTGTGTAGAGCCATATAATATGCATTTTTCACAGGTACCAAACTTTCTCCCTGTGCCAGGAAAAGATGATTGTGAGGCTGAAACTGCTCATCAGCTGCTCTTCCCATAAAGGTGAGCATCCTGACAATTCTTTGGGGTATATTGTTAGAAAGAGAGCTCAGATTTTCATGTTATTACCATATTATAGATGGTATTCCTTTGATAAAGGGTCAGAGATCAGGAAGACAAGAAACATAAGGAAATAAAGCCCAGAAACAGACAGATCTTTAGCTGGCATAATTGGACACCCAAGTCCAGGGAACTGTGTCCATTAGCAGGAGTGGGTGTTCTGATCCATATGCTTTGCCACTTTTAAGTATAAAGATTAAAACAAGGCACCTAGCAGCAGAAATAAGTTACATTCCATTTCAGAGAGGCTTGGGTTGCCTAAAATTCCAGAGAAATTTCCAGCCTGCCATCATAAAGAATTCAAGGCTGTTTACCCAAACTTCTCAATAGCTCCTTCTAAAAAAGGATGATGAGCAACCATGTTGGGTAAGACAGACTTTTAATGTAATCTGTTTATAGTTTTAGAACAATTTCCAGAATAGAACATTTTTTTTTTAAATGTCCTGAGCCTTTTGCATTTATTGGGGGTTAAGTTTTCCTGTGGAATTTTCCACCCCCATAAGCTGCTAGGAGACTAAATACTGATGCTTAAAGGGTGCTTGACCCACACAAAAGAAGTAGACCACTTAGTTTGAGGGGGAGGGAAAGGCTCAGGGGCTCCAGGAGCTGAAGGTGGCTTCTTCTGCTCTTGGTTTCGGAGGGGAGGGGACGGTCGGGCGACTGCTGGCTGCGTGAGGAGTCCACTGTTGACGGAGGGTCCGGTCCTGGGAATTCTATCATCTGCTGGAGCATCCAGGAATTCGGAGCCCCTCGCCTGTCCTGCTGGAGCTGGGTCAGCCCCTGTCCAGCTGTCGCAGCTTCTTCAGCACTGCTCACTTTGCCTGCCGGGACACATCCCCCCCCCGCCTGCTGGGACAACCCACCATTTCCAGTCATCAGCCCCGGAGTTTTTCCACCGTTTCGGCTTGGTGCTCTCGGGGTCCCAAGAGATCAGACTGCCCGGGACTTGTGAGACAAAGCCCCTCAGGGTTCTTGGTTCTGTTTATTATTATTATTATTGCAGTTGTTGTTTGTTTGTTGTGTTATATTTACTAGTAAAAACTGTTATTCCTTTCCCCATAGCTCTGACTGAAAAAGCCTTTTTAATCTTCCAAATTATAATAACTTGGAGGGAAGGGATTGGAATTCCCCATTCCTAGAGAGGCCCTGCCTCTCCCTAGCAGATACCTGTCTTTTCAAACCCAGACAGAATTCTCACTTTGATCATCTCCCATCACATTATCATTCAGAGCAGAACGTGATGGAGCCAGGCTAACAAAGCTGCCAGAAATAACATCAAAAAGCCAAGTGACCTGAAAAAAAAGTGCTCTATTTGAGCACCACACTCTTCTCTAATGTTTTCTTTTTTAATTATTTTTAATATATTTTAATTAATGTTTTACTTTCACTGTATTTTGCTTACTTGCATGAAAGCTCGGAGCTTGGTCTCAGAAAAAAGTCCTATTGAAAACAAAAAGAGCCTTACTTGACCAAGGGCAGGCTGTAGGAGGTCCTCAGATAACAATAACCAACAATTCTTTTGGGGGTTGAACAGTTTCAGTAAGGACCACTTTCTGAGGGGCTTAACTCTAAATAACAATTGTGGATCTTGCAGCCTGTGGAAGGCAGAGATTTCTCTCTGACAGAGTTTATATTACTAACCTGATGCCAGCAGACCGCTGCAAAAATGAAGTGATACCAGTGATAAAAATATTCTTTCTCCATGCAGGCAGGAGGAATTGCATGGAAGCAAAGGGAAAATCCCAGTGGCCTCTGTGCATGCCATATCCAACACATGAAGACAGCTTGGCTGACATGGCACAGCTGATCCCTGCATGTCCTGACTCACTGAGTGATTACTATAAATATTTTTTAACTCCTAACATTAAATTTCACAGAGATATCTTGCATTCCTTAGAAAAACTTTATCTACACAAGATCATTTACTGCCCTTTAATTCAAGCCATGTCAAAACTGGCAAATACCTTGGTTAAAAAATAAAATAACATAATGATGCCCCCCCTTCTATCTGACGTAGAAATAGGTAATTTCTAGTACTAAAAGTGATTCAATTTGGTGCATTTCCAACTTGTATTTTAACAATGCATTACCTCCTGAATTGCGGCATAAATATTAATAGACAACCTGCCATGGAACTTTTGCCTGTGGTGCCCTTGGAGAACCATAATCACAGCAATGAGAGCAAAGGAGATGAGAGAGAGCCCTGAAGATGGAGGTTCTATCCCCAGCTTCACAGGGCCACCCCAGGTCAGGCACTTTCCATGCAGTCTCACAGATCAGCACTATCTGTGGTGGTTTCAGGCAGATTTTGGGAGAAACCCTCCCACGGGGCCCCCCTCCCCTCCTCCAAATGGTTCGGGAAAAAAGATTTCCTCAGAGAGAAGTGGAAAAAACCTGTTTATTAAACAGGCAAAGCACTCCCAGCACAATACCCGATGACAAGAGCTTCGTGCCGCTTACGGAGGGATAACAAACTTAAAGAAAGTCTCCTCGAGGGTCGTCACTGTGCTCCACCGCTCCGTCTCCGCTGACGCTGGGAGAAAAGGAGATGTGCAGGGCTGGTCTTGGTGGGGTGGGTCCCCTGTGGAGGCCCCCGGTGCTTCCCCAGGTCCTTAGTCCGGAGAGGTTGGAACAGTTCCGAGGAGAGGACAAAAAAAGCAAAAAGGAAGGAAAAAAGGACAAAAAAAGAAAAAAGAAAAAAAAAGCAAAAAGCTTCAGCTATTCTACAGCGTCTAACTACGCTAGCACTAAACTAACTAACTAACTGCCGGGGAAAAAACAACAGAGCTTCTTTTGTCTTGCTGTGTTCCAGCTCCCCCGCTTCAAGGTCACTCCGATGAGCAGAGTTTTCCTGGGGAAAAACAAACCGCGCTTGCCCTCCCCCCTGCACCCAACAGACGATTGGGGATACACAGTCACCCCATGACATCTTCCACCCCTTATCCCCATATCGTTGACTTACAGACAGAACCAATATATATTCCACATAAAACTTCCATCCATTCTCCCCACAGAGAAAAAAAGAATACAAGCAATACCCTCTCACTTACACATTTCCTTCTATTTCATTCTGCGTGGTTTAATGTACAGACAATGGCAATAACATTCAGCAGACAGTGATGTTTGTAAATGATTCTCACCCAACAATCAGATCTCCCTGAGGTACACATCGTGTTGTTCCATCTTTCTGCATTATCCACCATGTGCAACCTGGTCCCTGAGCAAAGACAACCCCACGAATGGGTTTGTCTGAACTTGAGGCAGATTTGATCCACACTGTCTTCCCTAACAGACCTCTGGCATGCACCACTGGGACTTTATCTCCATCTATTGTATGCAGAGGCTCAGCCTGCGCAGGGCCTGCTCGGTTGGTGGAGCCTCGGGTGTTGACCAGCCAGGTGGCCTTTGCCAAATGCTGCTCCCAATTCTTGAAAGATCCCCCACCCAATGCTTTCAACTGGGTTTTTAACAATGCATTGTGCCTCTCCACTTTGCCTGCAGCGGGTGCATGGTAGGGAATATGGTACACCCACTCAATGCCATGTTCCCTAGCCCAGGTGTTAATAAGGCTGTTCTTGAAATGAGTCCCGTTGTCTGACTCAATTCTCTCGGGGGTACCATGCCTCCACAGGACTTGCTTTTCAAGGCCCAGGATGGTGTTTCGGGCAGTAGCATGGGGCACAGGGTAGGTCTCCAGCCACCCCGTGGTGGCTTCCACCATTGTGAGCACGTAGCGCTTGCCTTGGCGGGTTTGGGGAAGGGTGATGTAGTCAATCTGCCAGGCTTCCCCATACTTATACTTGGACCATCGCCCGCCATACCATAGGGGCTTCACCCGCTTGGCCTGCTTGATGGCAGCACACGTCTCACAGTCATGGATAACCTGAGAAATACTGTCCATGGTTAGATCCACCCCTCGGTCTCGGGCCCACT
Source organism: Hirundo rustica (assembly GCF_015227805.2). NCBI lineage: Eukaryota > Metazoa > Chordata > Aves > Passeriformes > Hirundinidae > Hirundo > Hirundo rustica. Next base: position 20,190,618 of record NC_053487.1, on the reverse strand, counting down.
TATAGGTGGCATCTCTGCCCTGATGGCCTGAGGCATCATGGGCCCATCGAGCTAGGAACAACTCTCCCTTGTGTTCCCAATCTAAATCAATCTTTGACACCTCTATTTTTGCTGCCCGATCTACCTGCTCGTTGTTTCGATGTTCCTCATTAGCTCTACTCTTGGGGATGTGGGCATCTACGTGGTGAACTTTCACAGGTAGTCTCTCTACCCTGGTAGCAATGTCTTTCCACTCCTTAGCAGCCCAAATTGGTTTCCCTCCATGCTGCCAATTAGCCTCTTTCCACCTCCTCAGCCATCCCCACAGAGCATTGGCTACCATCCATGAATCGGTATAGAGGTAGAGCCTCGGCCACCCCTCTCTTTCAGCAATATCCAAAGCCAATTGAACAGCCTTGAGTTCTGCAAGTTGACTTGATCCACCCTCTCCTTCAGTGGCCTCAGCAACCTGTCGTGTGGGGCTCCACACGGCTGCTTTCCACTTCCGGTTCATCCCTACAATACGACAGGAACCATCAGTGAAAAGGGCATAATGCGTCTCCTCTGCTGGCAATTGGTTGTATGGTGGAGCCTCTTCAGCCCGTGTCACTTGCTCTTGTTCTTCATCTGTGAGGCCAAAGTTTTCACCCTCAGGCCAATTGGTAATTATTTCCAAAATCCCAGGGCGATTCAGTTTACCCATACGGGCGCGCTGCATAATAAGAGCAATCCACTTGCTCCATGTGGCATCAGTGGCATGATGGGTGGAGGGAACCTCCCCTTTGAACATCCACCCTAGCACAGGCAGTCGAGGTGCCAGGAGGAGTTGCGTCTCTGTACCAATCACCTCCGAAGCGGCTTGAACTCCTTCATAGGCTGCTAAGATTTCCTTCTCTGTTGGAGTGTAGTTGGCTTCAGACCCTCTGTAGCTTCGACTCCAAAATCCCAGGGGTCGGCCCCGAGTCTCCCCAGGCACCTTCTGCCAAAGGCTCCAAGACAGGCCATTGTTCCCGGCTGCTGAGTAGAGCACGTTCTTCACATCTGGTCCCGTCCTGACTGGGCCAAGGGCTACCGCATGAGCGATCTCCTGCTTGATCTGGGCAAAAGCTTGCTGCTGCTCAGGGCCCCAGTGGAAATCATTCTTTTTGCGGGTGACCAGGTAGAGAGGGCTCACAATCTGACTATACTCGGGAATATGCATCCTCCAGAAACCTATAGCACCTAGGAAAGCTTGCATCTCCTTCTTATTGGTTGGTGGGGACATCGCTGTAATCTTGTTGATGACCTCAGTGGGAATCTGCCGCCGTCCATCTTGCCACTTTATTCCCAGGAACTGGATCTCATGAGCTGGTCCCTTAACTTTACTCTTCTTGATAGCGAAACCAGCTTCCAGGAGGATCTGGATGATTTTCTTTCCCTTCTCAAACACTTCTGCTGCTGTGTTCCCCCACACAATGATGTCATCGATGTACTGTAGATGTTCCGGAGCCTCACCCTTTTCCAGTGCAGCCTGGATCAGTCCATGGCAGATGGTGGGGCTGTGCTTCCACCCCTGGGGCAGTCGGTTCCAGGTGTACTGCACGCCCCTCCAGGTGAAAGCAAACTGAGGCCTGCATTCTGCAGCCAGAGGAATGGAGAAAAAGGCATTAGCAATGTCAATTGTGGCGTACCACTTTGCTGCCTTGGACTCCAGCTCGTACTGGAGTTCCAGCATGTCCGGCACAGCAGCGCTCAATGGTGGAGTCACTTCGTTCAAGGCACGGTAGTCCACAGTCAATCTCCATTCTCCGTCAGACTTGCGCACAGGCCAGATGGGGCTGTTGAAGGGTGAGTGGGTTTTGCTGACCACCCCTTGGCTCTCCAGCTCACGGATCATCTTGTGGATGGGGATCACAGCATCTCGAGTTGTTCTATACTGTCGGCGATGCACTATTGAAGTGGCAATTGGCACTTGTTGCTCTTCCACCTTCAGAAGACCTACAGCAGATGGGTTCTCTGATAGTCCAGGCAAGGTATTCAACTGCTTAACACCCTCTGTCTCCACAGCTGCTATCCCGAATGCCCACCTAAATCCCTTTGGGTCTTTGAAATACCCATTCCGGAGGAAGTCTATGCCCAAAATGCATGGAGCTTCTGGGCCAGTCACACTAGGGTGTCTCTTCCACTCATTTCCAGTCAGGCTCACATCAGCCTCCACCAAAGTAAACTCTTGTGAACCCCCTGTCACCCCAGCAATGGAAACAGATTCTTCCCCCACATGTCTTGATGGAAGTAATGTGCACTGCGCGCCAGTATCAACCAAGGCCTCGTATTTTTGTGGTTCTGATGTGCCAGGCCAACGAATCCACACAGTCCAAAATACACGGTTTTCCCTAGCCTCTACCTGGCTAGAGGCAGGGCCCCTCTAAGCCTGGTTATCCTTCTTTCCTTGAGCATATGTCTTAAAGGTTCCTTCAAGGGGGTCGGACATGTCATCATCGTCATACCTGGCACTTCGGCTACGGGCAACTGGAGCCGCTTCCCTTTTGGTGGAACTCCCTCTTTGAGTCTTGACTTCCTTCAATTCACGCACCCATTGTGCCAGGGCAGCCGTAGATTTTCCATCCCATCTGTTCATATTTTCTCCACAGTCCCGCAGGAAGAACCACAGCTCAGCACGTGGAGTGTACCCTCTCTCCCTAGCCGGGGAGCGTCTACGTTGGGTACCAGAACCTCTGATCTGCACTGCTGAGATTTGGAGAAGGTCCTCTCTAATCTCCTCCCTGAGTTTCTTATGATTTTCATCTATCTTATCCTCTAGTTTCTGTAGACGTGTTTCTACAGCTGCGATCCTGGCGTGTGTTGGGCCATGCACAGCATCTGCATATGCTCGGAGCTTCTTCGCCATATCAAGCACCGTCTCCTCCATGTCCTCCCGCTTCATTACTGCTAAAGCAGAAGCGTATTCTAATGGCCCGAGTCGTATAAGTTTTCGCCACATCACAGATGTACATGATACCAAGTCTGGGTTCCTAGTGTTTATATCATCTGAGAAAACCATCTCTGCCACTGCCATTTCTCTCAAGCGTTGAATGCCTTGTTCTATGGTCTTCCATGGGGTTTGCTGTATATAGAGATCATCTGCACACAAGTATCTTTCTGCCACACTTCCTAGGACCCGTATCCAGAGACTGCAAGGACTAGCCTCTCTCATCATCTCCTGGTCGATGACTGGATCATGTGACAGGGATCCCAGATGCCTCGCTTCAGTGCCATCCAGAATTGTAGCCTCGCCTGCAGCATCCCAAAGACGGACTAACCAACTAATTATAGATTCATCAGGTTGTCGCCGGTAATCTTTTCTTAGGCCCCGAAGGTCCTTCAGGGAAAAGGAATCAATATTTGCTTTTGATCCTGTGCTAGAAGCTTTGGCTTCTGATTTTGGTGAGGGTCCTTCTCTTGGGTCATCATCGTCCACTGGTCGATCGGTTTTGACTGTGTGCTTCTTTGCCGGAGCAACTGCCAGGGGCTTTGGCTTACTGTCTGCTTTAGCTGCCAACTCAGGTTCAGGTTCTAGTCTAGCTGCTGGCTTCATAACTGGGGTGTTGACTGTAGCCTGAGTGACTGGGGTGGCTGTTGATTTGTATCCCTTCCCCCCTGCCTCTGTCTGCTGCCCTACAGTCTCTAGCAATGTGCGATAAGCATATGCCAGGGCCCAGCTTACTGCAGCCATCTTCTCCCCCTTAGAGCCATCATGGTACCTCTCTTTCAGGTATTTCCCCAACTCCACTGGATTCTGAATTTGTTCCCGTGGAAAATCCCAGACTACAGGGTCAGAGAATTCCTTGAGGAGTTGGCCCATATCCTCCCATTCTCCACACCACTCAGGATTTCCTCTGCCTGGGTCAGGAGTTTTATCAGCCCTTCTAGAAATCTCAGCCCATATTCTGGAGAAGCTGCAGACTGTATAGAGGAGGCTTATCAGATGACATACCAGAAAGATGGTCTCTTTAACACTCAGGGGAAACTCAACATTCTCCAGCAATGATTTAACCGATTCAGAGGAGAAGAAGGAAACGAAAGACTGCAACGCTTCATCCTCTGCTCCTCCTCCCACAAACAGGGTGAATAACCATAACCATGACCCATACATAGTAGGAAAAGATCTCAGCACCTTTATAAACTTCCTACAAATTATTATCATTAAACCAAGGCCAATAGCTACTCTAATCCGTGTCCCTCTGCTGTAAAAACTGCGTATTAGTGACAATATTGGGGCTATCTCTGGATATGCAAATAAACCTAAGGACCACAAAGGTATTAAGACCTCAAAGAAGCCTAAGGATCCAAAACACAGCAAGGCCCCCATCCCAAGAGACATGAGGTCAAACAGCATAATTACTGACTGCTAAATATTAATCAGTACAGGGTTTTTCCACTCTCTCGTGCCCCACGTTGGGCGCCAATAAGTTTGTGGTGGTTTCAGGCAGATTTTGGGAGAAACCCTCCCACGGGGCCCCCCTCCCCTCCTCCAACTGGTTCGGGAAAAAAGATTTCCTCAGAGAGAAGTGGAAAAAACCTGTTTATTAAACAGGCAAAGCACTCCCAGCACAATACCCGATATCAAGAGCTTCGTGCCACTTACGGAGGGATAACAAACTTAAAGAAAGTCTCCTCGAGGGTCGTCACTGTGCTCCACCGCTCCGTCTCCGCTGACGCTGGGAGAAAAGGAGATGTGCAGGGCTGGTCTTGGTGGGGTGGGTCCCCTGTGGAGGCCCCCGGTGCTTCCCCAGGTCCTTAGTCCAGAGAGGTTGGAACAGTTCTGAGGAGAGGGCAAAAAAAGCAAAAAGGAAGGAAAAAAGGACAAAAAAAGAAAAAAGAAAAAAAAAGCAAAAAGCTTCAGCTATTCTACAGCGTCTAACTACGCTAGCACTAAACTAACTAACTGCCGGGGAAAAAACAACAGAGCTTCTTTTGTCTTGCTGTGTTCCAGCTCCCCCGCTTCAAGGTCACTCCGATGAGCAGAGTTTTCCTGGGGAAAAACAAACCGCGCTTGCCCTCCCCCCTGCACCCAACAGACGATTGGGGATACACAGTCACCCCATGACACTATCTCAAAGCCTCAACTTTATCTGGTAGGAGATGAAAATCCTGCAGACATTAATCTGCCTCGTGCTCATCTGAAATGCAACCACAAAAATCCTGCTGATGCCAAGAAGAGCCACGCCGATTTTTCCCCAAATTAGCCAGACTTTATTTTTGATATAGTGAGTGCTTTGGAATTTCATCTGCAGATGTTTGCTCCTCTAATCACCTCCATAATGGGTGCAAGGCATTTATCTACCTGCATTTCCTCCCTCTGATATAATCTCATTAAAAGTCATGCTCCCTCCGGCTGCCATTTGAAAGAGGCCAAGTGCCCACAGATCCCCTGAAGTCATGCTCAGCCATCATAAAAATTGGCCAATTATTTAGTTCCCTAAATATGGACTTTGGGGGCTGAAATTCAGAATATCCTCTTGGAAAACCTTTCTGGTCTGCCATAAACCAGCTCTCTGAGAAGACAACACAAATTACTTTTGTCACCCTAATACAAGAACACCACTCAAAACCTTAGAATACTGGCAGTAAAAGACACAAGGAGAAAATATTTCTGTCTGCAAACATCTACTGCCCAGCTGTGTTTTGGACACAGGTGGACTGTGCTAAGGGTTAATTTAACTTTCACCAAGTTAGAAAACTCTGAAAGTTTAACCACAAATGAACTCCAGTGGGCAGTTCGGTAGCTCCCAGACAAATGTTCTCATTTTTATTCTTTATAGGCACTGCTCAAATACTCATAAATCATGACAGAATAAGAGAAAAAGGCAACTTACTGTTTTAAAATTTAAATCTGGCCAAATTACCAGAAATGCTGCTGGAAACAGAACACTGAGAGTTCATTATTTTGTTTCAAAGTTAGTTTATCATAAATCTGCCCTCTGACATGTAATAACTAAACATTTCAAAGGTTATTTGATAGTAAGTTCAACAGTGTAGGTGACTGAACATGTGAGCTGCATGGTAATGAGTCCCAGGGGAAATCAGGCTTTAGGATGCAGGGTGAAGCATCCCTAGGCTTGTATTCAAATGGAAAAAACATATTCAAAAGTTTATTGTTTATCTCCTAAGAACATCAAATAATACACAGGCCTTTGAATCAAATGTATAAAGCACACTGGAGGACTATTTTCTGGGGGAAAAATGCCTGATTTGATCCAAATTCAAAAAAAAATAATAGCTCATAAACTGAAATGCACAGAGTGGTTTTGATTAAAAAAATGGAGGGGAGTTTTTGGGTTTGTTCTTTTGCAGAACTGAGAGGCACAGCCAGTCAATTTGCTCCTGCAGCAGGCTCTAGAAAGAGGAGCTCAACAGCTTTAAACCCAGTTGTTCTCAAATCCTCTGCTTTTCAGTACAATAGAGTCCTTTAAGTGTGACAAAGACAAATTGCCCTGCTCAGCCTGAATTTCATCTCCAAAAGACAGTGGCAGTAATTGATTCATTTGTAGTGTACAAACTAATTTGAAGCCAATACTGAAAGGGTTTATTTCTCAGCAGGGTGGTGGGGTGCAAACACCCTGCTCTGCCAGGATGACGCAGTCCCACCTCTCAGCTCGTTAAGCTCTTACCTAACGAATCCCATGCTGCCCTTATCAAAGTCAGGGGCAGTTTGGGCATTGGCAGTGCTGGAAAAGCACATGAGACAGAACGTTTTTATTTATAAACCCTCTGCATGGCAAGTGGTGAGGGCAGGGACATTCCAAGCCCGTAACCACGCAGCCATTGGCACCCTGCCACCCCTCTGGGAGCAGGGATGGAGGGATGGGCATGGATCACCCACCTTCTACTGCCCTCCTGGACATGACCCATCCACAGCAACTCATCACTGCTCACCTCCAGCAGTGTTTCATTAGGTGGGAAAGCTTGAGGAGGAGGCATCGTGTTTAAGGATCACTGAGTTTGTATAACTCAAGTGCTGGGTTTTCATCTCCGGAGAAACATCTGCCCCATTAAAAGTGATCAAACAGGACTCCTGCTGTTCAGGTGCACAGCCATAAATGTCAAGGGAACCGGCAGCCTTGGAGAATCACAGAGGGGCTTGACTTATTAAAGAAATATGGGTATTGATCTAGTATCAATACCCAATTGTGACGGTGTGCTGGCTCGAAGGCAGAAGCAGCAAGAGACTCCAAGTCAAAAAAAAACAATTTAATAGGAGAGGAAAAAAGTAAAACAAAATAAAATAAAACACATGCAATGGTACAAAAGATCACTGACAGAGTCAGAATACTACCTGAAACTGTGGTGGTAGCACTCCAGATGAAGCGGTCTTGTTGAAGCAGTGTTCCTGCAGAAAGGTCTGGTAGCTCTTGTCCTCTGGAAATCCAGTGGGTAAGGCTGCCTGTGCTGTCCCAAATCCCAGATTATATCCAGGTGGGAATGCTTGGCTCCTCCCCCTGGGCAGAGCATCTCACAATGGGCTGATATCATTTTATCAGTCTTGTAATGGGTCCTTGATTGCCTATTAAATAGAGATAGCTCCTGGAGGGAGTTATCTATGAGTCATGCAGGAAGGCATCGATGGGCCATTAACAGAAGATAGTCTGGAGGGAGGGGGCAAGGGAAACAGTGCACAACTTAGTTTCAACATTTCATGTATGTGATAAACATTAACTATTTTTTGTTCACTGGAGATCAAATAACTCAAGATAACAGGAAGTTACTATGTTACTATCTAAGCTTATAGGCAAACATACCCTTGCCCAATTTCTTTTCTCTCTCTCTCTACTTGCTTAATCAGCTTTAAGTTTCAGGAATTCCAGCTTAGTTACCATATAAGGAAGAGGACAACTACAGCCTTCATCTCTGCGACCACCGAGGGACAGAAAGAGACCCTCCCAGCAACACGTCACACATACATCATCGGAGGAAAGAAGCAAGATAAAAGCAAGACTGAAAAACCTGCCAATTCACGGCAGTTGGTGGAGCGAGACTCCCCCTGCCGTCCAGCGCTGTATTTGCCTTTGCTTTGCTTGCTGCAATGTAATAAATTCCTATTGGAACTTTTCTTCGTGTTCATAGTCTATTACAATTTGGTGCCGTGACTCGGATCCACCTGCAAGATAGGACTTTTGGTTCTGCCTGGGGGGCGCCCCGCCGATCAGTCGGCGGCCCTGGTAGACCCGATTCCTGTCTCGGTTGGACCGACGAACCTAAATTCAAGGCATTAGGCAAAGGAAGCCGGCAGACCCTATAAACTTTGTGCACAAAGGTCCGGATGAAGACACAAGACGCGTGAGTATCTGTGTGGAAGAATCCGTTCGGTCTGGGTCGGATATCCTGGAGTGCTGCGAGTGTGTGTGTGTGTAAGAGGAGAACCGGCAGCTCGGATTCTCCAAGCGATTGCGGACCCTCAGTAGTGCGGTTCTCATTGTCCGAGAGGGCGTGAGCCACGAACAAGGGGAAGCGAGTGACTTCTGCACCACACTTGTGTGAGGGCACTCCAGAAGATGGGACAGGGGAAGAGCAGGCCCTCTACTCCCATAAAACTCCCCCCGGTGCCTAGAGATAGCCCACTGGGGTTCATATTAGACAATTGGAAACATTACCCTAACACAGGGGGTAAAGATAAAGCTAAAATGATCCATTATTGTGTGGTAGTATGGGGTGGAAAGGAGATTTCCCGGAATATTTTTTGGCCTATGTTTGGATCATCAGAAGATTGGGTGAGGCAAAAACTCAACTTGTGGGTAAACACTAAAATTCCTTTTAGTCAGGAAGAAAGTGAATATGCTAATGTATGGGTTACAAGACCTGGGGGTGAAGTGCTCCTGTTTCCCCTCAAAGAGGGAGGACGAAAGAAAGACAGGAGTAAAGAGGAAGAAGTCTTACTAATCCCACCTCCTTACATACCCCCTCAGAACCCCCAGATTCCGGATGCACCTCCAATGGAGCCTCAGGAAGCAGGAAGTAATCCTGAGCCCCCCGAGGAAGTGCAGGGACCCATAACCCGAGGTCGGGCTAGACAGCATAACCTATATCCCCTAAGAGAAATGCCTGTGAGGGGGGGCCAGGGACCTCACCCAGCGATAGGGTTTGTTTCAGTACCTTTGAGTTCTGGGGATGTTCGGGAATTTAAGAGGGAGATGGGGAGCCTCCTGGAAGATCCTTTGGGGGTGGCCAAGAGACTGGACCAATTTTTGGGACCCAGTATTTATACTTGGGGCGAGTTGCAAGCCATATTGAATATTCTCTTCACGGCCGAGGAAAGAAATATGATTAGACGAGCGGGGATGCGGATATGGGATTCACAACATGCACAAGGACCTTTAGCAGACACCAAGTGGCCTTTGCAGGATCCCAATTGGAATCATCAGCAGCAGGACCACAGAATCAATATGCAGGATCTGAGGGGGATAATAGTACAGGGGATCCGGGAAGCGGTGCCTAGGGGGCAGAACATCAACAAAGCATTTAATGAGAGACAGAAAAAGGAGGAAACACCTACGGATTGGCTAGAACGCTTGAGAAAAAAACCTGCAGATGTACTCGGGCTTAGATCCTGAGACACCGTTAGGGCAAGCACTACTAAAAACACAATTTGTGGCTAAATCGTGGGAAGATATCAGAAAGAAGTTAGAAAAATTAGATAATTGGCAAGATAGAGACCTAGATGAGCTATTGAGGGAAGCACAGAAGGTATATGTGAGAAGAGATGAAGAGAGTCACAAGAGACAAGTAAGAATGATGGTGGCAGCAGTAAGGGAAACTAGGAGAATTGATGCCCCTCCCAAAACAAGTCAAGTGGCCCAGAGAAATGGGGGAGGGGTTCCCCGGGTAGAGAAAAAGGATGGAGGCGTATGTTTCTACTGTGGAAATAAAGGACACTTTCGGAGAAACTGCAGGAAGCGGCTGAGGGATGAGAGAGTCTTCAAAGAGGACTGAAGGAGTCAGGGGCTTCATTTGCTGGGGACACGAAAACATCAGGAGCCCTTGATAAAATTAAAAGTAGGTCCTCAGGAGCAGGAATTTGAGTTTTTAGTAGATACTGGAGCTGAGCGATCGACAGTCCAGGTACTACCGGAGGGATGTAAGATATCAAAGAAAACTGCTCAAGTGGTAGGGGCGAAGGGGGAGCCCTTTGAAGCCCCTGTTATTAAGAATGTACTGGTGGAATCGAGGTCCAAAATGGGAATAGGGAACCTTCTGCTGGTACCAGAAGCAGATTATAATTTGTTAGGGAGAGACTTAATTATAGAAATGGGTATTAATATAGAAGTAGTAAATGAGGAAATCAAAATAAAACTCTGTCCCTTGAGGGTAGAGGATGAGGAAAAAATTAACTCAGAAGTATGGTACACTCCTGATAGTGTAAGAAGGTTGAATATACCCCCCTTCTCGGTAATCATTAAAGATCCAGAGACACCGATAAGGGTTAAACAGTACCCCATCTCCCCAGAGGGAAAGAATGGGTTGAAGCCCGAGATTGAGAGGCTACTAAGCAAAGGACTCTTAGAATCTTGCATGTCTCCTTTTAATACCCCCATTTTGCCAATAAAAAAGGCAGATGGATCATACCGGTTAGTGCATGACCTAAGAGAAATAAACAAAAGGACAGTAGCTCGTTTTCTGGTGGTAGCCAACCGTTACACCCTGCTAAGCAGACTTGGTCCCGAAAAACAATATTATAGTGTAATTGACCTTAAAGATGCATTCTGGGCATGTCCTCTAGACGAGAAGAGTAGGGATTACTTTGCATTTGAATGGGAAGACCCAGTCACTCATAGGAGACAGCAGCTAAGGTGGACCGTGCTCCCCCAGGGGTTTACGGAATCTCCTAATTTGTTTGGACAAGCTTTAGAACAGATTTTGCAAGAATATCAGACTGGGGAAGGAGTGACCCTTATCCAATATGTAGATGACCTCCTGATTGCTGGGGAAGCAGAGGACAAAGTACGGGCAGAAAGCATTAGATTACTCAACTTCCTGAGTGCTAAGGGGCTCAAAGTATCTAAGGCAAAACTACAATTCGTGGAAGAAGAAGTAAAGTATCTTGGGCATTACCTAAGGAAGGGGGAGAAGAAAATAGACCCTGAAAGAGTAAAGGGGATACTATCCATACCGCCTCCAAAGAGCAAGAAGCAAATTAGGCAGTTGTTAGGTCTCATGGGGTATTGCCGACAGTGGATTGAGAACTATAGCACCAAGGTTAAGTTTTTATATGAGAAATTGAGCCAAGGAGGGCTAGTGAAATGGGATGAGAAAGATGACAAGCATCTGAAAGCTCTGCGGCATGATTTGGTCAATGCCCCTGTGTTGAGCCTACCCGATCTGAAGAGACCCTTTTATCTATTTGTAAACACAGATAGTGGGACGGCTTATGGAGTACTGACCCAGGAATGGGCTGGGAAAAAGAAACCTGTTGGGTACTTATCTAAGCTGTTAGACCCTGTAAGCAGGGGTTGGCCTACATGTTTGCAAGCTCTAGTAGCCTGCGCCCTGCTTGTGGAGGAGGCTAATAAAATCACTTTCAACGGGGAACTGAGAGTATTATCCCCTCATAATATCCGGGGAATTTTGCAACAAAAGGCAGAAAAGTGGATAACGGATGCCCGACTCTTGAAGTATGAGGGAATCCTATTAGACTCCCCAAAATTAACCCTGGAGGTTACAGCCTTACAAAATCCAGCCCAATTCTTATATGGAAGGCCAAGTGAGGATGGATTGGCCCATGAGTGCTTATCTACCATAGAAGAACAAACCAAAATAAGACCAGACTTGGATGAAGAAGAATTAGAAGAGGGGGATAGGTTGTTTGTAGATGGTTCATCGCGAGTAATTAATGGAAAAAGGGTCTCTGGCTATGCAATAGTTGGGGGAGAAGGACTTGCAGTTATCGAATCAGGCCCTCTAAGTGGATCTTGGTCGGCGCAGGCCTGTGAACTTTATGCTGTACTGCGGGCATTGCAGTTGTTGAAGGATAAATCAGGTACCATCTATACTGACTCAAAATATGCCTATGGGATTATACACACTTTTGGGAAAATATGGGAAGAACGGGGGTTGATAAACTCCCAGGGGAAAAAAAAAAAAAAAAAAAAAAAAAAAAAAAAAATGGTTCACCAGGATCTAATCAGGAAACTGCTGAAGGCCTTGAGGGGACCTAGGAAAATTGCTGTTGTTCATCTGAAAGGGCATCAAAAGGGATTGGATTTTAAAAGCAGGGGAAATAATGCAGCAGATCAGGAAGCAAGAAGGGCTGCTTTGCAGACGTCACAATCTACCCCCCAGAAAGATCCGAAGGCTGAAAGAAAAGAGCGTGAGACTAGAAGAGGGAATTTGCAAAAGATGTATAGTTTTACTATGCAGGAAAAAGAAAAGATGAAAAGAATGGGGTTGAGAGAAGACCCAGAAGGGGAATGGCGACTTCCAGAGGATAATAGAACTGTACTGCCTAAATCCATAGCTATGGATATTATGAGGAGAATACATAGCAAAACACATTGGGGGGCACAAGCATTAGTAGATCAATTCGCCACCAAACATATGTGTATTGGGGCAGATGACTTGGCAAAGCAGGTAGTGAGGGGGTGCGTTACCTGCCTAAAGGTAAATAAGGCCAATTTAAGGAAAACCTTAATGGGGGGACGACCTACAGCATACCGGCCATTTGCAAACATCCAACTATGGAAAAAGGGAAAGTTAGCTCAGAGACCCCCACTAGATTTGAAACTGCACCAGGTGCAACCAGGAGATTGGGTAATGATAAAGTCCTGGAAAGAAGCAACCTTGGCCCCACAATGGGAGGGCCCTTACCTTGTATTGCTTACTACAGATACTGCAGTCAGAACAGCAGAGAAGGGAGGGACACATGCTAGCAGAATTAAAGGGCCAGTGAGCAAACCGACTCCTGAGTGGCAGGTGACAAGCAATCCTGGAGACCTGAAGTTACGGATCCAGAGGAGAGATCATCAATGAATGGACACCGTGTAGAATATGCACCAGAACCACACTACACGGAGGAAAGATTAATTTGTAACTCTGATGTTAAGATAAAGTGTAGAGACCCAGAGTGCAATTGTTATCCCTTTGTTTGTTATATTTGTAAAATCTGCGGGGACAGGTGGTGGAGTCATTGTAGGCGAGGAACCCCTCCTAGAGGAATTTGCAGCCCCTGTTGGGTACTGCAGCGGAACATAACTGATTGGATTCTAGAATATAAAGTTAAATATGAGGGATTAGTAGAAGAATCAGAAGAGTGGTGGAGGATTTTTGCATTAGGGATTGAACCAAAATATTATTGTTATCACCCTAATGAACCCATCCCGTTCATAGCTGAAATTGTTGACTGCACCTGCCGCACATGCCTAAAGGGAATCCGGTGTGATACACCCCCGGTTAAGTATCGGAACTGGGATTCCTATGTCAAGAGGCAACAGAGTTGCCCCCGGGGACCTCCTGAAGAATATCCCTGCTGCCGAGAAGATGGTACCCCCCGTGGCTCGAGGCAACCGAGTCGACGGGAAAGGCAGAGGGGTAAAAAGCTGTGGAGGAAAGAAACCCCAGGGTGGGACAACAAAACAATATTTGAGGAATTGCCTCAGGAATGGGAATAAGAGCAAGGACCCTGGGCAGAGGGACAGGTTGCAGTCTATGAAATGGAACAATCCTCAGATATACTCCCATTCCTATGCCCCCAATGATGCTCACCACGTGACCCAGCCGATTACTTTTCTTTTGCTGATGTTATACTTAAGAGGGATTAATGCCTTAGACAATCTACCACACCAACCCTTTAAATGGTCACTATGGCGATGGGATGACAATGAGATTTTGCAAACTGTAACTACTGTAGGAGCACCCAGTTTCAGAGTAGGATTGTGTGATCTGACCAACATAGATCATTGTGGAAAAGTACTGAACCTAACGGGATTTTACATGTGCCCAAGCTCAAATCACGGTAAAGGATATTGTAATTATCCTGGGGAATATTTTTGTGGATATTGGGGCTGTGAAACAATCGCCTCTGACTGGACACCCAGGGGAGGGCATGATAAATATTTGCAAGCAGACTTTGGACCAGCAGGATGCACAAAGCCATGGAGGGGTCCTTCAGGAGAAATGACCTATATAGGGGACTGCTCGTTTGTTTATCTCAATGTCACCCAACCAGAGAAACAAGAATGGCTATTAGGTAAAAATTGGGGAGTTAGACATTGGGAACCCGGGAGAGATAGGGGGAATATAATCCAAATAAAGAAGGAACCCGCTCCCCATTCGCCAGAGATGGGGGGGGGGGGTGTAGGACCAAACCCAGTACTGGTAGTAAGGCAGAGCAGGACAAACACTACAAATAGCAGGGGATCGGGAGAATTAACAGTGCCTCAGGCTGATGCCCCTGAAGAAGCCTCTAAATATAGTACTCTGTGGAAAATAATGCAAGCTAGTTATGGCATTCTAAATAGAACAAACCCTGATTTAACAAGAGGATGCTGGCTTTGCTATAACATCCGACCTCCTTTTTATGAAGCCATTGGGGTAACGGCTAAAGCAAGAAGAATAAATGGGACTAATCCAAAAGAATGCCTTTGGAAAAAGACTAAAGAAAGTACTCAAGGAGTAACGCTCTCTCAAGTAACCGGACAGGGACGGTGTGTGGGTACTGTTCCCCCTAATAGAGAACATTTGTGTAACATCACTGTGAAAAACCCAAAGCAAAAACAAAAAGCAGATCGGTTGCTCCCAGCTCCCAATACTCGATGGGTTTGCCAGAGTATAGGAATTACTCCTTGTTTATCTTTAAAAATTTTCAATCACACCCATGACTATTGTATTCAAGTAACTATTATACCGAAAATTACTTATCATCCAAAAGATTATGTCCTTGAACAGCACACAACCCCAGAACATCACCTCATGAGAAGAGAACCTTTCACCGCCCTGACTATAGCAACTCTTCTAACTGTAGGAGGAGTAGGAGCTGGAACAGGGATAACCTCATTAGTCAACCAACAGAAAGAATTTAGAGCACTAAGAATCTCTGTAGATGAAGATTTAAGTAAAATAGAAAAAGCAATTGATAGGTTAGTAAAATCAGTGAGATCACTGTCAGAAGTAGTATTACAAAATCGAAGGGGTTTAGATCTGCTGTTTTTACAACAAGGGGGCCTTTGTGTAGCGCTAAAAGAGGAATGCTGTTCGTATGCAGATCACACAGGAGTAGTAATCAATACTATGAATGAACTAAGGAAGCAGATAGAACAGCGGAAAAGAGAAAATGAAGCACATCAAAATTGGTATGAAAATTGGTTCAACCACTCCCCTTGGTTAACCACACTGCTTTCTACTATTGCGGGGCCAGTAATTCTGGTGGCACTCGGGCTTACCTTTGGACCATGTATATTTAATAAACTGATTACTATAGTGAAAAGCCGGCTGGAAGCGGCACATCTTATGCTTCTTAGGACTAAGTATGATCAGATACCTGAAGAAGAAAATTTAGAAACTTTAGAGTTAGCTAGACAAGAACTGCAAAGATACAGTGAACAAAAATAAGTAAGAACAAGAGAAATGGGGGAATTGTGATAAACATTATTTTTTGTTCACTGGAGATCAAATAACTCAAGATAACAGGAAGTTACTATGTTACTATCTAAGCTTATAGGCAAACATACCCTTGCCCAATTTCTTTTCTCTCTCTCTCTACTTGCTTAATCAGCTTTAAGTTTCAGGAATTCCAGCTTAGTTACCATATAAGGAAGAGGACAACTACAGCCTTCATCTCTGCGACCACCAAGGGACAGAAAGAGACCCTCCCAGCAACACGTCACACATACATCATCGGAGGAAAGAAGCAAGATAAAAGCAAGACTGAAAAACCTGCCAATTCACGGCAGTTGGTGGAGCGAGACTCCCCCTGCCGTCCAGCGCTGTATTTGCCTTTGCTTTGCTTGCTGCAATGTAATAAATTCCTATTGGAACTTTTCTTTGTGTTCATAGTCTATTACAATGTAGATGGTGATAGAATACATACTTTGGGCACATCTTACATTGTAACCCAGGACAGACGGACAAAAACTCTCTAACAGTTTAAAGTTAGAAAGTGTATGTTTATTACGGCCGGGCAGCACGTGGGATAGTTCCCTAATTCGCACTGCGAAATTCACAGGTAATTACAAAGTCTTTTATTTACAAAAGTGTTGAATATCCAAAATACAAATGCATATTCATACCCCTGTCACCTCCCATTCCTCGCTTGGTATGCTAATTGGCAAAAAGGCTATTAAGCATGCGTACTTTGTTTCTTAAAATGAGTCAGGGGTCTATTTTGGGGAGGGGTCACCCAAAATGAGGAAGTAAGATGAGTCTTCCTTGTTCTGACCTTTCTACCTTTTCAATGCATTCATGGCAAATGAATCCTTGGTAGAACTTATAGTTTCCTGTGTTCAATGGGTCCTTTAAGCAGGAAATCTGCAGCTATCTTATGTCCTATTTACTACATTTTGTTTTTCATTACAAGCACAACTACATAAACATAAACCTGACAAGAAATGAGTTACAAGATCCAGGGTAGCTTATCTAAGATCCGGCTTTTGTTAACTGTGAACAAAGATTACCTATCTACTTCAGCTAGTTCAGCAACTTATTATCTTAACTTTCCTAAAAATCCTTAGTTCCTCAAAATTAACGTCTCAGGCTGAGGTTGGGAAAGGCCTTTAGGATCATCCTTTTAGAGTTACACAGTCCCCTCTGCATCATAGGCTGTTATTTCATGTTTGGACATTGAGAACAAAATTAGCCTTTAATTTCAAGGCATCTTTCAATAATAAAATCTATTTTTCCCACACCTTTTTAGCTTGTCCTCCTTTTTTCAACTCATTATTAAAATCGTTATATACCTGTCTTGGTTTGAAAGACAGGTATCTGCTAGGGAGGGGTGGGGCCTCTCTAGGAATGCGGAATTCCAATCCCCTCCCTCCAAGTTATTATAATTTTGAAAATTAAAGGGGCTTTCAGGCAGAGGTATGGGGAAAGGAATAACAGTTCTTTACTAGCAAGTATAACAAGGCAAACAAACAACAACAACTACAGCATTAAAAATAAACAGAACCAAGAACCTCGAGGGGCTTTGTGAAACAAAGCCTGGGGCAGTCTGATCTCTTGGGACTCTGACAGCACCAAGCTGGAGCGGTGGAAACTCCCGGGCTGGTGGCTGGAACAGCAGGATATCCCTGGCAGACAGGGGAGTGCAGGGCTACAGAGTAGCAAAAAAGAGCAGCGTTGAAGAAGCCACAATGACTGGACAGGGCTGGCCCAGCTCCAGCAGGGCAGGCTAAGGAGCTCAGAATTCCTGGGCACACGAGCAGATGATGGTAGATTTCCCAGGACTGGACTTTCTGTTGATAGTGGACTTCTCCCACAGCAAGCACCAGCTTGGTCGTCCTCTCTGATGCTGAGAGCAAGAAAAGCACCAAGCTGCCCCCAGTTCTGTCCTTTTCCTGCCCCAAAACTCGTGTGATCTTCCCCCTCCCTACTTTCGGCTGCCTCTTTTGTGTTGGTCAAGCACCATCTAAGCACCGGTACTTAGTCTCTTAGCAACTTATGGGGAAAAATTCTATAAGAAAAAAAGGAACAAACCTAACCCCCAACAATACCGTGTGCTTGAACAGTGAAGAGTTACACAATATCTCTTACTCAACGTCACCCTATCAGTCCTAACTCTTAATATTATGATTACTTTTTTCAGAGATGCAACTGGCAGAGCTTTACTGACATGCCACAAATCCTGATTATCATCAAAACTCTAAATTCTATGTTAATGAATATCAGGGGTTGAAACGCTCCTACCTTGACAAGTGCTAAAATATCCACTGAATGTTTGTTTATTCACTTCCTATATCAGTATATATTTCAAGACCTTAACTTTGGGAAAACAACAGCATTTAAATAAGCAAGGTCAAAGATAAATAAAACCAAGCAAACAGGCAATAAGTCTGTCTAAAATACTTTTCACTATATTTAAGAAGGAATTACCACAGAGGAGATGATTGAACTGTGATATATGTCCTAAAGTTAATTCGTGTTAAAAGATACAAAATGTAATATCATCCCTATAAGTATAAGTTTTGTTTTAATCCAATATGCTATGAGTTAACTCAGAAGAAAGCAGCTCAGTAGAAGTACAGGAATTTCTCTCGCCTGAAAAGACAAGGGGGGGGACACGAGACACAACATGATTAGAATTACCAGGAGAGAGACACAAACATGCCTTGGCTGAGAACCATTAAAAGGGAATGTAACATCTGTTCTAAAGTTAATTCATGTTAATAGAATATAAAATGCAATACCGACTGTATAAGTTCTGTATAAACTAGCATGTTAGAAGTTAAGTTTTGTTTTAAAATAGCATTTTGTGAGTTAACTCAGGAGGAAGGGGACTTAATAAAATACAAGAATTTCTCTAGCCTGAAAAGGTTTGGGAGGGACACGGAAAGAGCTTGATTGGAATTACCAGAAAGGAGGACAAAAGACTGTCACTGCCAGGAATTGCTGAAAAGAAACAAAAGGCAACGGAAAACGGAGATGATAGCCCGGAGGACCCGATGATGGTATCAGATCCGTATCTAGATGGTCTCCGGCTGGAATTAACATGTCCACACCACACCTGAACCCAACCATTAACAGCATTGTCCTCCTCCGCTGATCCATTCAGACTCTTAGAACTGAAACCTGCATGTTTAATGAGGATGCCTCGGAGGGAAGACTGTCGACATCCCGAGCCTCTCTCCGCGATCCAGTGTATAAAAAGAGACTGCTGCAAACCACAAATGTGAACTTGGGGATAACAGACTGGCAGAGTGTGTTATCGTTGTTCACCCAGCGGCGACCCCGGGCTCGATGCTGTCCTTTTAATTGTGGCTGTCCGAGACTGTTATTTTGTCTCTCAATAAAATTCCAAATTTTGATTTATCGAATTTGGTCTATCTCATTTATAACAGAACCCTAAACTACCACATCTCAAAGAAAATAGATTTAGATGGAGAACTTTTTTGGTTCATTCCTTGAAATATAATCTTACCCACTGTCCAACTTTTGCTAATGTCTACACATGGAAGATGCACTGAGGAAATTTGGGCTGTATTAAAATAAGACACAAAAGATGGCCCCGGAGCAGTTAAAATTATAATTAAATAAGAATGGGCTGAACCACATCACCCTCAAACTTTTGTTTTCATTCCAGAAAAAGAGTTAAAAAATGTTGGAGCTGGAGCAAGCCCTGCCCAGTGCTGGGATATTAAAGTGTGCATAAATCAGGGGGCTCATTTTCCTATCAGGTGTTAAAGCTCCCAGCTCCGTTATCGGAGGCAACCGCAGATCCACACTGAGCACCTCGGCTTGGGCTCTGGCCTCTGTGTGGTCTTTCAGAACTGTCATTATCAGCTTTCTGTTTATTATTGTGCTCAGTTTAAAGGGAATTTGCCAAGTGATCCCTAGACTCCAATCTTTAGGCCTGTTGTCAGGACAAATTAATTTCTGTGGAAACCCACTGTGCCTCAGATACCATCTAGGAAATGTAGGATTAATGGAGTCCCTGTACAACATGCTTTGTAGTGCGCTGCTGGGGGAGGGGAGTGGGGCTGCTGAGGCAGAAATCACACAGATAAAGCCCCTGCACTTTGGGGGACTTTGGGGGGACTTAATCTTTTTTTACTCCATCAGTTCACATCAGTAATATTTAAAATAAAGCCCAGTCATCAAA
Organism: Hirundo rustica; assembly: GCF_015227805.2. Taxonomy (NCBI): domain Eukaryota; kingdom Metazoa; phylum Chordata; class Aves; order Passeriformes; family Hirundinidae; genus Hirundo; species Hirundo rustica. Next base: position 20,170,859 of record NC_053487.1, on the reverse strand, counting down.
AGGAACGGGCAACTTGTAACAAAAAGAGCAGTGAATGGAAACTCTCAGCTGCCAAAGATGAGGGACCTGAGGTCTAATTATCAATATTTTATATTTTACCCACTCAAGCCAATCTCATCAGTAGAAAAAACAGGATAATAAAAGAAACAGTCTCCTGTGAATTCTACGAGAAAATAATGAAACTCCACACATGATCCTTTGGAAAAAGGGTATTAAAGCTGGATTTCCTACAGGGCTGGGTCATTGCTGGGCTAGCTGACATTTGGGGCTATTTTTAACAAATGTGTATTATTTCATTGTTGAAAATGTTTGTCTGTTCTTGCAATAAGTAAACTTAAAAAAAATATTTTTCTGGAGGGAAAAAAAAGGAGTGATTATATTTCTTAGTGATGCAAGAGAGAAGAGAAGAGAAGAGAAGAGAAGAGAAGAGAAGAGAAGAGAAGAGAAGACTCCAATACATTTTTATCAATCCTTTCTTATTTTCAGGAGGATGACTGCCTATGGTGACATATCCAGGTTTAATATCAAACATATTGGGAATTCTTGCCCTTATTCTTTTCTCTCTAAAGATAAATCAGTTGATAACATACAGGACAAAGACAGCAGATCCACAGGTTCACATTCTCTGTGGTTTTACATCTCATGACTCCTCTGTGGAATCAGGGAGTTAAGCTAGCCCAAAGTGGCACAAAAACACCAATGAGATCACAAAATAAAAATAAAAATAAAACCAAAAAAAACTACCTCTCCTTTCCAAACGCTAAAGCAAAATCTGACTTTCTAACATGTTGTTCCAATATTATCCTGTTAATAGCAGGGCTAATTTGGCAGCAGAGCATTTTTAGAGGACTCCTAATACCTTCCAAGCCTGGCAGATGCAGAGGCTGCAGCTCCTCTACCGTGGCTTTCCAGCTCACAAACACCTCGGCGCATGCTACTTTTCCTTCTTACGGCATTGCAAAAAATCCCTGGCTTCTGTGTGACCCCACAGTTTGGAACAGCATTTATGGACAAGGTTCGTTTTGGGAGGTTATTTTATCAGTCTTAAGCTCACTTGCATATGAGAATTGCTTTTGTTTTATTCAATATTCCAAAAGAGTGTGTTCTTCCCTAACTAAAACGTTTAATCTTGAGAGACTTTTATGTGCCCCTTTTTAACTATTGTAGAAATTCAATTAACTCCATAATTATGAACACAATTACCATGGAATGTTACATGTGATTTGGTGGTAGCAGTTACATGGCACACACACTCGGGTTTGTGATTTCAAAACTTACAGCCATGATAATAAAAGCCAAAAAATTCCCAATTATCATCCTTATTCTTTGGATTGTGTGTATAAATGGTTTTTTAAATGCTGTTCATATTTTTCTTTCCCCTGTCCATGGCAGCGGGGTTGGAATGAGACAATTTTTAAGGTCTTTTCCAACCCAAACCATTCCAAAATTCTATGATTTTGGTGATGAAAGGTTTTATTTTAGAAAGCACATTATTTGCAACCAAATAGGCTGGACTACCAGCTGATCGAAGTCACCCAAACTGTGACAATTCACCTTAAACCTGGCTCCATTAACTTATTACACTGCAAACTCCCAGCAAGGGCAGTAAATGGAGCCCAGGTGATTTTTGCATGGAGGGGGAAAGAGAAAATTAAATAAACTAGGAAAAATGAAAATACATAAGTGGGAGAATGGGGAATTCTAAAAAGTCTTCAAAGCTTTCCACAGGGGCACTGCCAAGGAGCTCAGTGCCCAGTCCAGCATGGGTGCTCCAGGTGGAGGTGGTGGGTCAGGAGCAGGACGTGCCCGGCTGTGCCAGGAGCTGCCTGACAGGAGCCATCCCACAAACCCTCCGCAGGTGGCCACTAGTTGGGGCTGTGGCCACGATCAGGGACTGTGGGCTGGCCATCTGCCAGGCTCAGCCTGAGCCCTTCCCTGCCTTGGAAGAGCTAAAACACGCCAGGGTTTCCGCATGCGATGAGGCGCCAGGTGGGGTCAGCAAGGGCTCTGAGGATGTTACATTTTGGGAGCTTTAGGGCTGATGTGGCTGAAGGGAAAGTTTAGGAGGACAGGCATGGTCTGGTTGTAGTCAGGGAAACAGCAAGTTCAGGATGGGCTCAGGCTGAGTACAGAAATACCTGGGTGATGGTCACCACGCCAAAGTCCCCACTTGCCTGCTGCTGTCCCACAGCTGAGGATCTGTGGCACCTCCTGGGCACAGGAATCTGATGGCTCCTCATGGATCCTCCCTCTTCACACCCTCATCACATCAATTTTGCATGTCCTGCACATCCAGGGCACGTTCATTGCCAGGCAAAACCACCGAGGAGGACAAGGATCTTCCAGAGGCTTCGATTATTTCAGACATTAACTAAAATCATTCTGATGTCACTCGTGCAGCCTTTGGTGACACTACACACATCCTCTGCTCCCGTAACCCAGCCTTGCACCCCAAATTTCAGCACCACCCTGCCCAGTGATGTCAGCTCAAGGTCCAGCCCCACATTCTCCTCTAACCTAATCAAACCCCATTTCTGCTGACACAGCAATATCTGCAGAGATCTCCACCTTCACCCATCCCTTCTACTAGAGCTTTGTTCCCACCTACAAGTGCACAGGTGGCAAATACTCCCTCAAACTGCATCCAGGGTTTCATCAGGAGATGCCCATGGACCCTGAACACACAAGGAATCAAGTCTTTTACCATAATCACTCTTCAAGTAATTGAAAATCAGAATTACCCATGTGGCTTCTATACATAAAAAGGTTTCTGCAACCTCCAAATCTGAATTCCAAACATGTTTGTGTGAAATACTTGAAATACAAAATGCAGTTCCAGCTCAGTCCTTGGTGGATATCAGGCATGGCTGGAAAACTATTGCAGGTGCTATTTTAAATGAAAAAAGTGAAGGGTGTAATAAGAATGGAGGTCAAAGCCTTTCCAGACTTGCCAAGGGTTAGATCTCACCAACAGAGTAAAATATTTAAGCTTTAACAGAAAGCTATAAATGTAAATATATATAAAATGAAGCATAAAATAGGCTTCTTATAGAAATTCATCTCTCCAAACAAATATTTCACAACATGCCAAACCCACTGTATCTGTACATTCATGCTTTCCTCACTCCTGGATCTATAACCATACAGAAATGTAATTTAACAGCACTGGTAACAGTTTTCTAATCTTGGGGCATGGAACCTTTATCCCAAGGACCTGGTTAATAAATGGCAATAAATGTAAAAAAAAGGCAAAAGGAGGAGACAGCAGCAGAGGGCTCAAGCCCAGCCCAGCTGCCCTTATCCTCAGCCACCCCCTAAAACCACCCCAGACCCATCCCTGCAGATCGAGCTGCCAAGTGGCCGTTTTCTAAAACATCTTACTCTGCTGTGGAAAAAAATTCGTCCCTATTCCTCTTTAATATTCATATGGAATAGAGCTACATTAGCACTAAGTTTTAATTTCAGAAACATTCTGACATTTACCGAGAACAGATTCCAGCCCTGGTTTCACACCAGGGTTGTTATTTTTTTCCATTATCACTGTTATTACTGGTATTAGTATCTGCAGAAGTGATTTAAAGGTCCTGGTTGTCTCATTAAAATAGTCTGGATCTACCTCCCTCTCCAGCACCAAGATATAATCTGTTGTTTTATAAATGGGAACCATCTTCCTGGAAATTAAATTTGAAGTATTGCCTGTTCCTCTTTTCCTTTTGAAATGCAGGCACTTTTTGCTGTTTAAATTGAATGTAAGAAATATTCTAAATATTTGAAGCAGAGGAAAAAATAGTTATTACTGTATGCTGAACACTCCCCAGATCTACTCATAAAATGAGAAAATAATAAAAGAGCAGCAACAAACCAACTCCTCAAAACTCTCAGGGAGGTTGAGGAGAGAGATCCTTCATGGAAGTCAACAGTTTTGGTCCCTACATCTATTTTCATGTGCTCATTTCAACACAGGCTTATGATTCTCCAAAAGGGTTGGTTTAGCTGCAATTTTGGAAAAATGCATTTTTGTTTCCCAAGATAGCCCGGCAGTTTAAGTACAAATGTTTTTGTCTCAGAGTTCTTTTCCATATCCTCCACTAATTAGGAGTTCAAAGAGTCTTAGGCATAGATTAAATGCTTTCAAAAATCAATTCTAGTCTGGCATAGAAGTCAACCAGTCTGAGCTCATGATTACAAACTAAACACTTCCTTAGGAAGAAAAGTGGAGCAATATTTCATGTTTCAATGATTATTCCAGGTAGCACCACCACAAATAAAAATGAGAAACTATGGGGACATTTTAAAAAGTTTATATAGGTATAATTGCATGAGGAATTAAAAGAGGCCTCATCAGAGGGGTGGGATATTGTAGCATTAAAAACCATTCACAAAAGGGAGTATCCAATAAGCAGCTCATCCAAACTCTAACAGGCACTTTGGATTTCATGTAGTTTTAAGAAAAAAAGAGAATCACATAACTCAGTTTCTACCCTCTTTTTTTTTTTTCTTCTGGTATTTTTACTTCTGGAACCTTAATCTCAAGACACAAAATGACAAAGAAAGCAGCAGCAAGATATGTACTTATCCTAATGGCTAAGGAGCCTCTTCCAAACTACCTTGGGACTGATACAAAAATAGGCTCCTTCAGTTCCATATTCCTGAGGACAGAGCTCAGATTTAATGCCCAAGCACTCCTGTGCCTTGCAACAGCATTTTTATTTTCCTTCTTACCAGTGTCAATAGCAGGGTAACCCCAGAGCTTTCACATAAACGTTTGCCTTGGTTTGATCCTCTAAATGTGCTACCCAGTAATTAAATCCAGTTTGTATTTTTAAAGTACACATGGAGCACTGTTCCACACAGCCAAACTGCCTTGCATTTGACTCCACCATCTCTCAGTTCTGGGAAATCCATAAATTTGTTTGTCAAAGGTAAAAATACTCCAGCAAAACTCCTTCTAAATATTTTGAAATGGTTTGTTCAAACTCTTGACATACTGTTTTGCTCTTAACAAATTTCTAGACAACACTGTGATTTTCCATCTCAAAATATACTGTTTCCCTGCCATGAAACTGGAACAGAGGGTCTGAGAGAAAGGAAATTATTAAGCATTCTAATGGGGATTTTTCCAACAAAAACCAAGATAGAAGTCAATGAATAAGTATGTGCAGGCTGGAACTTAAATCCTCTGGGGTGACTGTAGGCTAATTAATAATTAATACCAGAGAAACTGTGTTTGAAATGCAGATGTGATAACTGGAGGCCTGGCAAAGCTGTTCAGAGGAAGCAGATTTGGATGCTATAGGGAATAGGCACTCCCTTGCCGGCTGGCTCTGAAAGCAGACCTGAGTGCAAAGCAGGGCCTATGGTTTAGACTATATTCCCCTCAGCTGTTAATTACCTGAACCTACTTTGAAGTTTTTCTCTTTTTATCCTCTGTATGAAAAGAAATTAGTTCAGCCAAGGGACTTGAACAATTTATCAAATACATGGAGTAGAGGAGGGGAATAGAACTTCATATATAAAAAAGATAAGGAAGAAAAACACTCAGGGAAACACACAGGAACATATTAGGAAGTGCCCAATGTGGCTCGATGTTTCAAGTGAGTTGTGCTGCTCTAAGTTATTTCAGCCATTAAGCAGACACACCCCCACCCCCTCCCCCCGTTTTAGGAATAGATTTGTTAAAAAGAATCTCTTGCTGTATGTATAGAGTTCACAGTAATTATTTGATTAAAGTACCATAGGTGATTTCCTATGCTATTTTTAATTCAATAAAGTCATTTAAACCTCCTTGTGTTTGGGGCTATTTAATGAGGTGTGCAACATTAGCAGAATCACCAATGAGCTGTTACTACAAGTGTTCAGATTTTGCTAAAAATCATTCATTTTTGCCAAGGAGAGAGATGGGCACGGGGTGGGCTCCTCCCTGCCACTGCAAGGAAAGGAGGCAGGTGCCCTCAGCACCACGGCTCCTTGGGCCTCGGGGGGGGGGCAACTGAGCCATTTTCACAGCACGTGGGGAGTGGGGTGACCCAGCAGGGCCTGGCACAGGCAGGGATGGGGATGAAGGCTGGGCTGATGGGGATGAAGACAGAGAGAGGCAGGGGCGATGGGGATGAAGATAGAGGGACACGAGGGTGATAGGGATGAAGGCAGCGGTGGGAATGCTGGTGGGGAGGCAGGGGCGATGGGGATGAAGCTGGGGGGGGTGGCAGGGGGGTGATGGCGATGAAGATGGGGGGGAGGATGCTGCCCGCATCCCGCGGGCGGACGGGAAGTGTTTGGGGTAATGCAGAAGCCCCTCCTGAGCGCAGGGAAACACCCCGTGACAAAAGGGGGTGTGGAGTACCTCTTGCGACGACGCTGTTCCAGCCAAGAAGCCCGCAGGGTGCGCGGGTCCGGTCCCTCCAGTGCCCCGGTCCCGGTGCGGGCTCCCCGGGCTCTGCCGGCCCCGCTCGCCCGGAGCCGCCTGGGTCCCTGCGGCCGGAGGGGCAGCGGAATCGCCTCTCGCCCTGGCTCGCTTTGCAGAGACAGATCGTTCCCTTTCCAAAGCGACTCCAGAGAGTCGCTTTTTTTTTTTTGACGTTCTTCCCCGCTCATTAGAGTCCGACCGTTCAAAGGCGAAACTTCCCAGCAACTTCACTAAAACTCTTTGAAGCAGGGGGAAGATAGTGGTATAATTTTTTTTTTTCCTGGCTCTACCGGGTTTTTTTTCTTTCTTTTTTTTTTCCCTGCAGTAGGGTGAAGCAATCGCTGATGAATTCAGGGTTGGCTGTGTTTAAAAATTAATTCGAAAATGCCCGTCTTCAAGGCGTAGGCGTCTCGCATTTACACCTATCACCTTGGCATCGCGGCGCAGCTTCTCCTGCTGATGTGGAGAACCCACCTCGGCCCAAAACAAGAATTTTTATCCATTTTTCTCTTTCCCAGCACCGTCTTTCGCCATGACGTAAGGAACACGCGGCTGTACTACAGCCTTACGCATAGGTGTACACCTGGGTGATGCTCTGGCTCCTTTGAGGGGTAATTCCCAGTGCCGCCAGGTTCTCCAGCCCTGGGATAGTTACCTGCGGCTAAAGCTCCCAGGTGAAGGGGATGAATCCGTCCCGGGGCGGAAAATGCCTCGATTTCAGCGAAAACGGGCGGTGGGAAGTGCCTCCGTGACCGCCTCATGGGTGTGGGGTGGCCTGGGAGAGCCACGCCTGGGGGGAGAGGGGCTTTTAATGGAATCACAACAGCCACACAGTTCCCTATTAAATCCTGCTAATTTTCTAGGTGAAGGCTGTGAAGTGAATGTGAGGAAGCATTAAAAGGGAATTGAATTTGCATTCCTTATGCTACAGGCACATGTTTACATGACCTTTAAAACAGAATTAAAGCTGTATCATCAGCAGCTGTAGGCAATTCACATTACTAAGGCAATCAAATCAGAAGGCTAAACTAACTATAAAACATAAATTAAACTGATAGAGAATCATTCTAATTCACTAAGTTTACTTGCAATTTACTTATCTGCTGCTAGTAATTTCTAAACAGTTTGGAGAAGAGGCAAATAGGAAATACTTGGATGTGGCACTTCAAGAACGTGGTGTCCGAGGGGGAGAGCCGGCTCTCCCGGAGTTCTCCATCGGGGAGTGCGGGGATAACACGGGCCCCTAGAGCTCCACCAAGGGACTGCAAATTGATACCTGCATGGCTTAAACCCCAGCTCTGTGGGTTGGCTCAAGCTCCCCCGGAGTCCTTTCCTCTCTGGAGGACCCTCAGAGACGCCATTAATTTTCAAAAATATGAAATAACTCAATATCCAATACAGCTCGCGTTGCACCGCTGCCTTCTGCCCCCTCCCCCATCCTCGGAGGGATACTTTCCAATGTCTGAAGCACGGTAAAATAAAAAAACCACAAAAATCGATACCGCCGGTGATTTCATTAAAACTTTGCAGAGCGCCTTTCCCTGTCTCCGGCGCTCCCGGGCGGAGAGGGGCGGAGAGGGGCGGAGAGGGGCGGAGAGGGGCGGAGAGGGGCGGAGAGGGGCGGAGAGGGGCGGAGAGGGGCGGGCCCCGGGCACTGCCTGCCCCAGGCAGCCTCCACTTTGATTTATTCCCATTTATTTCTCGCAGCCGAGGGCTGTCTCCCCCGCTTTGAAAGCGACTCTCCCGTGTGCGCTGCCCCGTCCCCCTGAACTTCTCCCCCACAGCTCCCGGGACCCCCGCCACGGGCAGGGCACGGAGGGGGAGGGATGCTGCAGCCTCCAGAGCCTTTCACTGGGAGTCTGCTAGGCGGAGGGGGAGAGAAAAAAGCTGCCAGGAGGTGCCAGGGAACCGCACGCGCTGGGGATGGAGCGCATGGAGCTTTTTGCAGGGACTGATGGGGTTTTTTGGGGGGGGCACCACGGAGGGCTCGCTGTCTCGGCCACGCGTCGTGACCGAACGACACCCAGCCGGCCGCACCATCACCATCCTGCACTGCCCAAGCTCGATTCATGAAGGAAACATCCTTTAGCAACGCAGCCTGGCCTGAAAGTTCATTTTTATAACAGCTTTGGTTGGCGCGATCTGAGGGAAGCGGGGAGGAAACTTTCCACCGAGCCGTGAACACACGAAAGTCAGTGAGAAAACCAAGAATTAGCAGCAGCATCGATGTATTTATAAACGTAAATCTAGAGATGACGAGGCGCTTCAAAATGCAGGAGGCGATTCAATCCCTCTGCGAGATCAGGAGCATCGCTGGATGCTTTGCACGTCGACTGCTACAGCTGGAAAAGCGTATAGTTAAATAAATAAATAAATGGGAAAACACAATACATGAACCCAAACCCCACATGGAAATTGCTCGGTAAACTACCAAACAGCAACGCAGGTATTTGGCAAGGAACAGAGCGATTTGTCTTCGGTGTCTCATTAGTCAACAGAGCCAGTTAGTGCGTGCTCACATCCAACCCATTCTCCTTTAAATGTCTGAGCAGAAATCTGTCCGTTCGGGAATTGTATTTGGATTATTTCTAAAGCACAGGCGGGATGGCCTCTGGGGTGGCGGGAACTGGGGGTGCCCATCTCTGACCGCATCCCCCTGTTTGCTGAGAGAAGCTTCACAGGAAAAGAAAAAGAAAAGAAAAGAAAAGAAAAGAAAAGAAAAGAAAAGAAAAGCCCAACAACAAACAAACCAACAACAAAACACAACCAACAACTAAAACCACCACGGGATTTCGGTCCGGGGTGAAACCAGCGCGTTCTTGTCATCACACCTGTTTGAATGGCATGGTGAGGAAAGCGCCTACGTAAAAGGGAAGGGATCGGCATTGTTGTGGGGTCTATTAACTCCTGCCGTGACCTCAGGAGCTGCCACGCACCGCCCGAGCAGGAGACGGGAGCGGGGGCGCAGCCCCTTCCCCGCTGCCTCTCCCCATCCACACTTCTCCACTAAACACTACAAAACCCAGCTCGTGGATTTCATAGACGGCGAGACCGGCCCCGCAGCAAAAATGTGCACTTTGGAGAGACCTCCCGGATTTTTTTTTTTTTTTTTTGCTCCGTCAACCAAATGTTCGAGACAAGACCTAAAACCGACCCAGCTCAAAAAGAACAGTGACCTGAACATGACAGAGTAGTGCACGAATGAACGACATTTTTTTTCCCGCAGCAAGTACATTTTTCAAACATCAACAACGTGTAAGAAAATATATTAATGATAATAATAAAAATAACAATAATAGGCGATTCGAGCAGAGGAGAAAGGAGTCGCCCAAACCGCTTCGGAAATCGCAGCAGTTAGAATACAAATACTATTTACCTTGTGATTTTTCCTGCCCGGGATTAGCTTTATTGTCCCTCCCTGGACCAGCCCAGCCGCAGCCACGCTCCCTCTGTGCCAGGCTCTTTGCTGCCGGGCTGGTGCTGGGAGAGATTGGGGGGGGGGGGGGGGGGGTGGGGGGGGGGGGGGGGGGGGGGGGGGGGGGGGGGGGGGTGCTGCATTCATTCTTACATTGGGGCTAGTTAAATTTGCAATCTGTCAGTTCATCTCCTGGCTGTGGCTCGGAGATGGCAGTGGCTCCCTCCCTCCCTCCTCTCTCCCTGCACAGCATTTACTCACGTTCAAGAGCAGCCAACAAAGACAAAAAAAAAAAAAAAAAAAAAAAAAAAAAAAAAAAAAAAAAAAAAAAAAAAAAAAAAAAAAAACAACAACAAAAAAATAATTGAGCTTGTGTCGGTATTGTCTAATTTCTGCTAATACTCTGTTAAATTCCTTTTTTGTTTCCAAGCTTCCCCCACGCTGGTTAGGTGTTCCCAAAGCCTCTCCGGAGCTCCAGGAGCCGCTTTATCAGCATTGAGGGACGGCTGGGCTTCAGCAGGAGCCCCAGTACCTGGATGATGTACACAATGCAAACCTTAACTCCTGGCCCCAGAAACGGTTAAATTGCCCTTTCCCAGCCCCCACCCCCGTTATGATTGACTCTGTTTTTAAATTTGCACTTGTTCCCACCAAGCGCAATCTAACTCGTCCTGTCTCTAAAGTGAACTCGTGTTGAATGTGAAGTTTTCAATATAGAGGTCACGACACCAAGGCACAGCTTACCGCTCCAAGCTTCATGCTGTATTAAACACAATCAAAACGAACCCCTTTTAAACCTTTTTTTTTTTTTTTCCTTCCCCTCCCGCGGGTGAACAATGAGAGGAGGGGAAAAAAAAATCTCTTAAATATAATAAAATCAGCTCTGTCACGATAATAAACGTGCTGGTGGGTTCAGGTCCCAAACTCCAGCCCGGGAACACAAGCGCATCCCGACCGGAACTCTTAAAGGGGAAGGCGTGGGGCTGGAGCGGGCAGCGCCAGCCCTGCCCAACGCGTGCGTGACACCGCCGCTGCCACCGAGGTACGGCGACGGCCGAGCCACGCAGCCGGGTGACCCCAGAAAGCCCCGGTGCCGCCTGTGCCAGGGGGACTCGACATAATCCCAGCTCCTGCACTTCAAAGCGGGGCGTTTTCCACAGCGACTTCTCGCTGCCCCAGGACGGTGGCTGACTCCAGCTATTGTGCGAGCTTTTTCACGCCGAAGATTTAGCAGAAAAAAATAGATATTAAAGCAAGTTATTTGCTGGGGAAACGCGGGTCCCTCCAGGGCGGGAGCACCCTGAGCCAAAGGGCTCAAGCTCACAGTCCGAACCCAATTTTTTTTAAATTTTTTTTTGTTTTTACTACTACTAAAAAAAAAAAACCAAAAAACTTTAATGGGTTTCTATCTATGAAAAATAAGTTACAAATTCTTGCAACAGTAGCTTTGCATGTACTTATTTTTCTCCCATGTCCAGACGGGGTCGGCTATTGAATAAGGCTCTTTTATTCTGCATGGGGCAGGGGATTTGTGGCCATGGTCCCCCTTTTATTCCTCTCTCTATGGAAACCCAGATCATGGGGAGAAATATGCGAGGCTGAATAAAGAAAAGCAGCAGAAAGGACCGCTTGAGAGCGGCATCTGTTACACTTGGGAAGTTAGACTGACAGGAAAGAGCTAAAGAAACCCTCTCCAGCAGATTAGTTAGAACAGCAAGAAGATTTAACTATATGCAGATAAAAACACTATAAAATCCACCGTACTCTGCTATAGGTGAGGTGAGAGCCGCCTCGGCAGGAGTAGAGCCAGGCTCTGCCTTAGCTACATTTGCAGCAAAGATTAAATTGGATCTGAACATCTATTTTTACGGGCAATGGGATTTGAAAAATTGTTTCGGAAGTTAAACTGTAAATTAATTTTAAATAATTTAGTTACGTTTTTATACAGTGAGGATTTTATGTTGTCGGGGGGGGGGGGGGTTGGTGGGATTTTTTTTTTCCCCCGCGGGCTGCGGTGATGTTTATTTCGAAGAGCTTGTGAAAGCGGAGAGGGAAGGAAAAAAAAAACAAACAAACAAACAACAAAAAAAAAAAAAAAAAACCGAAAAAAAAAAAAAAAAAAAACACCAAAAAACGAGGAAGAGGCTGCTGCTATAACTCCTTCCCTGCCCTCCCCGCGCTCGGGCGGGCTCGGCCGCGGAGCTGCGCGCCCCGCACCGCCTGCACAGCACCGCGCCGGGACCGCGGCTCCAGCGGGGACATTCCCATCTCCCGACCTTCCCGCTGACCCCCTCCCCCCACCGCCGCCCCTCTACCCGCAAATTTAATTTTTTAATTTACTTTTCCTTATTTTTGATTTATTTTCCGAGTCGCCTCCCCCCCCCCCCCCGTCCCCGCACCCCCGCGGGTGCGCAGCGCTCGCCCGGTGGGGACCCGCAGAGTCCCCGATATATCGCGATCGGTCCCAGCCCGCTCTGCTCCTCACCACCCAGCCCTGCCTTTACCCCGCTCACACGCTGCCCCGGCGAGAAATTATTGCTATTATTATTATTATTATTATAATTATTAGGAAAGCGATGGGACCCCGGCTCGGAAAGACCAGAGGAGCGCTCACCTTATTTAGATCTATTTTCTCATTTTCTTGAATTTTCTTCAAATCTGTCTTCTCAGAGAAACTTATGCCTTAATGACTTTCTGGTAGCTGCAAGCCTTCTTTTATTTCTGCTAAATATATGAAAATGTATGCAAATTTAAATCAAGCTTAACCTAGGAGCTCTTGCAATATATTTAATGGAATTTCAAACCAATAAGGGGACTCTGATGCAGTCTTCTGGAAGTGCAAATATAATTACGCAGCTCGGTTACGTCCAAAACGATGCAAGGGGAAAGGTCATTTTGGAACTCGGGAGCGGGGTCGGGGGTCCCGGGGCTGCGCATCCGCCCGCCCGCCGGGGCTCCGCGGGTGCGGAGCTCTGCCCGCCGGGCCCGAGAGAGCCGGGGGGCTCCGCGCTCCGCCCGCTCCTTCCGCGGGGGGGGGGTCCCCCGGGGACTGCACGGTGCCTTTTCCCCCATTCTTTTCCTTTTTCTCACGTTTTTTTTCTTTTCCCCCTTTTACTCCTTTTTTCCCGGTTTTGCCCTGCAGCCCGCCCGCCAGGCGCTGCGAACTTTGAGGAGCATCCACCGGGATTTACCGGCGGCGAGGCCAGGAAGCCCTTTTTTGGGGGAGCTGTTTTTTTTATTATTTGGGGGTTTTCTCAGTTGGTTTTTTTATTTTTCCCTGCCGACCGAGCGCGGCGGCGCCGCACGGGCCGGGGCAGGAGGGGACGCGCGGCTCGGGGCAGCCGCACCGGGGGAGGACCGGAGCGGGCGCCGCACACCCGGAGCGCGCCCGGGCCGGGGAGCGGGGGCAGAGCCGGGGTGGTCCCGCGGGGCTGCTGCCGCCGGGGAGCCGCCGTTTAACTGATCGCTCCCCATTTAAGCCGTGCCCCCCGCGCCCCCCTCCCCCCCCCTCCGTTCCCAGGCGCTCCCCATTTAAGCCGGGCCCCCCCCCCCCCGGGCGCCGCCGGTCCCCGCCCGGCGCGGAAGGAGTTAAGTGGCGGGGCCGCCTCGGGCCCCGGTGCCGGCGGAGTAATTCACTTCCTGCCTCGCGCCCGCGAGGCCCCGCCCCATAATTTCTCGCCCCGCCCCCGCACCGCGCCCATTGGTCAGCTAGGCCGGCGGTGCGCTCCTATTGGCCGGCGCGGGTGCTAGTTGTGGTGCGGTCGCCGCCGGGCCGCCGTGCCGGTGGATGTCAAAGGCTGGCACGGCAGTGGCGGCACAGTATAACTCGTGGGGCTGCCGCGGCCATGGCCACAGCCGCCTCCAACCCCTACGGCCTGCTGGGCGCCGGAGCGCTCGCCCACGCCGAGGGCGCGGGCATGCAACAGGTTAGCCCGTTCCGCAGCCCTCAGAAGCTGCTGCAGAGCGAGTACCTGCAGGGCGTCCCCGGCAATGGGCACCCGCTGGGGCATCACTGGGTGACCAGCCTGAGCGACGGCGCGCCCTGGCCCGCGGCGCTGGCGGGCGACCCGCCGGAGCAGCTCGACGTGAAGCCGGGCCGCGAGGACCTGCAGCTGGGCGCCATCATCCACCACCACTCGCCCCACGCCGACCACCCCAGCGCCTGGGGCGCCAGCCCGGCGCACAGCGCCTCGCTGGCCGCCCCCCCCGCCGCCGCGGCCGCCGCCGCCGGGCAGCCGCTGAGGGTGTACTCGCAGGGCGGGTTCGCGGTGGGCGGCATGCTGGAGCACGGCGGGCTCACCCCGCCGCCCGACGCCGCCGCCGGCCAGGGCTTGCACCCGGGGCTGCGCGGCGAGGCCGGCGGCGAGCACGGCGAGCTGGGCGGCCACCACTGCCAGGACCACTCGGACGAGGAGACGCCGACCTCGGACGAGCTGGAGCAGTTCGCCAAGCAATTCAAGCAGCGCCGCATCAAGCTGGGCTTCACCCAGGCCGACGTGGGGCTGGCGCTGGGCACCCTGTACGGCAACGTCTTCTCGCAGACCACCATCTGCCGCTTCGAGGCCCTGCAGCTCAGCTTCAAGAACATGTGCAAGCTGAAGCCGCTGCTGAACAAGTGGCTGGAGGAGGCCGACTCCTCCACTGGCAGCCCCACGAGCATCGACAAGATCGCGGCGCAGGGGAGGAAGAGGAAGAAGCGAACCTCCATCGAGGTGAGTGTCAAGGGCGTGCTGGAGACGCACTTCCTCAAGTGCCCCAAGCCGGCCGCCCAGGAGATCTCCTCGCTGGCGGACAGCCTACAGCTGGAGAAGGAGGTGGTGCGGGTCTGGTTCTGCAACCGGCGGCAGAAGGAGAAGCGCATGACCCCGCCGGGCGAGCAGCCGCAGCACGACGTATACTCGCACGGCGTGAAAACGGACACGGCCTGCCACGACTTCTGACCACGGGCTGCGGCCACGGGACTGCCCGGCCGCAGGACTGCCCGCCGGGCTTTAACTTATGGTTTCGAGAAACGCGGCGAGGGGTGCCCGCCGCCGCCTCGGCAATATTTTTTTCCTCTCTCCGACCTTTCCGCTGATCACACATGGTGTTTACTCGCAGACAAGGTTTGTTTTCCATTCTCCGCTAGGACGAAGGAAAAAGAAAGACACAAAAAGAACCACCCCCACCGCAGAGCAAAACCCTAACAAAAAGGAAGAAAAAAAAAAAACCAAACAAAAAAACCCAGAAAAAAAATAAAAGGGAAAACCCACTTAAAAATAGAAAATTAAAAAAAAAAAAAACAAAAAAAAACCAAAAAACCCACGAAAGACAGATGTGTGCCTATGAGTAACTTTCCAGCGCCTTGGTTATATCAGCTGTATTTCAGGTGAATCTGTTTTACAATAGACTAGTTTTGCATTTTTAGAGACTTATATAACGTTTTTAAATGTCTGAGGTGTTTTATTACAAACTGTACACAATATTTGTGACCTAATTTGTATCGAATTGAGCAGTCCAAACGTTCCTCCCTTCCCCAAGCACCGGCAATGTCACCCAGTGGGGGCCGGGTGGCCGCGGCCCTTCCTCACCCCCCCCCCCCCCCCCCGAAGAGACGGGGCTCCCTCCGCGCCCCACCGCCGAGCCCTGCACCGATGTGAAGAGCTGGCTTATTTGTTGCAGCTTTTTTCTTAATTTTCAAGAACTTCCCAACACCGTAAACGGTTGGTTCACAAGCCTGACCTCCCCCCTTCTTCTCCCAAGGGAATATATAAATATATATATATATAATTATTTCTAAGAGATTTACCCGAAATTAAGCATCACAACCAAACCCGTGGCATTTGCCAGACTTTCTTTCCGAAGATGAGTTGGGCTTTTTGATCAGTGCCAGACTGAGAGGTCTGTAGTAAAACACCTTTATCCTGCGCTTTCGCTTTGGAAATCGATTTCTCTGTATTTTGTTTCGATACTGAAGAGGAATGAGGTGTCAGGGGGGAGGGAGGGAAGGAAACAGAAAACGCCCGCTTTTGGTTCGCTCTGAGCTTCTTTCCGCGTCGCAGGGAGATGCTGGATTTGTGGAAAAGCTTTTCTAGGGGGTGGGGGGGGGGGGGGGAAGAAAAAAATAATCACCGACAAAACAAAACAGGGAGAAAAAAGGAAAAAAACAACCCTCAACCACCAAAACAAAGCTAACGCCAGGAGCCGTTTGTCGGGCGCAGGGAAGTGCTGAGCTGCACCCGCCCCCTCTCCCCCTGTCCCTCCCAGCCCGTCGCTGTGTTGTCCCCAAGGCCAGGGGGTGCGGTGGCCACGCACCCACCCGCGAGGGGTCCGTGTGTGTGTGTGTGTCTGTCTGTCTGTCTGTCTGTCTGTGTTGCACATCCCTCGAGCCCCGCGCTGCTCCCGCACCCCCGGGGCCGCCGGGCAGGGCGAGGCTCACCCCCCGCTCCCGGGGCTGCATCCGCGGTCCCCCGAGGGCCGGGCCGGTCCCCACTTCGCGGCTCCCGCACAGCATCCCTCCTCCTCCTTTCCTCTCCCCCTCCCTCCTCCAGATTTTTTCCTTTCGACATTTATATTTTTCAAGTATTTTTCAGTAAGCACTATTAAAAAAAAAAAAAAAAGAAAAAAAAAAGAAAAAAAAGAAATTAAGAGAAAAAAAAGAAAACCTCGACACTGAGGACCTGCCTATTTCTGCCAACTTTATAACTGTACAGTTTTGTATATTAAACGTTTTTTGGAAGTTATTAATTTAAAGAAAGATAATTTAGTTTATTCATTTAGTAACTGATGTATAATAAATGCTATTTTCATTAAAGGTTGCTTTTTTCTACTATTTTATCCAAAATTGCTTATTGCAGTTGCCAACAATTATTTATTTTCAATAAATTCCGCATTATGTTTAAAAAAGAAAGAAAGAAAAAAGTTTCAGAAAGGAACAACAACAACAAAAAAAAGAAGTCTAAATGGGTGTCGGATAAAAATAATAATGAAACGCACGAGTGGCTGTAACGCTTGGTTGTCGACCAGTTTTAGTCAAGGGGTTTATATTGACACAATATTTTATTGTTGTAAAAGAAAAAAAAAGAAAAAAAAAAGTTTAAATAAACCTTTTTACGAAAGAAAAACAAAATTGCTGGAAAACTGCGGGTACCTGTTTTGTCCGCTGGCCGAGCCGGGGTGCGGAGGCTCCTTTGGCCCCCTAGCCCCAGGCACAGCCGGGAGGGTTTGAGGGGCCGATCCCGGCAGTGCCACTGACACCTGCCGCAGCTTTGGGGTGGAAAAAAAAAGCACTTTTGGGATGGAAAAACGATCTGTGCTGCTTTTGCGGGGCTGGGAAGCATGTGTCCATCACC
This sequence comes from Hirundo rustica, assembly GCF_015227805.2. Classification (NCBI taxonomy): domain Eukaryota; kingdom Metazoa; phylum Chordata; class Aves; order Passeriformes; family Hirundinidae; genus Hirundo; species Hirundo rustica. The sequence goes on along the minus strand of NC_053487.1, from coordinate 20,153,707 downwards.
AGAGCCGCGTGTCAGTGCGTTCTGTATCAATATTTCTGCGCGTCCCGGGGACAATCACATCGAACGGCATGAAACGGGGAAGCTCTGGCCCCGGCAGCCAGGTGGGTGCTGGGGGAGGCAGGGAAGCAGCAAAAACTTCAAGGGATCGCCAGTGAAACGGCCTTTTTGTTTGGTTTTTTTGGGTTTGTTTTTTTTTTCTTCTCCCCCTTTCTGAAGCCGAACCTCGGAGAAAACAATACCCAATCCTTCTGCCAGCAGTGTAGGGGGGGAAAAAAATTACCTTTAGGAATCCTGAGAAGCGGCCCGAGCAAGGAGCAAGCTTTTGTCTTCAATAAGCAGCAGCACACAAGTGGACAGGCGCCTTCCCACTGTGCACTGCCAGCACACCAACCCTTCTGTACCTGGGAGCGAGAGGGATTTGGGATGTGAACAGCGGGCGATGAATTGTTTCTGAACCATAAAACTGATTTATTTCACTGGTAAATCTTTGTGAGCTGCAGCCCCGTGGCCTTGGGGCAATGGGCCTGTGGCCACCCCTGCGCTAGGCAACAGAGCCCGTGTGGCTCTGCGGCAGGACCATGACCTCCAGCTCTCTCCAGAAGGATTATAGCAGCAGCAGAAGGAAATGTAACTCCCAAAAGCCCGTTTTTTCACTCAGCTCCAGGAACAGGATGAGTGTGGTGTGGGGAACCAAAGCAGGAGTAAACAGCTGTGGTTTGTAAACAGCCCCAGCTGAGGACACGGAAGAAAAGCTCCAGGTTAAAACCAGCCCTGCGTGCTCACGGTTGCTCTGGACATGCAGGGCCCAGAGAGGCAAAGCTCTTAAAGGCAACCTTGGTTTGGAGGAGGGACAGAAGGCGTTTCACTGAAATTAGCCTGTTTTAGAGCCCTTTGGCTGCTCTGTAAATATAACCACAGTGAGGGCTGGGTTATGTCTTATTTTAAAATGAATTAGGTTGAGACAAAAGAGATGCAATGAAAGACAAAATCAAGTAAGTTTATAAACAGAAGCACTTTAAAGGCTGCTGGAAAGCCAGAAAAAATAGGAGAATTTCATTTAAAGAAAAGAAAATCTCTGCTGGTTATTGCCCATCGATTTCAGTGTTCCTGTGAGCAAAAGGAAACTCTTTTGTGCCACCTAATGTTAAGTACAGATCACTGTTGTCTTCTTCACTGCCCATCATCCATGGTGAGTGTGGGGAGGCCTCGGGATGTTGAGCCCATCAGGGTGGAGCTCAGCATCCCAAAGTCCCACCAAACCAAGGGCAAGGGGGAGAGAAACTTCAGCTTCACAGTTACCTTCTGAATTTAGGGTTGTTTTTTTTAAAAAAGAACTCAGGAGGGGGTGGAGAGAAACACGGGGTCGAATCATAAGAATAGGAAACTCCAAATTTGGGCTTTATTATAAAAACGTAGCTGCAGAACAAGCACATCCAGGGTTTATATAAGCTGCCCACCCACAAGCTCCATCTCAGCAGCCTCTGGGCTTGGGGGAGCTTCTCCCTCCGCTCTCCTCAAGAACCCAAGTAGCCTGGCCTTTGCACACCCGTGTCTCCCAGCTGGAAGAACTTTGGTGTGTATTTAGCAGCCATTCACATTAATTTAGTATGTAAATATCTCACACAATCCTTTAAAGAAAGGGCTGAAAGCAAGTGTTTCTCTGATTACAATAAATTGCACCGCTTTTGTGATTTTAATGGTGAGTGTTAAACATCATTAGCAATTTTTGAGGCTGAGTCTTCCATGCTTTTCATATTATATTTTTTTTAAAAAAATAACCAGGGGCTTCCTTTGGTTTAAGTTTTAAATGTTTGTAAGCTGTGCTCTTTAAAGATGGCCAGGACATGTGTAATAGTTTTAATTTCAAACCGTGCAGAAACACCAATTAATGTAGTGGTTTCACGTTCACTAAATTTTGGTCTTAGTACTTACTCTTTTTGTGGGAGAGAGACTAGGAGAAAAACAAAGCAGGCTCAACCTTAAAATTTACAAATAGTTTATTAACACATACTAAAAGAATAGAAAAGAAAAAAAAGTTGGAAAAAAACCCCTAAAACAGAATGAAACTTCAAAAACACACTTCCCTCCCCTTACAAACTGTTCACTTTCCTACAAAACAACATAAAGAGACAAAACCTGTAATTTTCAGTCAGTTTCACTATCTGACAATAGTCTTTCATCAATTCATTAGGGGAAGAGTATCTTTTAGAGTCATGGATCCCACTGACAACTTAGAACAGTTCTCTTGTGGGTTTTAAACTGTCACAAAAACAACCGCCTGGAGAAACCTGCCTTTGTGACCCTCCCAGGAGCAGTTTCCCAAGCTTTTGCATACTGGGGTGTCACCTTTTAAAGATGAATAACTCTAAAGCAAAGGATTCTTCACCTCAAGGTACAGAGATATCGTCTCACTTCTTCACTGGCACAGGGGGCTTCTCATCTTTATCTCTGTTCAAGCATCTTATAGGATATGACTTAGTTCATCACAAACACTTTTGCTCAAATCTACACACAAATTAAAACAATCATCTCCCCAAATGCATATTTTCCCCATGATTTAAAGGAATGATCTAAATTTAGAGTTCATTTCCATGGCTCAAGTAAGAATGGAACAACCAACTCTTCAACCCTCTGTCCTAATAGTCTTTTCACTCTTGCTCTACTGACTTCATGCTGTTGGTCTTTATGTTCACTCTGTCCTTTCTTACTCTCTCAGAGAAGGGCTAAGCTCTGGAAGCTTCATGTTGCTAAGAAAGAGTTAAATCTGCTTGGAGTATTTGTCTCTCTCTCTGTAGCTTGTGGTGTTAGGTGTTTCAAGACTGCACTGGTGAGGGCGGAAGAACTCACAGAAACATCAGAGATCAGAGCACTCAGGCAGTCCAGAATCACAAAAAAAACCAGGCAGGATCATAAATGCCTTCTCAGCCCACCCCTCAGTGTAAATTTGGGTGGCTTTGGCCCAAATGGTGCCCATAGCTCTTATCAGGGGCCCAGCAGAGATCTCTCGCTGCTCCAGAGAAGTCTGAAGAAAGTAGCTATTGCAAAACAGCAACCTCTCCTTCCCCCCCCTTCACCCAGGAGCCGATGGAATCTGTCCAGGCCTCAGGCCAGCTCCCCCCAATGTGGTGGTGCAGAACTGTTTTATTAGGTTTTTATTAGAAGTTTATGTTATGGTTCATTTCACTGTATCCCCAATGTTGTAACCCTTTTTGTGTTGTCTGTATAACAAGGTGTTTTGTGTCAGTCCTCCCACCCTCCTCACTCTGGGGCAGCCTGTCTATCACTTTGAGGAGCCCTCCCGGATTGCGAAATCTCAGGGAGAGGGCTTCAGGTGATAGGTCCCCTGGGGGGAATTCCTTTAGCTCTGGATTTTAGTGGTCCAAGGCTTGGGGGTGGGCACACCTTGTTACCCCCTGAATCCCCTGATTTGTTGTCTTGTTGTATCCTCCCTAGAACCCCTCCCCTGCTTATAAGGTGGAGGAGGGAGATTCAAACCCTCTCAGCTCAGAGCTCTGAGGCTCTCTGCTCCTCAGCTCTTCAGCTAATAAACATCTTTTAACCTGCTAAGCTGAGAGCCAGCCTTTTCTCTTCTGCTGCTGTCGCTGTCACGACACTATTGGGTCCAGCTGCTAAGCTGAGAAGCCGAAACGAACTGGGACCTTCTGTGGCTGTGTTGACCTGAGCTAGCCGGAGGTCAGCTCCCACCCGGTGCGGGGACAGAACCAGACACACCCCAAAAAGGGGGGAGCAGCAGGCCCAGCTCGATGTTACCTGTCTCTCTCTGGCCAAAGGAAGAAGAAAAAGGACCCACCTACAGGAAATTAATGGGGTTTTATATGGTACTTCCCAAAGTCACAGCCAACAATTTCAGTGGTTAGAACAGACACCAATATTCCAACTAACTCTCTGATAGGTTGCTGTCTCTTCCAAAGCAATTCCCAGGTCCTGACCTGGAGAATTATTCTACATTCTTCTATAACTAAAAAACCAAACTGTACTAACCCATGACAACATGGGAGAGGGTTCTCTTGGAAGGAAAAAATTACTAAAAGTAAGCAGAGGTGCCATTTCACTTTAGGCTGGTCATTATAGATCATTCAAAACATGGTCTAGTCAATCCATACTGTGCTGGCTTGAAAGCTAAACCAGCAAGAGACTCCCAGTCAGAAAAAACAATTTAATAGGAGAGAAAAAAAAAGGTAAAATAAAATAAAATAAAACAAATGCAATAGTACAAAAGATCACTGACAGAGTCAGAATACAACCTGGCACCATGGTGGTAGCAGTCCAGATGAAGTGGTCTTGCTGAAGCAGTGTTCCTGCAGAAAGGTCTGGCAGCTGTTGTCCTCTGGGAATCCAGTGGGTAAGGCTGCCTGTGCTGTCCCAAATACCAGATTATATCCAGGTGGGAATGCTTGGCTCCTCCCCCTGGGCAGAGCATCTCACAATGGGCTAATATCATTCTATGAGTCTTGCAATGGGTCCTTGATTGCCCATTAAACAGAGATAGCTCCCAGAGGGAGTTATCTATGAGTCATGCAGCAGGGCATTGATGGCCCATTAACAGAAGATAGTCTGGAGGGAGGGGGCAAGGGAAACACTGCCCAACCTAGTTTCAACATCTCATGTAGATGGTGATAGAATACATACTTTGGGCACATCTTACATTGTAACCTAGGACACATACCTAGACTACATTTGACCAAGATGTTTTTAAAATCTCTCAAAATCAAGTATATTGAGTTTTGCTTTCTGTATTTTTAGGTATTGATTCTCTAGGTTCAGGCAGAACAGATGAGACCAACCTCATCCTCTTGAGTTGCATCCATGTACCAAAACCACCACTGATTTTAGGGCAGATCCACATGTGGATGGAGGCACATTTAAAACCTCAGTCCTTCCCCCTGGAGCACATAGGGCTGAGGATGGATGCCCTGATCCCGAAACCCAGACAAAATTCATTGTTTACTCACCAGAGCAGCTTCTCTGTCATCAGTGAGCTCACCATGCAAATGAAGCTATTAATTAATCTTTGCACAATTGACTTCCAGGGTTCCATCCTGGAAAAAATAAATATACAATATTTCAGGCAGGTGACCAGTCCTGCTCAGTATCCCCCCCCAAATACCCTCAGACATCAGGGCCTACATTTGTGCTCACTTTCCCCTTTTTCCAACATTCCGGAACCAATAGACTGGAAAGGCTCCACAGCAATTACATATTTAGGATATGTGATAGCTGTAGTTAAGATCTTTATGACTGATTGCAGGATAAAATTTACTTCAAATGTGCAATAGCCCATTTTTAAACCTCAGTCTTTCAGCTGCTTTGCATTAGAGATATTCCAAAGAAGCAAAACCAATTAGAGCGTACAAAGTCTAAATGGTAAATAATTTTCAAATCAAAACCTTTATTAAAGCAATAAGCACCTATTTTTGTTAACACTGTGCGAGATGGAAAGGGCCAAAGTAAAGAACTTTTGGTTTAATGTCATTGAAAGAAAGCCAGACTTCTATGCTGAAGAGCAGTATAGGAAATCTCACCCCAAGTGGGTTTGTGGTTGAGTTTGAAAGACTTGGGAAAGCAGGACAAGCAAAAGGATTTAAAACTCCCATTTTCGTGGTGGGGATGGGAGTAGGGAGGGTTTGCACATGCCTGAGATGGCATCTGTAGGTGGATCTGTGGCTCCCAATTCCCAGCGAGCGCCTCAGTGGCTTGCAAATATTTGTAGAATCATGTCCTTAATTAGAGTGGTAAAACAGTTTTAAATCTTGGAATGGGAGAGAAAGAGGAGAGCGAGGAAGAGCTGTCACTGGCAAGAGCATGTCAACAAGAAGTTAAAAAGCCAATGGTAAATCTCATTTCTGGGAGCTCTGGGTTTGCAGAGCCATCAACCAGTGGCTCCGGGCTTGGCGGCTCCTGATCAATGCTCTGCTGGCACAGAACACCATGCTGAGGAGCTGGGGGCTGCTAAAGTAGCTTTGAAAATGGGGATATTTCAAACAGGGACTGTATAAAACCAGGCAGCAGCTCTCCTCACCCCTGGTGTTATTTAGACACCCAAAATGCTGCTCCATTATTCTGTCACTGGATTTTTTAATATTTTTTTTAAATTATGCCAGTCCTTGACTTCTGCGCCTCGAGTACAAATAATATTTACCCAGCATAGAAGCACCATTTCTGAACCCAAGTTGTTTTCCTTTTTGGCCGAAGCATGAAGTTTTGTTTTGCATATTCATCTTCAGACTTTGGGAAGGAAAAATTAAATCAAATCAAATCAAATCAAATCAGCCCACAGATCTCCCCAAAAAATGCCTGGGGGAGATGAGAATATCTGTGTTCCCCTGCCATCACTGAAGGGCAACTGGAGGTAACACGAGCTGCTCCCCATCCAGAGCTTGTACTTCTGTCCAGATTATGGGATTAGTCTCTGTTACATCTATCAACGGTTGGGAACTTGTGATCCAGTTAAAGCAGCTTGAAAGGGGCCCAGCAGTTGCTGGGGGTCCGACTCCATGGCACAAATCCTGTGAGTTACAGGGGAAAGCAGGGGCTGGCCTTGTGCCAGGCTTCCCAAGGCTTCACAAGGCTGGGGGAGACAGGGAAAACATCATAATCCTGTCAGAAAACACTCCCAGATGGGGAAAATCAGCCAGTCTTTTTTTCTACCCTAAATCTCAAAATGGAGTCGCTAATGCTTAAATACAAACACTATCAGGCATGAGTTTATGATTCTTTGCTGCTCCACACACATCACATGGACACAGGGGATCTCCTACACCTCAGAAATGCTAATTCAGCTATGGAATTCTGAGTTTGCAGAAACTGTCCTGTAAATGTCACGGGGGATTACCAAATCTGCAGAGATTATAGCTCTGCATATGTTCAGACTATTGATTTAAAACTTTATTATCTTGGATATAAATTCTTCACAAAGGAAACAATTCAGCAATGGAAATTCTGTCCATGTCAAGCTTTTCCCGGGCTGAATCCTGTACAGTCCTGCTTTTCACTAGAGTGGGCAGATCTCTGTAGGTGATGCTACACAAACCAAACACAGAAATTTATAAACACAAAATCCTGCTCTGCTCAGCCCAAACTTCTCCCAAATGCAGCAGACAGAGGATGCAACACACTCCCGGTTATTCAGCCATGAGGAGTTTTTAATGGGAAAATGCAATGGTATGGGGTTTACTCTCGTATGTTCTTCATAGTGTAGTAAAGCTGTAGTAGAGCCTCAGAAAAATCTGCCTGTGTAACAAGATCTCTGCAGAAATGAATACATGATGATGTGGCTGGCAGTGATTGGCTCAGAAAAATATGCATTTGCATAGTAAGATATTTATAACAGGATTAGATTTCAAGTACAAAGCCCAAGTACAAAGATTTTTCAGGATGGTGCACAAGAAAATGACAAACTGATTTTTTTTTGAGTTCACAGTTCTCTGTGGTGGAGAACCTTTGTGGTAAAGCATCACTTGGAGCTATCTCAGCTGGACCTGGGAAAATTGTGGCCCCTTCCCAGCCATGCCAGAATGGGATGCAGATGAGCACAGCAGATGCTGGGAAAGGTCCTGGGCTTCCCTCCCTGTGATCTGTTCTCCTGCCTCTGACTCCACAGGGTTGGGTATTCAGGGCACAGCAGCCTGCACATCTCACATCCATGTTGGCTCTCAATCCTCTGTGCAGGACTTTTCCTTCCTGGGAACAAGCCCTATAGAATCTCTCTGAATGGCACTCCTCAGACAGAAACAGTGCTGGAGCAATTCCAACCTGGTCCAGTGAGAGAGAGCACCCCTTACAGGACCTCCATCCTAAACCCAGGTTAAAAACTAAACTCTGCCTTGTTACAGAACCTCCATCCTAAATCCAGGTTTAAAACTAAACTCTGCCCAGCTTTATGCCCATTTCCTGTGCTGAACACCAGTTTAGATGATCTCCAAGTGTCAAACTTACTGTGAGCATTTCCTGCTCTGTAACATTCTTCATCCTTGACTATAAAATACTTTTTTGCTGGTTTGTCCAATATAAAGCACATCAAATGAAAGAATACCAAACAATTCTTTTAGCAGAAAAGACTTGAGGGTTTTTTCCTTATTTCCTACAGAAAACACATCCACCTCTCATCCTGAGTTGTTACTAATTCATGTGGGCACAGGAGTGGTAAAAGGGATGAGTTCAGTGGTGCCTGTTTCAATCCCTATCACCACAACTGTCTTCCCAAGGGATTTATTCCGTGCCATTTCTTCCTCTTGCCCCAACCTAAGCCATGAAAACACGCTGTGGGAATTGCAACGCCTCATGTATTCCAAGGGAGAAGATAATAAACTGGGCTGCTTTGACCTTTTTGGGATTGGTGCTGTTTGATCCTTCGTATCCACAGTGGTGACCTGGGGGTTGCCAGGCAGAGGGGCCAGTCCAGCTACAGCACAGTGAAAAGGGTAAAGTCAGTGTTTATGGGTCTATTAAATGTTTATGGTCTTTCACAGGCCATACCAGGCATTAAAATTATGATACCTCGTTCCCATAATAAACACTGGAATGAAAAGGGAAAATGGCAGTGCATGAGTCTGGTTTGAGGTTCTGCTCTGAGGCCAGTGAGGGAGTGTGCTGCATCCTCTCTCTGCTGCATTTGGGAGAAGTTTGGGCTGAGCAGGGCAGGATTTTATGTTTATAAGGTGCTGTGTTTGGTTTGTGTTGCATCACCTTTTCACTCTAGTGAAAAGCAGGATTGTACAGAAGGATTCCAAGCTTGCAAAAGCTTGACATGGACAGAATTCTCACTGCTGAACTGTTTCCTTTGTGAAGAATTTATATCAGGGTTGTTGCAATGAGGGCACAAAACCAGCACAATATTCCCTCACTGCTGTGAAACAGCCAAAAAGAAAGAGGTGACATTACAAGCCTGCACCATGCCCTGAATGACATCATAGCAGATCACCCAAGCAGAGGCACCAGCCACCTCCCATCCCCAACACTGACCAGCTGCAGAAATTGGGAAGCCCAAACAGAGATTAGGCATGCCCATCATCAGTCCTCAGAGGTTTTAAGTTGAAACAGAAAATGAACCATTTTGGAGGCTGTCAGCACAGAGCTGTGCTGCTGGGACACCACTCCTGTTCCAGGGGCTGCTCAGCCCACTAGGAGCTCCTTGCTTGGCTCTCACATCTCACAGTGGGCTGTACAGCCCAAACACTGGACATATTTTTGCTTTTTATCTATTCTAAATATATCACATCTTAATTTCACTGCATGTCCTAAGATGCCCACAGTACATCAATGAGTGTCCATGAACAGAGATAATTTACAAACATCCAGACAACCTCAAAGGTCTCATCTCACCCTTAGAAAACCTCTGGTTGTCATCACTCTTGGGGATTAAGTTTTCCTGTGGAATTTTCCCCCCCCATAAGTTGCTAGGAGACTAAATACTGATGCTTAAAGGGTGCTTGACCCACACAAAAGAAGTAGACCACTTAGTTTGAGGGGGAGGGAAAGGCTCAGGGGCTCCAGGAGCTGAGGGTGGCTTCTTCTGTTCTTGGTTTCGGAGGGGAGGGGACGGTCGGGCGACTGCTGGCTGCGTGAGGAGTCCACTGTTGATGGAGGGTCCGGTCCTGGGAATTCTATCATCTGCTGGAGCACCCAGGAATTCAGAGCCCCTCGCCTGTCCTGCTGGAGCTGGGTCAACCCCTGTCCAACTGTCACGGCTTCTTCAGCACTGCTCACTTTGCCTGCCAGGACACCCCCCCCCCCCCCCCCGCCTGCCGGGACAACCCACCGTTTCCAGTCATCAGCCCTAGAGTTTTTCCATCATTTTGGCTTGGTGCTCTTGGGGTCCCAAGAGATCGGACTGTCCAGGACTTGTGAGACAAAGCCCCTCGGGGTTCTTGGTTCTGTTTATTATTATTATTATTGCAGTTGTTGTTTGTTTGTCCTGTTATACTTGCTAGTAAAGAACTGTTATTCCTTTCCCCATAGCTCTGACTGAAAAAGCCTTTTTAATCTTCTAAATTTTAATAACTTAGAGGGAAGGAATTGGAATTCCCCATTCCTAGATCTTATAAATGAGAGGACCAAATTCGATAAATCAAAATTTGGAATTTTATTAAGAGACAAAATAACAGTCTCGGACAGCCACAATTAAAAGGACAGCGTCGAGCCCGGGGTCGGCGCCGGGTGAACAACGATAACACACTCTGCCAGTCTGTTATCCCCCAAGTTCACATCTGGGGTTTGCAGCAGCCTCTTTTTATACACTGGATCGCGGAGAGAGGCCTGAGATGATGTAAGTCCTCCATCTGAAGCAGCTTCATTAAGTATGCAAGTTTCAGTTCTAAGAGTCTGAATGGATTAGCGGAGGAGGACAATGCTGTCGATGGTCGGTTCCAGGTGTGGTGTAGACATGCTGATTTTGGCCGGAGACCATCGAGATACAGATCTGAAACCATCATCGGGTTCTCCGGGCTATCATCTCTGTGTTCCGTTGCCCTTTGTTTCCTTTCAGCGATTCCTGGCAGTGACAGTCTTTTGTCCTCCTTTCTGGTAATTCCAATCAAGCTCTTTCCGTGTCCCTCCCAAACCTTTTCAGGCTAGGGATATTTTGTATTCTCTTGAATCCCCCGTCTTCCCAAGTTAACCCACAAAATGCTAAAACAAAACCTAACTTCTAACATGCTACTTTATACAGGACTTATAATCATACATTCAGTATTACAATTTATATTCTATTAACATGAAGTAACTTCAGAGCAGATGTTACATTCCTTTTTAACGATCTGTAGCCAAAGCATGTTTGTGTCTCTCTCCTGGTAGTTAATGCATGTTTGTGTCTCCCTCCTGGTAATTCTTAATCATGTTATGTCTCGTGTTTCCCCCTCCCTTGTCCTTTCAAGCGAGAGGAATTCCTGCACCCTCTTCTGAGTTGCTTAACTCTGAGTTAACTCAGAGTTTGTTGGATTAAAATAAAACCTTACATTTATTTAGATGATATTAAATTTTATCTATCAACACGAATTAACTTTAGGACATATATCACACTAGAGAAGCCCTGCCTCTCCCTAGCAGATACCTGTCTTTTCAAACCCAGACAACCGCAAATCGCTGGATTTACACTGAATTTTCCTGGCGGGAAAAGAAACTTTCTGTCAACTATAAAGGATGAAGAAATTGAGTCTGGAGACAAAACCTCCCAAAACAGCAGCAGCCCAGGGCTACTGAGAGCTACTCAAAGACTGAGCTTGAGATAACTCCTGTTTAAGAAGAGCTGTGAAAGTAAAATATGCAAAATCATTAAGTGCATTATTTCCTAGTATTACCCCAAACAAATTACTCTGGAAAATTACACTGTTTTTTTCAAAATCACATCTGATCTGATAGTTGGTAATGAAAATAACAGGTCATTAAAGTGGCAGTTATTACAAGTGTATGAAAAGTAAAGCCAAAACATCAAATATAATGATGTCATTGATATTTATTTTCTGCTATATCACTAACACCCTCTTTTAATTTGTTTTGTAATAGAGTATTAAAAAATAAATATATGTACATAAAATGTTAAGAGTTGCAAAGAATTAAGAACACAGGGTAGGCACCAAGCCTGGATTAGTATCACATAAATAGAAATACATGATTTAATGTTAACTAATATGTGATACCCAGCAGGGACTGAGATACCTGGACACAGGAGGGCAGGAAGAACTGGGCTGATAGGTGAGAAAAGGTGCATGGTTAAATCAGTTATCCCAAACTTTACATCCCAAGTGCTCTATGGAAACCAAAAACTGAAAGGAAGAAAAAAGAAAATGAAAAAATAAAGTTCCACCAGGTTTCATGGCCTTTTAAACTTGGTCACAGGAATTCACTGCTGTTTCTTGGGCTTTGTCCATCATTTACCTCCTGTGTTGAAATACACTGAAATTCCCAAACAGGGCCAGGTGTCTACCGGGGCAGCTCCTTGGGTGACATCCCAGCCCTGCAGTGATGGGTTCCCATTGTCCTCCTGGGCAAGGGAAGTTCCTCCTGTTCTGCAAAACAAGGGAGGAGGAAAGGAGAATGAGAGGGATGGGAGAAGGGATGCCAAAAAGGGTCAGCCAGGGTATGAGAGGGTTTCAGCCTCACCTGTGCCCAGCTGGGTGTGCTTTGGCAAAGCACAACCTAGGAGAGGTAAAAATAAAAAAGAACATTAAAAAAAAGAAAAAACATGAATTGGGGTGTGGGCTGAAGTGTGGGGGGTGCTTTGGTGTGCAAGGGCAGTGCTGGGTTCAGGCAGCAAATTTTTGGGGCTGTTACTGAGTGCTGCCATTCCTGAACATCTGTGGTGCTAACACAGCTCTGCACTCCAGAAATACCTGTGCAGTAAAATCATCACTGGAGGTCCTTTTAGGAGTAACTATTCTTGTACTACAGAAAAGAGTCCTTATAGATTCAATTAAATAAAAAAAATAAACTAAATTCCTCAAGCAGGATTTTTTTCGCTCCATTCCATGAGCTAAATATTTGGTCTGTGTTCTAGAACAGAAAATAATTTGTTTTTCTAAATTTTTTTGGGGGAGTATAATGGTTTTAATTTAATAAAACCAGGCAGAAACACCAATTCATGTAGGGGTTTTAGTGTTAATATTTTTGTGGGAGGGAGAGATCAGGAGAAAAAATAAACAAAGCAGGCTTAAGCTTAAAAATGAACAAACATAGTTTTATTAACATATATTAAAAGACTGAGAAAAGAAAAAAAAGTTGAGAAACAAGAAAAACTTTAAAACAGAATGATACCTTAGAACATGCTTCTTTCCTCTTACAAACTATTGACTTTCTTATTGAACAACATAGAAAGACACAACTTAGGATTTTCAGTCAGTTTCACTATTTAGACATAACCACTCATTACTCCAGGAGAAGAGTCCTTCTAAGATCTTTTTATGAAGATGTTTGCCACAAGACAAAATAGTCTAGTGCTCTCAATGTCACACATCTGCTGCCGCTCAGAGTTTTCGCAGACTGTGATGTTCTATCAGCAGAGCTTCTCAGTGTATCTGGGGTACTATTTACGAATACTTCTTCTAGTCTAAAATCATCTTTGTCTCAAAGGCTGAGACCTCTTTTTTAACCTAAGAGCGGGGGCTTCAAAGTTCCCAAATAAATCTCTATTACATCAGTCCTTAATTTTGATTAGAATAGCATTCTACCCAACTAATACTAAGATGCTGCAAAGAACAGTTCATTTCTTCATAATTTACCTTAGAAAAGTCCGGTTAAAAATGTCCACTTCTTCAATCCTATTCCAATATTATTAGTTCTTTCACTTCTCATCTAACTGACTTCATGCAGTGTCTGTTCCATGTACCCTCTGTTTTCCTTTCTTCTTTCTCTCAAGGAAGAATTGTGCTTTAAAAGTTCTGTGTTGCTAAGAAAGGGTTAAATCCGCCCGGGCTTGCAAAGGCCATGTGCATGCGCCAGGCTGCATGGCTGAAGAAAAAGTGCAAGGCCGTGCTGATGGAGGAAGCTGGTAGATGTCCTTTTTTCCACCCCTCGGTTTTATCCAGGGCGGTCCAGCTCAGAGCTACTACAAAGCTGAAAAAAAAAAAAGCTTCACCCATGTAATAGACTATGAACACAAAGAAAAGTTCCAATAGGAATTTATTACATTACAGCAGGCAAAGCAAAGGCAAATACAGTGCTGGACGGCAGGGGAGTCTCGCTCCACCAACTGCTGTGAATTGGCAGGTTTTTCAGTCTTGTTTTTATCTTGCTTCTTTCCTCCGATGATGTATGTGTGACGTGTTGCTGGGAGGGTCTCTTTCTGTCTCTCGGTGGTCGCAGAGATGAAGGCTGTAGTTGTCCTCTTCCTTATATGGTAACTAAGCTGGAATTCCTGAAACTTAAAGCTGATTAAGCAAGTAGAGAGAGAGAACAGAAATGGGCAAAGTTATGTTTGCCTATAAGCTTAGATAGTAACATAGTAACTTCCTGTTATCTTGAGTTATTTGATCTCCAGTGAACAAAAAATAGTTAATGTTTATCACAATTCCCCCATTTCTCTTGTTCTTACTTATTTTTGTTCACTGTATCTTTGCAGTTCTTGTCTAGCTAACTCTAAAGTTTCTAAATTTTCTTCTTCAGGTATCTGATCATACTTAGTCCTAAGAAGTATAAGATGTGCTGCTTCCAGCCGGCTTTTCACTATAGTAATCAGTTTATTAAATATACATGGTCTAAAGTCTGCTTTCAAATATTTATCATGCCCTCCCCTGGGTGTCCAGTCAGAGGCGATTGTTTTACAGCCCCAATATCTACAAAAATATTCCCCAGGATAATTACAATATCCTTTACTGTGATTTGAGCTTGGGCACATGTAAAATCCCGTTAGGTTCAGTACTTTTCTACAATGATCTATGTTGGTCAGATCACACAATCCTACTCTGAAACTGGGTGCTCCTACAGTAGTTACAGTTTGCAAAATCTCATTGTCATCCCATCGCCATAGTGACTATTTAAAGGGTTGGTGTGGTAGATTGTCTAAGGCATTAATCCCTCTTAAGTATAACATCAGCAAAAGAAAAGTAATCGGCTGGGTCACGTGGTGAGCATCATTGGGGGCATAGGAATGGGAGTATATTTGAGGATTGTTCCATTTCATAGACTGCAACCTGTCTCTCTGCCCAGGGTCCTTGCTCTAATTCCCATTCCTGAGGCAATTCCTCAAATATTGTTTTGTTGTCCCACTCTGGGGTTTCTTTCCTCCACAGCTTTTTACCCCTCTGCCTTTCCCGTCGACTCGGTTGCCTCGAGCCACGGGGGGTACCATCTTCTCGGCAGCAGGGATATTCTTCAGGAGGTCCCCGGGGGCAACTCTGTTGCCTCTTGACATAGGAATCCCAGTTCCGATACTTAACCGGGGGTGTATCACACCGGATTCCCTTTAGGCGTGTGCGGCAGGTGCAGTCAACAATTTCAGCTATGAACGGGATGGGTTCATTAGGGTGATAACAATAATATTTTGGTTCAATCCCTAATGCAAAAATCCTCCACCACTCTTCTGATTCTTCTACTAATCCCTCATATTTAACTTTATATTCTAGAATCCAATCAGTTATGTTCCGCTGCAGTACCCAACAGGGGCTGCAAATTCCTCTAGGAGGGGTTCCTCGCCTACAATGACTCCACCACCTGTCCCCGCAGATTTTACAAATATAACAAACAAAGGGATAACAATTGCACTCTGGGTCTCTACACTTTATCTTAACATCAGAGTTACAAATTAATCTTTCCTCCGTGTAGTGTGGTTCTGGTGCATATTCTACACGGTGTCCATTCATTGATGATCTCTCCTCTGGATCCGTAACTTCAGGTCTCCAGGATTGCTTGTCACCTGCCACTCAGGAGTCGGTTTGCTCACTGGCCCTTTAATTCTGCTAGCATGTGTCCCTCCCTTCTCTGCTGTTCTGACTGCAGTATCTGTAGTAAGCAATACAAGGTAAGGGCCCTCCCATTGTGGGGCCAAGGTTGCTTCTTTCCAGGACTTTATCATTACCCAATCTCCTGGTTGCACCTGGTGCAGTTTCAAATCTAGTGGGGGTCTCTGAGCTAACTTTCCCTTTTTCCATAGTTGGATGTTTGCAAATGGCCGGTATGCTGTAGGTCGTCCCCCCATTAAGGTTTTCCTTAAATTGGCCTTATTTACCTTTAGGCAGGTAACGCACCCCCTCACTACCTGCTTTGCCAAGTCATCTGCCCCAATACACATATGTTTGGTGGCGAATTGATCTACCAATGCTTGTGCCCCCCAATGTGTTTTGCTATGTATTCTCCTCATAATATCCATAGCTATGGATTTAGGCAGTACAGTTCTATTATCCTCTGGAAGTCGCCATTCCCCTTCTGGGTCTTCTCTCAACCCCATTCTTTTCATCTTTTCTTTTTCCTGCATAGTAAAACTATACATCTTTTGCAAATTCCCTCTGCTAGTCTCACGCTCTTTTCTTTCAGCCTTCGGATCTTTCTGGGGGGTAGATTGTGACGTCTGCAAAGCAGCCCTTCTTGCTTCCTGATCTGCTGCATTATTTCCCCTGCTTTTAAAATCCAATCCCTCTTGATGCCCTTTTAGGTGAACAACAGCAATTTTCCTAGGTCTCCTTAAGGCCTTCAGCAGTTTCCTGATTAGATCCTGGTGAACCAGGTTTTTTTTTTTTTTGGTTTTTTTTTTTTTCCCTGGGAGTTTATCAACCCCCGTTCTTCCCATATTTTCCCAAAAGTGTGTATAATCCCATAGGCATATTTTGAGTCAGTATAGATGGTACCTGATTTATCCTTTAACAACTGCAATGCCCGCAGTACAGCATAAAGTTCACAGGCCTGTGCCGACTAAGATCCACTTAGAGGGCCTGATTCGATAACTGCAAGTCCTTCTCCCCTAACTATTGCATAGCCAGAGACCCTTTTTCCATTAATTACTCATGATGAGCCATTTACAAACAACCTATCCCCCTCTGGGGAGATGGGGTACTGTTTAACCCTTATCGGTGTCTCTGGATCTTTAATGATTACCGAGAAGGGGGGTATATTCAACCTTCCTACACTATCAGGAGTGTACTATACTTCTGAGTTAATTTTTTTTCCCCATCCTCTACCCTCAAGGGACAGAGTTTTATTTTGATTTCGTCATTTACTACTTCTATATTAATACCCATTTCTATAATTAAGTCTCTCCCTAACAAATTATAATCTGCTTCTGGTACTAGCAGAAGGTTCCCTATTCCCATTTTGGACCTCGATTCCACCAGTACATTCTTAATAACAGGGGCTTCAAAGGGCTCCCCCTTCGCCCCTACCACTTGAGCAGTTTTCTTTGATATCTTACATCCCTCCGGTAGTACCTGGACTGTCGATCGCTCAGCTCCAGTATCTACTAAAAACTCAAATTCCTGCTCCTGAGGACCTACTTTTAATTTTATCAAGGGCTCCTGATGTTTTCGTGTCCCCAGCAAATGAAGCCCCTGACTCCTTCAGTCCTCTTTGAAGACTCTCTCATCCCTCAGCCGCTTCCTGCAGTTTCTCCGAAAGTGTCCTTTATTTCCACAGTAGAAACATATGCCTCCATCCTTTTTCTCTACCCGGGGAACCCCTCCCCCATTTCTCTGGGCCACTTGACTTGTTTTGGGAGGGGCATCAATTCTCCTAGTTTCCCTTACTGCTGCCACCATCATTCTTACTTGTCTCTTGTGACTCTCTTCATCTCTCCTCACATATACCTTCTGTGCTTCCCTCAATAGCTCATCTAGGTCTCTATCTTGCCAATTATCTAATTTTTCTAACTTCTTTCTGATATCTTCCCACGATTTAGCCACAAATTGTGTTTTTAGTAGTGCTTGCCCTAATGGTGTCTCAGGATCTAAGCCCGAGTATATTTGCAGGTTTTTTTCTCAAGCGTTCTAGCTAATCCGTAGGTGTCTCCTCCTTTTTCTGTCTCTCATTAAATGCTTTGTTGATGTTCTGCCCTGTCCTGGTTTGGGACAAATTTGGGAGAAAACCCCTGTATAGGATCCCTCCAAGGAAGCAAACTCACGTGGCCCCTCCCTCCAACCGGTCCAGAAAAAAACCCAAAACCCTCTTTGGAGAAAAGTGGAAAAAACTATTTTACTAAACAAATGAAGTGCATACAAGTATAAAGAATGAATAGTATGAAACAATAAAACCTCTCCTTCTGAAGTGAGATGGCAAATTGAGAAAGTCCTTGCCGTGGGTGTAGCTCGGCTCTCTCTCAGCGTCTCCTCAGTCCCAGTCCCTCTGGCGCTGCTGGAAAATGCTGAGGTCCAGGCCCCGGTGGGCCGCAGGTGCAGCCCCTAGTGCTCCCCTGGGTTTTCAGTCCAGAGCAGGTTTAAACAGTTCTAAGAAAAAGGAAAAAAAAACAGTCTAGGGAACTTCTCTGCCCTAGCTAGCTGAAACTAACTAAAAGCAAAAAAAAGATCTCTGTCCTGCAGTCTCTCTAAGCCTCCGCCGAACACGCTGTCCGCCGAAGAATGTGGAGGAGTCGGGCAGTTTTCTCAAAACAAACTCCGCGCTTCTCCTTGCTCTTAGAACCAGTCTTAAAGGCACAGGACTCAATGTACAGCACAAACAGAACAGACGATTGGGGATACAGGCATCATAAAGTTACCCTAGGACATTCCACCCCTTGTATCCCCATATCGTCAATTTACTAAAACTAATATATATTCTAGCTCTACACACACATACATCTATATAAAAACAATATGCAATATACAGCTACATACAGTGGCAGTACTATTTAGCACACAGTGATAATTACACACGGTTCTTACTTAACAATTAAATCTCTCTGGGGTACACATCGTGTGGTTCTATCTTTTTGCATTACTCATCATGTGCAGCCTGGTCTCTGAGCAAAGACAATTCTACGGATGGGATCTTCTGTACTTGAAGCAGAATTGATCTAAACTGTCTTCCCTAATAAACTTCTTACATGTACTACTGGGACTTTCTTTCTATCTACTGTATGTAGGGACTCAGATTGGGCAGGGCCTGCTCTGTTGGTGGAACCTCGGGTGTTAACTAACCAGGTGGCCTTTGCTAGATGCTGCTCCCAGTTTTTGAATGATCTCCCACCTAGTGCTTTCAGGGTGGTTTTTAGCAGTCCATTATATCTTTCTATTTTCTCTGAAGCTGGTGCATGATAGGGGATATGGTACACCCACTCAATGCCATGTTCCCTAGCCCAGTTGTTGATGAGGCTGTTCTTGAAATGAGTTCCATTGTCTGACTCAGTTTTCTCGGGGGTACCATGCCTCCAAAGAACTTGTTTTTTAAGGCCTAGAATGGTGTTACGGGCCGTAGCGTGGGGCACAGGGTAGGTCTCCAGCCATCTAGTGGTGGCTTTCACCATGGTCAGCACATAGCGCTTGCCTTGGCGGGTTTGGGGAAGGGTGATGTAGTCAATCTGCCAGGCCTCCCCATACTTATACTTGGACCATCGCTCGCCATACTATAGCGGCTTCACCCGCTTGGCTTGCTTGATGGCAGCACACGTCTCACAGTCATGGATAACCTGAGAAATACTGTCCATGGTTAGATCCACCCCTCGGTCTCGGGCTTACTTATAGGTGGCATCTCTGCCCTGATGGCCTGAGGCATCATGGGCCTATCGAGCTAGAAACAACTCTCCCTTGTGTTGCCAGTTTAAGTCTATCTTTGACACCTCTATCTTGGCAGCCTGATCTACCTGCTCGTTGTTTTGGTGCTCCTCATTAGCCCGACTCTTGGGGACATGGGCATCTACATGACGGACTTTGACAGGTAGCTTCTCTACCCGAGTGACAATGTCCTTCTACTCATCTGCAGCCCAGATTGGTTTTCCCCTACGCTGCCAGTTGGCCTTTTTCCACTTCTCCAGCCATCCTCACAGAGCATTGGCTACTATCCACGAATCAGTGTAGAGGTAGAGCTTTGGCTATTTCTTTCTTTCAGCAATGTCTAGGGCTAGTTGAACAGCTTTGAGCTCAGCGAGTTGGCTTGACCTACCTTCTCCTTCAGTGGCTTGTGCAACCTGTCGTGTGGGGCTCCATACAGCTGCTTTCCACTTCTGGTTCATCCCTACGACACGGCAGGAACCGTCAGTGAAAAGAGCATAGCGTGTTTCTTCTGCTGGCAGTTGGTTGTATGGTGGAGCTTCTTCAGCACGTGTCACTTGTTCCTGCTCTTCTTTATCCATGAGACTAAAGTTTTTACCTTCTGGCCAGTTTGTAATTATCTCCAAAATCCTAGGGCGATTTGGGTTTCCAATGTGGGCGCGCTGAGTGATGAGGGCAATCCATTTGCTCCATGTGGCATTGGTGGCATGGTGGGTAGAGGGAACTTCTGCTTTGAACATCCATCCCAGCACTGGTAGTCGAGGTGCCAGCAGGAGTTGTGTTTCAGTCCCTACTACTTCTGAGGCAGTTTGAACTCCTTTATAGGCAGCCAAGATTTCCTTCTCTGTTGGAGTGTAGTTGGCTTCAGACTCTCTGTAGCTTCGGCTCCAGAATCTCAGTGGTCGGCCCCGAGTCTCCCCAGGCACCTTCTGCCAAAGGCTCCAGGACAGGCCATTGTTCCCGGCTGCTGAGTAGAGCACGTTCTTCACATCTGGTCCCGTCCTGACTGGGCTAAGGGCCACTGCATGAGCGATTTCCTGCTTGATCTGGGCAAAGGCTTGTTGCTGTTCAGGGCCCCAGTAGAAATCATTCTTCTTGCGGGTGACCAGGTAGAGAGGGCTCACAATCTGGCTGTACTCAGGAATGTGCATCCTCCAGAAACCTATGGCGCCTAGGAAAGCTTGTGTTTCCTTTTTGTTAGTTGGTGGGCACATTGCTGTGATCTTGTTGATGACTTCAGTGGGAATCTGACGCCTTCCATCGTGCCACTTTACTCCCAGAAACTGGATCTCTTGAGCAGGTCCCTTAACTTTGCTCTTCTTGATAGCAAAGCCAGCCTTCAGGAGAATCTGGATGATCTTCTCTCCTTTCTCAAACACTTCCATTGCTGTGTTTCCCCACACAATGATATCATCGATGTACTGTAGGTGCTCCGGAGCCTCACTTTTTTCCAGTGCAGCCTGGATCAGTCCATGGCAGATGGTGGGGCTGTGTTTCCACCCCTGGGGCAGTCGGTTCCAGGTGTACTGCACGCCCCTCCAGGTGAAAGCAAACTGAGGCCTGCATTCTGCAGCTAGAGGAATGGAGAAAAATGCATTAGCAATGTCAATTGTGGCGTACCATTTTGCTGCCTTGGACTCCAGCTCGTACTGGAGTTCCAGCATATCCGGCACAGCAGCGCTCAATGGTGGAGTCACTTCGTTTAAGGCACGGTAGTCCACAGTCAATCTCCATTCTCCGTCAGACTTGCGCACAGGCCAGATGGGGCTGTTGAAGGGTGAGTGGGTTTTGCTGACCACCCCTTGGCTCTCCAGCTCACGGATCATCTTGTGGATGGGGATCACAGCATCTCGAGTTGTTCTGTACTGTCGGCAATGCACTATTGAAGTGGCAATTGGCACTTGTTGCTCTTCCACCTTCAGAAGACCTACAGCAGATGGGTTCTCTGATAGTCCAGGCAAGGTATTCAACTGCTTAACACTGTCTCTACAGCTGCTATCCTGAACGCCCACTTAAATTCTTTTGGGTCTTTGAAATACCCATTTCGGAGGAAGTCTATGCCCAAAATGCATGGAGCTTCTGGGCCAGTCACAATAGGGTGTCTCTTCCACTCATTTCCAGTCAGGCTCACATCAGCCTCCACCAAAGTAAAATCTTGTGAACCCCCTGTCACCCCAGCAATGGAAACAGATTCTTCCCCCACATGTCTTGATGGAAGTAATGTGCACTGTGCACCAGTGTCAACTAAGGCCTCGTATTTTTGTGGTTCTGATGTGCCAGGCCAACGAATCAACACAGTCTAAAAAACACGGTTTTCCCTAGCCTCTACCTGGCTAGAGGCAGGGCCCCTCTAAGCCTGATTATCCTTATTTCCCTGGGTAACTGGAGGTGCTTCCTTCTTGGTAGAACTTCCTCTCATAGTCTTGCCATCCAACAATTCATGCAGCCGTTGTGTCATAGCATCAGTAGATTCTCCATCCTATCTTTTCATGTTTTCTCCACATTCACGCAGGAGGACTCACAGCTTAGCCCGTGGGATGCCTTTTCCCTCTCTATCTAGGGAACGTTTGCGTGTGGTGCCAGAGCCCCTAACTTGTACTGCAGAGATCTGGAGAATGTCCTGCTTGAGTTCTTTGTGATTCTCCTCTATCTTGTCTGCTAATCCCCGCACCTGTGTTTCCAGAGCTGCAATTCTTGCATGTGTTGGACCATGCACAGCATCTGCATATGTTCGTAGTTTCTTTGCCATATCAAGCACGGTCTCCTCTGTCTCATCCCGCTTCATTATTGCTAAAGCAGAGGAGTATTCTTGTGGCCCAAGTCGTACAAGTTTTCGCCACATCACAGGTGTACATGGTACCAAGTCAGGGTTCCTAGTGTTTATGTCATCTGAGAAGACAATCTCCGCCACTGCCATTTCCCTCAAGCGCTGGATCCCTTGTTCAATGGTTTTCCACTGGGTTTGCTGCATATAGAGATCGTCGGCACAGAGATATCTTTGTGCCACACTTCCCAGGACCCGTTCCCAGAGACTGCAAGGACTAGCCTCCCTCATCATTTCTTGGTCAATAACTGGATCATGTGACAGGGATCTCAGATGTCTCGCTTCAGTGCCATCCAGTATTGTAGCCTCGCTTGCAGCATCCCAAAGACGGACTAACCAACTAATTATAGATTCATCAGGTCGTCGAGTATAATCCTTTCTTAGGCCACGAAGGTCCTTCAGGGAAAAGGACTCAATAGTATCTCCTGCTCTTGCAGCAGTTGGTCGGGCTCCTGCTCTTGCAGCAGTTGGTTGGGCTCCTGATGTTGTAGCAGCTGGTTGGGCTCCTGATCGTGTGCTAGTTGGTTGGACTCCCGATCTTGTGCCAGTTGATTTGGCTTCCGATTTTGTATCCGTTGGTTCGGCTTCTGACTGTGTATCATCAGTTTCTTCAGCTTCTGATTGTGTGTCAGGTGGTTTGACTCCTGATTGGGTGTCAGGAGGCATTGAGGATCCTTCACCTGAATTATCGTCTACTGGTCGATCGGTTTTGTCCGTGTGCTTCTTTCCCTTCTTTACTGCAGTAACTGCCGGTGTCTTAGCCTCACTGTCTGGTTTAGCTGCAGCCTGAATAGCTGTGGGGTTGGCTGCAGCCTGAGTGACTGATTTATCTCCCTGCTCCCTTGCCTCTATCTGCTGCCCTACAGTGTTTAGCAGTGTGTGACTCATTCTAGAAAAGCTATAAACCATATAGAGGAAAGTCACCAGGTGAAATACTAGGAAGGTGGTGTCTTTAACATTCAGGAGATGCTGAACCTTCTCCAAAAGTGATGTAACTGACTCAAAAGAGAAGAAGGAAAGAAGAGGCTGAAGAGCCTCATCCCCTACTCCTCCTCTAACAAACTGGGTGCAATTGTTGATAAATCCCCAAAACATGCTGCTGGAACTAGGATGCAGGGTAGGACGAAAAAACCATAAACTGAACATACCCAGAACAAACTCTAGTATCTTTATAAGCTTCTTATAAACCATAATCACCGAACCCAGCAAAATAACTATTCTAATTTGTGCATCCCTAGTGTAAAAGCTGTATGTTAGGGACAATATTGGAGCTATTTCTGGGTAAGAAAACAAACCTAGGGACCAGAAAGGTATTAAAACCTCAAAAAAGCCTAGGGAACAGAAATGCAGAAAAGACTCCATTCTAAGAGACATTAGGAATTCAAGAAGCAACATGGCCACTGACTGTTTAATCCCCACCCAAAGGACAACCAAAAAATGCAGTTAATAATAATCAATACAAGTTTTTTTCCACTCTCTCGTGCCCCGCAGTGGGCGCCAGTGGAAAATATGTCCTGGTTTGGGACAAATTTGGGAGAAAACCCCTGTATAGGATCCCTCCAAGGAAGCAAACCCACGTGGCCCCTCCCTCCAACCGGTCCAGAAAAAAACCCAAAACCCTCTTTGGAGAAAAGTGGAAAAAACTATTTTACTAAACAAATGAAGTGCATACAAGTATAAAGAATGAATAGTATGAAACAATAAAACCTCTCCTTCTGAAGTGAGATGGCAAATTGAGAAAGTCCTTGCCGTGGGTGTAGCTCGGCTCTCTCTCAGCGTCTCCTCAGTCCCAGTCCCTCTGGCGCTGCTGGAAAATGCCGAGGTCCAGGCCCCGGTGGGCCGCAGGTGCAGCCCCCAGTGCTCCCCTGGGTTTTCAGTCCAGAGCAGGTTTAAACAGTTCCAAGAAAAAGGAAAAAAAACAGTCCAGGGAACTTCTCTGCCCTAGCTAGCTGAAACTAACTAAAAGCAAAAAAAAGATCTCTGTCCTGCAGTCTCTCCAAGCCTCCGCCGAACACGCTGTCCGCCGAAGAATGTGGAGGAGTCGGGCAGTTTTCTCAAAACAAACTCCGCGCTTCTCCTTGCTCTTAGAACCAGTCTTAAAGGCACAGGACTCAATGTACAGCACAAACAGAACAGACGATTGGGGATACAGGCATCATAAAGTTACCCTAGGACATGCCCCCTAGGCACCGCTTCCCGGATCCCCTGTACTATTATCCCCCTCAGATCCTGCATATTGATTCTGTGATCCTGCTGCTGATGATTCCAATTGGGATCCTGCAAAGGCCACTTGGTGTCTGCTAAAGGTCCTTGTGCATGTTGTGAATCCCATATCTGCATCCCCGCTCGTCTAATCATATTTCTTTCCTCGGCCGTGAAGAGAATATTCAATATGGCTTGCAACTCGCCCCAAGTATAAATACTGGGTCCCAAAAATTGGTCCAGTCTCTTGGCCACCCCCAAAGGATCTTCCAGGAGGCTCCCCATCTCCCTCTTAAATTCCCGAACATCCCCAGAACTCAAAGGTACTGAAACAAACCCTATCGCTGGGTGAGGTCCCTGGCCCCCCCTCACAGGCATTTCTCTTAGGGGATATAGGTTATGCTGTCTAGCCCGACCTCGGGTTATGGGTCCCTGCACTTCTTCGGGGGGCTCAGGATTACTTCCTGCTTCCTGAGGCTCCATTGGAGGTGCATCTGGAATCTGGGGGTTCTGAGGGGGTATGTAAGGAGGTGGGATTAGTAAGACTTCTTCCTCTTTACTCCTGTCTTTCTTTCGTCCTCCCTCTTTGAGGGGAAACAGGAGCACTTCACCCCCAGGTCTTGTAACCCATATATTAGCATATTCACTTTCTTCCTGACTAAAAGGAATTTTAGTGTTTACCCACAAGTTGAGTTTTTGCCTCACCCAATCTTCTGATGATCCAAAAATAGGCTAAAAAATATTCCAGGAAATCTCCTTTCCACCCCATACTACCACACAATAATGGATCATTTTAGCTTTATCTTTACCCCCTGTGTTAGGGTAATGTTTCCAATTGTCTAATATGAACCCCAGTGGGCTATCTCTAGGCACCGGGGGGAGTTTTATGGGAGTAGAGGGCCTGCTCTTCCCCTGTCCCATCTTCTGGAGTGCCCTCACACAAGTGTGGTGCAGAAATCACTCGCTTCCCCTTGTTCGTGGCTCACGCCCTCTCGGACAATGAGAACCGCACTACTGAGGGTCCGCAATCGCTTGGAGAATCCGAGCTGCCGGTTCTCCTCTTACACACACACACACTCGCAGCACTCCAGGATACCCGACCCAGACCGAACGGAATCTTCCACACAGATACTTACGCGTCTTGCGTCTTCGTCCGGACCTTTGTGCACAAAGTTTATAGGGTCTGCCGGCTTCCTTTGCCTAATGCTTTGAATTTAGGTTCGTCGGTCCAACCGAGACAGGAATCGGGTCTACCAGGGCCGCCGACTGATCGGCGGGGCACCCCCCAGGCAGAACCAAAAGTCCTATCTTGCAGGTGGATCCGAGTCACGGCACCAAATTGTAATAGACTATGAACACGAAGAAAAGTTCCAATAGGAATTTATTACATTGCAGCAAGCAAAGCAAAGGCAAATACAGCGCTGGACGGCAGGGGGAGTCTCGCTCCACCAACTGCCGTGAATTGGCAGGTTTTTCAGTCTTGCTTTTATCTTGCTTCTTTCCTCCGATGATGTATGTGTGACGTGTTGCTGGGAGGGTCTCTTTCTGTCTCTCGGTGGTCGCAGAGATGAAGGCTGTAGTTGTCCTCTTCCTTATATGGTAACTAAGCTGGAATTCCTGAAACTTAAAGCTGATTAAGCAAGTAGAGAGAGAGAACAGAAATGGGCAAGGGTATGTTTGCCTATAAGCTTAGATAGTAACATAGTAACTTCCTGTTATCTTGAGTTATTTGATCTCCAGTGAACAAAAAATGGTTAATGTTTATCACAACCCAGTCTGCTCTTATGCGGGTAGCAGCTCTCGGAGGCTCGGCTGGGCCCAGCTCAGCCGCCCAGCCAGCAGCAGGGGGCCCGACCTGGGCTCCCCCCGCTCTCCATGCAGGCAGCAGCTTCTGGGGGCCTGGCTGGGCCTGGCCCGGCCACCCACGATGTTACCTTATTGCTGATTCTAAAGCGAGAGAGCGAGGCGGTCCCAGCAGATTAGTTTTAAATGTCCCTTCCAAAGTTGCATTGACAGTTCTCATTGGTCAACTTAACTGCCAATATCTCAGCTAGCTTTTTGATAGGTCCTTGTCCTCCCCCCCCAACCCACTCTACAGTCAGGGCAGGGAAAAACATTTTACATTTCTTTATATCTAGAAAACAAAATTGTGCCAACCCATGATAGGGGGTCTCTGAGCTCTTGCACAGCAAAACTCAGGCTGCCCACGTAATTTTTGCTGTGTTTGAACATGAAAATATTAATGCAATATGTCCCCACAGCGAACACCGCTGTGGATGAAGGTGATGAAGGATGCACAGCAGTGCTGTTGAGCTGAGCAGGAAAGCTCCTGATTAGATGAAAATTGTGGGGTTTTTAACAGTGCTGAACATCATGGGATGTATCCAAGCAATATATTGTGGAAATCTCTGGTGTTCCAGCAGCAGCAGGAGGATCCCATGGCTGGATAATCAGGCATGGGCTTGGTGTTCTCCCAAAGAAGGCGGTGTTCTGCCTGCTCCGGCTGCCGAGCTGTGGATTCCAAACCTCCGTGATTCCCCATGTCTGCCTGGAGATGCAGGAGCTGGAGCAACTGGGAAATCAGCAGAGCAGCAAGCTGAGCACTACAAATTGGTAAAAATTATTTAATACTTTGAAGTCGATCTCGTCACCCCCTGGTAATTCTGTCAATTAAGTGGATGGAATTAATATTAATTATCAACAATGAATTGTTTGCGGGTGTAATAATGAATGGAGGAAATAGGAAGAAACACAGCACATTTGTGATGCAGAAGTGTCAGCTGTCTCTGAATATTTCCTCTGGAATCTCTTTTGGTCCTATTAAAAAATACTTTTAGAAATACATTTTTTTAGTGTTCTAGTTGCAAATCAGCCTGGACAGATTAGGAAGTGCCACAAAGCAAATGTATTCACTGAAATTCTCTCTGATCCAAGAAGTTACATTCACTTGAAAGAAAATAAATCAGAAAACAACCCACAGAGATGCTCAGCAAGAGTAGTCATCCTTGAAAAAGAGGGAAGAGCAACACTTGGAAATATTTTAACTGGAGAAACCATCATTGGAATATCGCTCTCACTCTGTGCTGATATCATCAACAGATTGCAATAACTTTTTTTCACATTAGGGAAAAAAGAAGAAGTCAGTAGGAAATGGTAAACCTATACGCAAATAACCTGAAACCCTGAGACATCATTTATAATTAGTTTTCAGTAATATTTTTGATTAATCTCTGCCACTTTGCTCTGCACCTTCAAGGTGCTGCCTTGGCAACTGTTGGGGAACCTTCTCCTTTGCCATTAGAGCAGGAGATACCTTGATTAGAACACCACTAACAAGGGCATCAGCTTCTGGAGTGTTTGACAGCGAGATTTGCACAAAATTAATCCTTAGAGGAATATTTCCCTCCAGAACAACCTTCCTCCACCCCCAAAAGTTTTCCAAATACTCCCACTGGCAGATGGTGCAAACACAGGCAGGTCCACAGGCAGGGGAATTGTTCATCACCACTCGTGCTGAGGGTTTTGAAACTTGTCACCAAGACCAGAAATGAATTTTTCCCTACCTGGGATAATTTTCCAGCTCTTTCTTACCTGAATTGGAAGGTGACAGTAGTTTCTAGGTTAGGAAAGGGAATTCTAGGTAACTTGTATGAGTTCTGGGAGATCCGAGACAAGGGGATAGGGGGCACAGGGGTAGGAGCAGCAGTGGAAAAAGGGATACAAGCAGTGCTAATCCTTTTTTCAGAGCTGTGTATAAAATGATGGATCCGTTCTGCTGCTTGAGGGACATAAATATCAGTTATAAGACAATCAGGATTTGTTCTTTGCAATTACTTTTTAATAGAAACATGAATCTCAGTTAAAGCCAGATTTATGCTCACCCTTGCCTAACCCAGTGACAGGATCTTTGATCCCAAATTATTTATGAAGTGGGGAAATCTCTCCTGCATGGGGTGTTTCTGCTTGAAATGGGCAATAGGTTCTTTCCAAAGGCCTTTGCATCTTTATTGCACAAAATAATCTGCTGCTGAAATGCATTTATAGGTGCAACATACAGTTATTACAAAGGCAGTCAGCAATAAAACTTTGAGGTTTAGGGCAGAAATTGAATAAAAATGTCATTTCCAGTTTGAGCAGTGAAACTGAGACAGTGGGATCCCAATGGGAGGATTTGGGCAAACACTTTTCCAGTAGGAAACACCCACTGCCACCTTTCGTAGTGAAGGGTGGTGAAAGCCCAGAGGCAGAAACAGATTGCTGGGAAAAGTTCCCACAACCAGGGGCTACAGGAAGCATCCTCATCCTGTCCATCCTGCTGCCCAGCAGCTCCAGCTTCCCCCTTTCCCCATGGATCTACATGTCAGACACCAGGGCTTCTGCAGGAGTCTGGTGGGATTTACTGTGGGTTTTTTCCCTTTTTTTTTCTTTTAATTTTTGCAGTAATTTTTTTTTGTCTCTCCTCCCCATCCTGTCTTGAAGCATCACAAGAGATCCCACTTGGTTCTGTTCTAATCAGAAATGATCTCTCAGGTAATTCAGCCACGTATTGGGGGGTGTTGGGGAGGCTGAAGCCAGAAAGCCCTATAAATATGACTGCTTGGATTCTGAGAATGTGAAACCTATAGGTGGGATAGAATTGAAAGCAAGTTTTGATGTCTGGCCAGCTGAAGGTCACCTGCAGCTAGACCCAGAGGTCAAATGGAATGTTCTGTCTCACCCCCCAATGTATGGTTCATCCCACACCTGTAACCCTCCCCTGAAGTATCAGGTATCTGTAACCCCATTGGCCCAAGTCCTGTTCCAGCCCACCTTGAAGCCCCCTGATAAGGGGTCCCCAGGGGGCTGGACTCTCTCTTTGCCTGGCACCCTTCTCCGAGGACTTTCCTCTCTTGGAATTTCCTCTCCCTTCCCCCACTC
Organism: Hirundo rustica; assembly: GCF_015227805.2. Taxonomy (NCBI): domain Eukaryota; kingdom Metazoa; phylum Chordata; class Aves; order Passeriformes; family Hirundinidae; genus Hirundo; species Hirundo rustica. The sequence continues at coordinate 20,124,625 of NC_053487.1, read as the reverse complement.
CCTACCTCTCCCTTCCCCCACCTCCTAGGCCTTGCCACGAGCTGCAGTCTGGCAGCTCAGAGCAAGGCCTCATATCCTTTACAATAAACCTCATCTTCTAAACCCCAACTTCAGAGATCTCTCATCTACATTCATCCACACCGTCCTGGAGTCTGCAGTGAAGTAATTTCTACAGGGGGGTGGGAAAGCCAGAGCTCACTGGGAATGGGGTTTCAGGTTGGTCCAGAGTAAGGACTCCATGAGGGAAGTGATCCCAGTCCCACCACCCTCCCCAGCCTCTTGTGCACTCAAACAGCTTCTGGTTTTAGCCAAAAACCTGATTCACTCTTTTAATGAGTCTTTCAGAGTGCCAAAAGGCAAATGAAGGCAAACTGAAGTTCTTAGGGAAAGGTTTAATTTGGGCAGGGAATACAGGGATAACAAAATGTTTCTCTCTGAATGGAGCATGTGCAGGTTTGGCTCCAGGAAGCAGAAATCATTTTGCACACTAAAAGCAGCTGCAATCTTTTGAAATTCATATTCAGAAAATAATTGTGAATCATTCAGGTACTTTGACATTAACTTACAATTAATTTTTAAGTAAACTGAGTGTAGTTTTATTTACAAGGCCAAGCTGCCTGCAGCTCCCAGCCCTGCTCAAGTGGGAGGAAAACCAACCTTCCAGTGGTGTCAAGTGGAATTTAAAGGAATTGGGACTCTGAATGCTCAGTGTGCTCCAGAGTGCTGCTCAGGATCCCTGAATCCCTTCTCTTTGAGGAGAAAAGCTGTCTGAATGTCACTCACACTGCCCTTTGTTTTTATCCATTAGATAAACAAAATGAATAATCACATTTATGTGGAAAAAAAAGCAGACCCCACGGGCTATATGGCATGAAAAGAACTCTTTCTGCCCAACAAGATAATGCTTGAAAAGATGAATGAAAAGATTTTAGCAAAGAGGAAAATGTCCCTGTAGGACCCTTCCTAATTCTGAGCTCTTCAGCAACGTCAGCCTAGCTAATCCATACCTAGCTGTGAGTTCAAATGAAAAATTCATTAACTTTGTGTTCTTTAATTTATTAGGTGTAGCAACACTCCTCATCAGGGGAAGGGCTGAAAGGAGGGGACAATCAGGGCGCTTTTATTCCCTTGGCAAACCCATGGGCTCACAAAGGGAGAGGATCCATTTGGGAGAAATTACCCTCCCTAATTAGAAGTGCTGCCGTTGGCTCTCGCCAGGCCCGAGCGAAGGGAAAATGGAAAATCTGCCATCAAAGACCTGCAGCAGCCATGACCACAATCACGGCAGGGCCAGGCAGTGGTGTAGGCTCCTCGGTGACCAGTTCATCCCCCAGCAGTGCATGAAGAGGGAACAGGAAGAGCAAAGTCTTTTTTACAGAGAATTAAAATTGAAAGGTAGATTTTCTGCACCATGGCAGGACTGGATGCTGCTTCACATCCCTTGCACTCCCTGCTGATCCATCCTATCCCTGTGTTATGGCAAATTGGAGAGGCTTTTCCCAGCAAACTGCCTGAGTTGGGATGCAGGAAGTGAGAACAGGAAATATAGAGGATATTCAGTGATCACATCCACAGTGGAACCTGGGATAACAGCCATTCCTGCCTTTCTCTCAGGCTGATAGGATTTGGTTTTATTCCCAGTAACACAATATTTTGTCCTTACATGACCCTCCCTAGTGTCCCTTCCCTCCCTCTTTGGAAAGGAATAAATAATTATCCTTATTTTCTGCCAGGAAACACAGATCGTGAGTGGGGTGAGATGGACAGCAGACAGGCTAGTGCCAGCAGCGGAGTCTGGGGCCCAGGCCCCATTAACATTAATGCTTAATTAGTGTTTACATTTTCCAAGTAAAATGTAAACAAGTATCTGCACCAGCCAGCGCCAGCTGTGATGGAGGGAATGATGTTATCCAACAGCAATTTCCTCTCCTTTCAAAGAGGCATCTCCAGTAGGTAGGACCACAAAGCAGCATCTGAATCGTGACACCTCGCATTGTGCCCTACAAAGGACACAGCAGGGTCACATCACCAGTTTTGAGGTAAGACCAGCAAATATTTGGGCTGATGAGAAAGAGTAAGTAGTAGGAAAACAAAAAAAATTCAAAAAACCCAGCCCCTTTGAGGTTGCTGCAGCAGTCATCTATGATTTCAATTATGGAACTACAAACTGCCTTGATAGCCATATGGATATAGGCTTTAAAGATGGGAATTATTGTTCCCCAAATTAATTGTTCTTTGCAACAGCAGAAAACTCTGAACAGCTGTAAAAAATGTTCACAATGAAATCCAAGTGTAGTGGAGGTTAATCCAGGTTGACGTTTCTTTACAGATAATAAAATGAAGTTCAGCTGAGCCAGAACTTCATAAAATCAGCTTCTCTTGCTCACAAAGGTGACAGAGATGCTCAGCTTACCCAGACACAGAACATGTCCCTCTGTCACCACTTGTACCTTCCTGAAGCTGCTTCCAAACATCTCCTTCCTCATGGTCCAAGTTCTCCCACTCCAGGGATCCCATAGACAAACAGCTGGAGGAGAAAATCACACAGCCGAAGATTTTCTGCTGCATTTACTGAAAAACAAATCCACAATCTCTGTTACTGATATTTCTAAAACTTCTGTCATAGGGGTGTTGGGACAGCAGATGTTTGTGGCTCCATGGGGAATGGATATGTGTCTTGGTTTGGAAGACAGGTATCTGCTAGGGAGAGGTGGGGCCTCTCTAGGAATGGGGAATTCCAATCCCCTCCCTCCAAGTTATTATAATTTTGAAAATTAAAGGGGCTTTCAGGCAGAGGTATGGGGAAAGGAATAACAGTTCTTTACTAGCAAATATAACAAGGCAAACAAACAACAACAACTACAGTATTAATAAACAGAACCAGGAACCTCGAGGGGCTTTGTGAAACAAAGCCTGGGGCAGTCTGATCTCTTGGGACTCTGACAGCACCAAGCTGGAGCAGTGGAAACTCCCGGGCTGGTGGCTGGAACAGCAGGATGTCCCTGGCAGGCAGGGGGCTGTCCCGGCAAGCAGGGGGGTGTGGGGCTACAGCATAGCAAAAAAGAGCAGTGCTGGAGAAGCTGCGACTCCTGGGCAGGGCTGGCCCAGCTCCAGCAGGGCAGGCGAAGGGGGCTCCAAATTCCTGGGCACACAAGCAGATGATGGTAGATTTCCCAGGACCAGACTTTCTGTTAACAGTGGACTCCTCCCGCAGCAAACAGCAACCTGGCCTTCCTCTCTGATGCCAAGAGCAAGAAAAACAGTCCCCAGCTCCTCCAGCCCTGTCCTTTTCCCTCCCCCAAAACTCGTGTGATCTTCCCCCTCCTGACTTTTGGCCACATCTTTTGTGTGGGTCAAGCACCCTCTAAGCATCAGTACGTAGTCTCTTAGCAACTTATGGGGAAAAAATTCTCTAGGAAAAAAAAAAAGGAACAAACCTAACCCCCAGCAATATGATAGGGATAATGTTGAGGGTTAAGTTTCCTGTAGAATTTTTCCCCCCCCCACAAATTGCTAGACTAAATACTGATAGTTAGACAGTGCTTAACCTGGACAAAAGAAGCTGATCACTTAGTTTTGGGGGAGGGAGAAAGCTCTGGGCAGAGCTGAGGGTGGTGGTCTCACGGCTCTCAGTCTTCCGGGGAGCACGGATCGGGCGACTGCTGGCTGCCTGGAGTCCACGGTTAACGGAGGAGTCTGGTCCTGGGAATTCTACCATCTGTTGGAGCGCCCAGGAATTCAGAGTTTTCTTCGCTGTCCTGCTGGATTTTGGGTCAGCCTGGGTCCAGCCGCTGCGGCTTCTCCGGCACTGCCAACTTTGCCTGCCAGGACACCCCCCTGCCTGCGGAGGACAGTCCACTGCGCCCGACTTCCAGCCATCAGCGCCGGAGCTTCCACCGTTTGCCCTCGGGGTTCTTGGTTCTGTTTTACTATTATTATAATTGCTGTTGTTTTTTTGTCTGTCCTGTTATATTTACTAGTAAAGGACTGTTATTCCTTTTCCCCATAGCTCTGACTGAAAAGTTTTTTTTTTTAATCTTCCAAATTATAATAACACGGAGGGAAGGATTTGAATTCCTCATTTCCTAGAGAGGCCTGCCTCTCCTTAGCTGAAACCTGTCTTTTCAAACCAAGACAACAGGATACTTCATGTCTTCATGTCATCAAGGGGTTTTTCCAATACTGGAAGTTAGGGCAGTGCAACATCACCTCCTCTACACCCTGAGAGTCATATTTAGTCTCCCTCCTCCTTTGGAATACTCGTGGAAAGAAGCCTTAGGGGCTGGGGAAGGTCAGAAGTTTCTTGGGCAGTGGAGCTGAAACAAGATGGTTTTCCTGGAGGGAGGTGCACAGGCACTCATTTTCCACTCAGTCACTCTCAGCAGCCACTCGTGCTGAAAATCAAATGTAAATGTTGATTTTGTGCCATAAACTGAGTCCCTCTGAAAAGGTGAAGAACCATTGTGGTAGCGGCACGCAAAGAGATAATGAGACATTAAATTTGAAGAACTAAGGATTTTAGGAAAGTTAAGATAATGAGTTGCTGAAATAGCTGAAGTAGATAGGTAAGTTTTGTTCACAGTTAACAGAAGCCGGATCTTAGATAAGATATCCCGGATTTAGTAACTCATTTCTTGTCAGCTTTATGTTTATGTAGCTGTGCTTGTAATGAAAAACAAAATGTGGTAAATAGGACATAAGATAGCTGCAGTTTTCCTGCTTAAAGGACCCATTGAACACAGGAAACTATAAGTTCTACCAAGGATTCATTTGTCATGAATGCATTGAAAAGGTAGAAAGGTCAGGATGAGGAAGACTCATCTTACTTCCTCATTTTGGGTGACCCCTCCACAGAAGAGACCCCCGACTCATTTTAAGAAATAAACTATGCATGCTTAATAGCCTTTTTTGCCAATTAGCATACGAAGTGAGGAATGGGAGGTGACAGGGGTATGAATATGTATTTGTATTTTGGGTATTTCTTGTAGCTTGTTCCTGTCCCACACCGGGCGGACGCCAGCCTCCAGCTAGCTCAGTTCTTCACAGCTACAAGATGTTCCCAGTTCGGATAGGCACGCAGGTTATCTTTACCTGCTGGCTCGGCTTCTCAGCAGCAGTTGGACTAAGTAGTGTCGTGACAGCAGTGGCAGCAGAAAAGGCTGGCTCTCAGCTTAGCAGGTTAAAAGATGTTTATTCAGGCCCAGCTGTGGGAGCCCCACAGCTGGTCCAAACCACAGGCCAGAGAGGCCAGAGCAGAGAGCAGAGCAGAGAGCGTTTGAATCTCCCTCCTCCACCTTATAAACGGGGGAGGGGTTCAAGGGAGGTTACAACAAGACAACAAATCAGGGGATTCAGGGGGTAACAAGGTGTGCCCACCCCCAAGCCTCTGACCACTCATACCCAAAAGAAAGGAATTCCCCCCAGGGGACCTATCACCTGAAGCCCTCTCTGAATGGTTTTGCAACCTTGGGGAGGGGTCCCAAAGTGATAGGCAGGCTGCCCCAGAGCGAGGGGGGGGGGGCAGAGGTGATGTTCCAAGTCAGGTGAGGGGTGGGAGGACTGACACAAAACAACTTATTATACAGAAAACACAAAAGGGTTACGGAACTGGGGATACAGTGAAATGAACTATAACATAAAACTTCTTACAAAAACCTAATAAAACAGTTCTAGCACCACAGGTATTCAACACTTTTGTAAATAAAAGGCTTTGTAATTACCTGTGAATTTCGCAGTTCGAATGAGGGAAATATCCCGCGTGCTGCCCAGCCATAATAAACATACACTTTCTAACTTTAAACTGTTAGAGAGTTTTTGTCCATCTGCTACCTCCGCTGAGGTGTAGCGACCTGGTTCAGGAACGACACGGCAGCCACACCCAGGCTGCTCGGTCCATCAGCTCACAGACACCAGTGTGGTGGACGGCTAATGGCGTTTATTAACTGGTTACATGGAGTTATAAAACCTCTGTTTGCTACATCACATCCATCTGCTTACGTTACAAGTTAGGTATTGCTTACCTTATCAAGGACACTAACCAACTAAGAGTTGAGGGAGGGGTTCTGTCTGCCCATACAGCGCGATATCTTCCGACCGCCTGTCCCTAATCTCCCACATTTCCCCCCCCTCTCATGACTAAATAAAAAAGTATAAAAGTATAAAAGTATAAAAGTATAAAAGTATAAAAGTATAAATGTTATAAAAGTATAAATGTCATAAAAATACGAAAGCTGTTAAAGTTAGTATAATAGGATACAAAAATAATATAAAATGTTAGTAACAAACACACTTCACGATAATTGCATGCGTTCGACAAATAGGATGTCGACTTTGTCTAAACGTCTTCTAACAAACGATGCTAACTTGTTCAAAATGCAAGGCCCAAAAATCAATGTCAGGAGTATCATGGTGAGAGGGCCTATTAATGTGGGAACAAGGGTGGCTAGCCATGGGGACTGATTGAACCATGACTCGAACCATCCTTGTTGGGCCTCTCTCTCTCTCTTTCTCTGGGCCAGTCTTCCTCTCAGTTCGGCCATGGAGTCTCGCACGACTCCGGTGTGGTCTGCATAAAAACAGCATTCTTCTCTCAAGGCAGCACACAGGCCTCCTTGCTGCATGAGAAAGAGGTCCAGTCCTCGCCTGTTCTGCAAGACGACTTCCGAAAGCGAGGAGATAGATCTTTCCAGAGAGGAGATGGATTTTTCAATTCTCAGTAAGTCTTCGTCAATTGTCATTTGCAGCTGAGAAAGTCTTTGATGTTGGGTCACGAGAGCTGAAACACCTGTGGCTGTGCCAGTGGCTCCTAGGCCAAGGAGCATTGCAATGGTTATACCTGTTATTACTTCTCTTTTGCGGAGCAGGATGGTTTCTTCTAAAAAGCGATACATTTCTTCTTCTTGGTGATACAGGACTCTAGGAACAATCAGAACTTGGACACAAAAGTCAGCAAGGTTATTGAATTTGCTAAGGTACACACAGGGAGTTATTCCGATTTGTTGACAGACCCACATTCCTGATAGGAACGGAACTGCCCACTTGTCAGTCTTTTGACTAGGTTGGATGAACTCAGTACAGATATTTCCCATCTGCTTTGCTACGGTTACACTGCCAAAGCATTTGCCTCGGCCTGTGACTTGACTCAGGGTAATTTCTCTCCGGGGTGTGTCCCACTTACAGTTGTGTGGATTGTTTGCTGCAGAGTATTCAAAAGGAGCATCAAGGGCGACACCCTCATAAAAAGGAGGTTCTGCATTATAACATAACCAGCATGATTTTGTAAAGTTCGGATTGGATTGGTTCAATGACAAAAAGGTAGCATTTAACACACTAAGAAACAGATTGTAAGGATCTGACTTAGGTTTTTGGTAGATAGCTAAAGGACTGAATGAGGAGGAGGTGCCAGATGTGGCTTCCCTCTTTTGTCTGCGTGCTGTGAGATTCTGATAGGGTTTGAATGACTGGGGCACTGAAGGTGGGAGTCTGATAATTTGCACGTTTGCCCAATTTAAATGCCTGGCTGCATTTAAAGCATGCCATTTTTATCTTCTTCCAGTCTGTGAGGGGAGTTTGTTCTGACTTCCCCTCAGCCCAAGTAGAAACATTGTTGTTACTGATTTTATATACTGTTATTTCTTCTTTGTCAGAGCCGGAGTCAGAGCCGGCTGCAGAGGACCGGCTGTCCCAGTCCAAGCTGAAGTCCGAGTCAGAGCCGGAAGTCGACTGACTGGCTGCTTCCGGGCTCTGGACCCTTTTGGTTGGGCTCCGACCCCGCCCCTTTCCCTCAGGACTGGGCCGTCCCTTCCCCCTGGGCCCCCGCCCCTTTCTCTCAGGGCTGAGCTGCCCCCTGCACTTGCGCTCCCCCCACCTCCTGCTGTGGGAGCTTCTTGCCTTAGAAAAACGCGCTTTTTGGCAAAGATTGGCTTCAGCTCTATCTTTGCGCTCTCCTCCCTTTTTCTGCTCGCGCACCCCCGCATTAGCAAACGAGCTCTCTTTGTTTTCAGCGCTATCTTGAGGCGCATAAGGTGGAGGTCCCTCCCCCGCTTTTTCAGCATTCCTAGCTTCTTCAGCTAGACCTTTGTAAAATGACTGCATCTGTTTTATCTCTTCAGTGAGCGACCTTGAGCCCGGGGGCCTCGAAGCAAGCTCTTGACCTTCTGAGCCCGAGCCCATACATTCAGCCAAACCGACTTCATCAACACTCTGAGCATTATCACTAACATTCAGAGTACATTCTTTTACATTCTGAAAATTCTCAACAACAGTTCCCTCTGAGAAAGTTTGCGTTGCTGCTGCAATACCTAATTGGGGGGAAACCTTTAAACAATTTCGCGCAGCTCTCCAGGTGTCCTGTTCCTGCAACGCCTTCTGTAAAGATTTTATGACCCTTCCCCATGCTTTAAGATTTTTCCCCGAGCTGGAAGACATTGTGTCTTCAGCAAGAGCCTTAGTACATTGATCCCAAACATCTGGGTGGAGGATATCCACCGGTCTATCAATAATACTAAGTTGCAAAAGCCTCATCACTGCGAGGGTAAAATCTTTTGCTTTACAATCAATTCCCCACTGCTTATGAATCTGAGAAACGACCTTCACGAGAGCTTCCATCCTCTGCGTGGGTCCGGAGGCGTCCCTCCCGCCGAGCTGGACCAGCCGCTCGGCCGTCGTTCACCCGTCCAGGCGACTCCCGTTCTCCCGGGCAACTCCTGGGTTTTCGGCACCACTTGCTACCTCCGCTGAGGTGTAGCGACCTGGTTCAGGAACGACACGGCAGCCACACCCAGACTGCTCGGTCCATCAGCTCACACCATCACAGTTGGGTATCGATACTAGATCAATACCCATATTTCTTTAATAAGTCAATAACATGGAGATAAGAGGTCTGCAGTGCAGAGTTGCTCTCCAACCAGAGTTGGGCTGAGAGCCTGTTTATTTCTTACATTTTTATACATTTGTGGGTCTGGTTGTGGATTGGCTTCTGGGGTTACTACACCTCACCCCACTGGCTAGACTAGTTGTTAGTTACATTATTTTTAGGCTAGAAGTATGTAAACAAAAGACAGGGAATGAAAACAAAAGCTTTGTTTATGTTCCCATACATGAGAAAAGTGAAACACTACTCCTAATATTGTACAAAAACTAAAGAAACTAACTCCATCTTATGAACAAGTAAAAGACTTTAAAAAAACTCAAAAAAACCAGGGTGACAAATCATCAAGGAGAACTGTTGTAATGCATTAATTGGGTTTATATTTCATTGGATTTGTAATGATTTTTCTATGTATCTGTCCTATGATCCGCCCATCCCCCACACTGAAATGTAACCCAGCCCTGTTCCCTCCCACTTCTCCCTGATTGGGTGGTGCCTCTGGGCCCTGCCTCTGGGCTCTGCCCCCTGGGGGAAAAAGCCCTGATGGGGGAGGGGCCAGGTCTCTCTGGCATCAGTGAACCATCAGGACAGTCCAGCAAAGCAGAGCAGGACTTGAGAATAAAAGCTGTAAAATTCCATCTGAAGCCAGAGAGCAGACTCTGTTACTTTTGCCATCGGCGGTCGTCTAGTCTCATGGGGAAAGCTACAACTGGCACGCAACGTGCTGCTCGAAGCCACAAAAGGTTCCCAAAAAGCTGGAAGAACCACTCAGGGAGCACGTGGCCGAGGAATCCCACGCAGAGACAGACCTGTCAGGCTTGGCGTCCACTGTGGAGTCTTCGAAACACAGGACTCTACAGGCCAGGGCTGCAGTTTTCTCCCTTGGACTCAAAAACCCCATCAGAGTGCTGCAAAGAAGCCCCCCCAAATGGCAAGCTGCCCCAGAGAGTGACCACGTGTTCGTGGAAAACTGATCCTGGGGACGGAGAATGGAAGCTCTTCTTGCACCAAAAAGGGTCAGTCTCAGGCAAAAGGAGTGATTGGGAAAGAAAGGAAAGGAACACTGGAATTTTGGTGAGTACCACTTTCGGTTTTCTAAGGGAAAATTTTTTCAGAGGCGATGTTCCTCAAGGAAAAGGGGTTTTTTCCTTTTGGGGAAGGTTTTGCTTTCAGAGTAAACCTTCAAAGTGCTTTTAGCAGCCTGGGGGATGGTGGAAAAGGAAACTGTTTCCCCTTTTGGCTTTTTTTTTCTCTCCAGAGAGGTTTTTTTTTCCTTTCAGTTTCTCAGTCACAGTAGAGAGGACACAGAAACTCAAAATCTGAGCCAAAAATGGGTGCAAAATTGTCTGTGTCTCAAAAGAGGGTCTATTACCATATTTTAAATTCCTTGGATGATGGGAAAACCCATTTTTCCAAGAAGCAATTAAAAAGTTTCCTTCAGTGGTTATGTGCTCAATTTCCAGATGTATCATCTGAGCAAATAAGCTCCCCAGAATTTTGGGAAACTGTTGTAAAAGAATTGTCTCAGTCAAGCTCCCCTAATGATAAAGAAAAAGAAAATTTTGCTCTTTGGAGCCTGCAGATTCTATTTGCAATGCAAAAAAAAAAAAAAAAAAAAAAAAAAAAAAAAAAAAAAAAAAAGAAAAGAATAAAAAGCCAGTTCCTTGTAGACTTTCCCCAGTTTCCTCAGTTTCTCCCTATCCTGACCCCAAAATCCCTTCCCCAAAATCAGATATTCCTCGAGAAACCCCTAAGCTTTCCCCAAAACTCCCTTCATCCCCAGTTGGTAAACCCCGGGTTCAGTTTTCTTTTGCAGGCAGTTTGAGTGCACAAAAACCCCCATCTTAGTGAATCCCAAGCTAGTCTTAGTTCAGAAGGGGGGTCACAAGATGGAGGGGACTCCTTTGTTCCCCAAAATGGCCGAAGCCATGTGCTCCCAAGTCACAAGGAGCCTCTCTCTTTGTTTGTCCCTCTTTCCCGCAATCCCTTTCGCAATCCCTTCCTCTCCCCAGAACCCTCCTTCCCTTCGGTGCCACCCCCGGCACCACCCTCTCCTCTGACTCCACCCCCTACCCTCAAACCTCCGCCCTCCGACTCCTCCCCGTGTGACTCAAGCCTCCAGCCCCTCCCTGCCCCTGGTTCCCATGGTTTCCCCGCCCACAGTCCCAGTTCCCATGCCCTGGAGAAAGGGGGGGAAGGGGGGGGGGCGGAGCCGGGAACCCAGAAGCAGGAAATTATCCTGGCTTTTCTGCCACCCCTGTCACATACCGACGGTCAAAAAGAGGGGGTGCTGTCCACAGTAATTGGGACCCCTTCCCCCAACAAGCGATTCAGGATTTGTGCAAAGCTCAGGCCAAATTTGGACGTGAAAGTGAATACTTTCACAGCCTTTTAAAAGCAAATTTAGCAGGGAATCCTATTGTTCCCTTTGACCTCCAGCAGCTTTTTTCTTCCCTCCTTTCATCCACACAGTTTAGGCTTTGGGACTCCACATGGAAAAAAAGATTAAGAGATTTACTCCTGGAGCTTTGGCAAAATCCTGAAACGGCTGTCGATAATAATAATTTGCCAATTCGGTTAGAACATCTATGTGGTGATGGTGAATGGGTCACAGCACTCAAGCAAACTCAAGAAATTCCTTTAGCTGTTTTAGAACGCATTAAAGAGACTGCTTTCAAAGCATTCTTTTCAATCCAACCCGATGGGTCCTTCCAACCTTGCAGTAAAATAAAGCAGCTTCCATCAGAACCTTTTGTAACGTTTGTGGAGCGATTAACCTGAGCTATCGAGTTACAGGTTAAGAATGAAGGAGCCCAAGAACAGGTCCTGGAGGAGATGGCGCTGACCAATGCAAACAAACAGTGCAAGGCAACCATCCTCAGCCTGCCCATGGACCCAGCTCCAACCTTAGATGACATGCTGCATGTTTGTACCCAGCAAGTTCCTTTCATGACTGCACACCTTAATCACAGTTCCAGAGATGCATTCAGACCACTGCAAAGAGCTTCTGCAGCAGACGCCATGCCACCTGTGCCTGCACCACAGCCACCACACAAAAGAAGAAGAACGTGTCTCCTGTGTGATCAGGCTGGACATTGGGCATCTCAGTGCTCTTTAAAGAAGCAATTTCTGGACTTTCAGGACAACGGGGGTGGGAGGTTTCAAGAGTTCAAAGGGAATTTTTCAAAAACCTAAAATGTCAGCGCTTACTTGCCCAGCGTGCCGACATAAATGGGGCAAATCCGCGGCAGGGGGAGAAAACACTAAAAAATGCAAATGTTAAATTAAATAATCCTGTTATAATCAGTTCTACCTTTCAGCAGAAGTCACCAGATATGACCCTTTCAGATCATGATGTAAGCAGATCCTGTCTAACCACAGAATGTCTCCAAGAGCCTTTTAGGTTACAACTGACAGAATCCTTGCACCTAAGTGACACACACTGGCATTTAGGTACATGGGATGTACAAGTGCCAGGCTCCTGGCAACATGTTGGCAGTTAGTATGTCATCCTTGGGGACACCAAGTACACACCGAGAGGTATCGAGATCCTTCCGGGTCTCGTCTCATCGAACCCTAAACAACTAGTTCTCTGGCTGCGCTGTGTCCGCCCACCTTTGTTTCTGCCTAAGGGGCAGATAATAGCTCAGGCAATTCCAGCACCTGACCCGTTCCCTGAAAAAAAACAGCGCAAGGGACAAACACCTTGAGGTTTGCCCCACACGAGTTATTGGGAGGGACAAACTCATAATAGGGTCTGAGGTCCGTCACAGTGGGGAAGTCATAAACCTCAAAGGGGTTTTGGACACAGGCGTGGATATAACGATTGTACCAGAAAGGATGTGGCCCTCACATTGGGATCTGCAAAATGTGTCCGGGCACGTAGAAGGCGTAGGGGGGATGAAATGAGCAAAACAATCAAAAAGTGTTGTGCAAATTAAGGGGGCAAAATGGACAATTAGCTACACTGCGTCCATTTGTTTTAGATTATTCAGAGCCCTTGTGGGGGAGAGACCTGATGGCCCAGTGGGGGGTCACGACTGGCATCCCAGATGCCCTCCCGGTTTTTCGGGCTGTGGCCACTGAAGAGCACCCTACCCAGAAACTCAATTGGAAAACTGATTCACCAGTCTGGGTAGAGCAGTGGCCGCTCAGTAAAGAAAAATTGAAGGTGCTTCAGGAGCTAGTGGATGAACAGCTAGCTAAAGGCCACATTGTGGAAACCACATCTCCGTGGAATTCCCTAGTCTTTGTTATAAAAAAGGCAAACAAAGGCAAGTGGCGGCTCCCCCACGATCTCCGTCAAATAAATAATGTCATTGAGGACATGGGTTCTCTCCAACTGGGGATGCCATCCCCAGCAATGCCCCCCCAAAATTGGAATTTGGCAATTATTGATATCAAAGATTGTTTTTTCCAGATCCCTCTGCACCCTGACGATGCCCCATGTTTCGCGTTCTCGGTCCCTACCCTCAATCAAGAAGCCTCGAGGAAAAGATACCACTGGAAATTTCTTTCCCAAGGGATGAAAAACTCGCCATCTATTTGTCAGTGGTACCTCTCTTCCCTGCTGTCCCCAGTGCGTGCAGCTGCAGGAGAAGCCATCATCCTGCACTACATGGATGATGTGCTCATGTGTGACCCCAATGATGACCTACTGTCCCACGCGCTTGACCTGACAATCGATTCTTTGGTTGCTGCAGGGTTCGAGCTTCAGGAGGAAAAGATTCAAAGGATGCAGCCTTGGAAATACCTGGGTCTGGAGATTGGTAAGCGGACCATTGTGCCGCAAAAATTGGTTGTCAAAAATAACATCAAGACCTTAGCAGATGTCCAGCAGCTGTGTGGGTCTTTAAACTGGGTAAGACCTTGGCTCGGTCTGACCACTGAGGACCTAGACCCCCCCTTTAATCTTTTAAAAGGGGGAGAGGAGCTAAGTTCTCCAAGGACCCTCACCCAAGAGGCAAGAGCAGCCCTAGAAAAGGTACAGGACTGTATGGCCACCAGACAGGCCAACAGGTGCAAATCAGACTTGCCATTTAAATTCATCATTTTAGGCAAATTGCCACACCTACACGGGATGATTTTTCAGTGGGAAAGAGTGGAAAAATCAAAAAAGGACTAAGACTGTAGGGATCCCCTCTTAATCATCAAGTGGGTTTTCCTCGGCCACCACCGGTCCAAAAGAATGACCAGGCCATGGAAACTGGTAGCAGAATTGATCCGGAAAGCCAGGACCCAGATCAGGGAGTTGGCAGGATGTGATTTTGAGTGCATTCACATCCCAACTGAGATAAACTCGGGCCAAATCACAAAAGCAATGTTGGAGCACCTGCTTCATGAAAATGAAGCTTTGCAGTTTGCTCTGGATAGCTACACAGGTCAAATTTCAATTCATCAGCCTGCTCCCAAATTATTTAGTGAACAAATTCAGTTCAAATTGTCATTAAAAGGTGTTCAGAGCAGAAGGCCTTTAAAGGGTTTAACCGTTTTTACAGATGCATCAGGAACATCTCATAAATCAGTAATAACAAGGAAAAAATCCTCAAACTCAGCAGTGGGAAAAAGATATTGTCGAGGTAGAAGGGTTGCCTCAGGTAGCTGAGTTGGCTGCAGTTGTTAGAGCTTTTGAAAGGTTTCCTGAACCATTCAATTTGGTCACAGATTCAGCTTATGTAGCAGGTGTAGTATCCAGAGCTGAGCAAGCTGTACTGAGTGAGGTCTCCAACACTGCACTTTTCCACTTGCTCTCAAAACTAGTAAATCTGATCTCCCACCGAGAGCAACAATTTTATGTGATGCACATCAGATTACACACTGATTTACCAGGATTCATAGCTGAGGGCAACAGAAAGGCTGATGCTCTTGCTGCACCTGTGGAGATGGCCCCACTCCCAAACATCTCTGGACAAGCCAAAATCAGCCATCAGCTTTTTCACCAGAATGCACCAGGCCTAGTCCGCCAGTTCCACCTAACTCGTGAACAGGTGTCTTGGTTTTGAAAAGACAGGTGTCTGCTATGGAGAGGCAGGCCTCTCTAGGAAATGAGGAATTTGAATCCTTCCCTCCATGTTATTATAATTTGGAAGATTAAAAGAAAAAACTTTTCAGTCAAAGCTATGGGGGAAAGGAATAACAGTCCTTTACTAGTAAATATAACAGGACAGACAAAAAACAACAGCAATTATAACAATAGTAGAACAGAACCAAGAACCCCGAGGGCAAACGGTGGAAGCTCCGGCGCTGATGGCTGGAAGCCGGGCGCGGTGGACTGTCCTCCGCAGGCACGGGGTGTCCTCGGCAGGCAGAGTTGGCAGTGCTGGAGAAGCCGCAGCGGCGAGACCCGGGCTCCCCCAAAATTCAGCAGGACAGCGAAGAAACTCCGAATTCCTGGGCACTCCAACAGATGGTAGAATTCCCAGGACCAGACTCCTTCGTTAACCGTGGACTCCAGCAGCCAGCAGCCCCTGATCTCTGTTCCCCAGAGGACCAAACCCGACCCCCACCCTCAGCTCTCTCTCCCGGAGCTTTTTTTTTTTCCCTCCCCCAAACTAAGTGATCAGCTTCTTTTTGTCCAGGTTAAGTACTCAGCATTTAGTCTCCTAGCAACTTGGGGGGGGAAAAATTCTACAGGAGACTTAACCCTCAACAACAGGCTCAGGCAATTGTGGCAATGTGTTCCCTCATGCCAGCAACACACACTCCCAGCCCTAAGTGCAGGGGCAAACCCCAGGGGATTGAACAGCTGTGAGGTATGGCAGATGGATGTGACACACATCATGTCCTCTGGTAGGCAAAGGTATGTCCATGTATCTGTAGACACCTTTTCTGGAGCTGTCTATGCCTCTGCCCACACAGGGGAGAAGGCTAGTGATGCCATGAAACACCTAATACAGGCTTTCTCCTTCCTGGGCATCCCCAAATCAATAAAAACTGATAATGGACCCACATACACATCCAAGGAGTTCAGAAGCTTCCTGCAGCAATAGGGAGTAGAGCACAAAACAGGCATCCCCTACTCCCCGACAGGTCAGGCCATTGTGGAAAGGACCCACCAAAATCTCAGAAGGGTCCTCAGCCAACAACATCAGTCTCTAAAATTAGAAACACCCCAAATCCAGTTGTCCAAAGCCTTGTTCACTCTGAACTTTTTAAATTGCACGTTTGAAAATCTTAACCCACCAATTGTGCGCCATTTCAGAGAGAACTGCCAACTGCAGCTGAAAGCAAAGCCACCGGTAATGGTAAAGGATCCAGCAACCAGGGAAACAGAGGGTCCTCATGATCTGATCACCTGGGGTCGTGGGTACGCCTGCGTGTCCACTCCCTCAGGTCCCAAGTGGGTGCCAGCCAAGTGGGTGAAACCTTTCATCCCTAAAACTCCAAAACCACCTGCAGAGGCCCCACAAGTGGCCAGTGCTGCCTGGAGGAGGAGAAAGTGCCGAACCTTCTCCTTCTAATTATCATTATTCCTTAACAGTGTTTTTTTAAAATGGTTTGTTTGCACTAAAGGTCATTTTTCTTCTGCAACTTTAAAGGTACTCAAGGTCCGAACTCTGAGCATCTCCCACGAACCGAGCCTTCCTCCTTCTTTATTTAATAAGAATAGGGGAAATGTTGTAATGCATTAATATTGTGTTTCATCGTATTTGTAATCACGTGGTTTGTCCTTGCTCAGCTGTAACCGAACTCTGTTCCCCACCCACTTTATCCCTGATTGGGTAGTGGTTTGTCCCTGCCTCTGGCCCTTCCCCCTGGGGAAAAAGCCCTTGTACGGGCAGGGCTGAGGGCTCTCTGGCACCGGCGAGCTATCGGGAAGATCTCCAGCCAAACAGGGCAGGACTGGAGAATAAAGCAATATTTTCCCTCCCGGACAAAGAGCAGGCTCTTTCTTTTTGCCATCAGCGGTCGTCTAGTCTCGCGAAGAAATACCACACCCTGAGCTCTTTGGAGCCTCAGTTCTTTGTGCAGCCCGTGAAAAACAAACTCCAGGAAAGAAACAAGTGGGGAAAAAACCACAAAGGTATTATGGATGATTTTCTAATGTAAACAGAAGTGATTAATTTTAATATCTTAAGTAGGTAAATATTGTTTAAATAAGACCCAGCAGTGAAAAGAACATCATTATTTTATAGTTTGCAACAAAACCTGTGTCTGCTTTCTCTGCAAAATTCTGAGCCTTCTTACACAAAAATGCTGAACATCAAAATTTAGAATCAACTTCTTTTCCATTGCCTTGTAACACTCATCCTGCTCTGATTGCCCTGAGTGGACCCCCCCCCCCCGGCCACACCACAGCCTGATTTCAAACAAATGTTGATGGCTCTGAATTTTCCTCTGAATTTTGCCTTACACAGAGTTCAAGAATCACTACACAAGTTTTGAGTAATTATTAGCCAATTATTAATATCAAAGTGATGATTTAGGAGGAATTCACATTATGGATCACTCACATGATTAAAAGATGTTCTTACCAAACAAGGCAATTTTGAACCAGGCATAACCATTTCCAAAGAGGAAAAAAAATCCCTTTATCCCCCACAGAAAAGAACCTCCTCTACAAGGCAGTGCATGCCCTCCAGTTTCATACAGATTTTCTTAAAAAAGACATTTCTCGGACATCCCATGGGCAACTGTTCAGGGTTTTCCCTGGATGCAGCCTCACATGGAAATCCAATGAGCCCCAGAGCCCTGCTGGGTTTCCCTATCAGCAGTGGGGTTCAGCATGGTGAGAATGAGCCCAAGCAATGCCCCTCTGCTTCAATCCGACCAATAAACAGCAAATTAATGGGTACAACCATAAAGACTGGTATTAAATTATCTGTTTTCTCATCTTGTTCATTATCTGTATTCCTGTGATATGGTGGAATGAACTTTGCAGGTTAATCCTGTCATTTTAACACCATCGGGAAGGGTTGGAAGGGACCTAAAACAAGTTCCAACTCCCTGCCATGGACAGGGTCACCATGATGTGTGGGTTTGAGATGCTGTCCTGCTTTAGAAATTTTTTTTAAAAACCAAAACAAAACAACTTTTTTGCTGTTGTTGTTGACAAACCAGGAATTACTGAGTGTTGCAAGTGACAAGCAGGAATTTTGTTTACTGGAAACATGAACTCCACACAATGTCAGACCACAGATCAGTCTAGGGCAACACCATTTATTTTTATATGTGTCAAGAACAGAGAAGGGAGGGGAGAGAAGCTGAAAAGGATGACTCCCAGTTCAAGGAGGGAGAATTTGGTTTTGACCAGTGTGGAATCACAACAATCAGAAGTAAACTAAGAGATACTTACGTTAGCATTAACCACAGTTTCATCTCACCCAGAGCAAGTGATGGTGCACATCAGCCCAGATTTCATCTCCATTAGTGCAGAAGTGCCTATGGGGCTGGTGGCCACATGTTTCGGTTGAGTTGGGACCTGGGCATTTCTCTCTGCACATAAGAATTGGCCCCCAGAGGAGAGGCCCCCACGCCAAGTTCTCATATGGAGGATTTGTCACCCTGTCTTTCTCCCAGAATTAAAAGCATATTTGTTTTGCTTCCAGAAAACCAATTATACACAAAGCTCACCTCGCTTGAATTAAAAATTAGAAGATTGAATGTTTTCCTTGTAATATCCCAAAAGCTCAGACACCCCAGCTGACTTCCATATTTTATTTGAAAGGAAAAAGGAACCCATGTGTCCTGGCAGATCTGTGCTCAAATTGCATCTCATTGTGGCTGCAGATTGAGGGATTTTTCCAAGGAAAAGATCTCAAAGTGCAACCATTTCTTTTCAAAGCTGACAAACATTTCTATGGCTCCAGAATTGCGGTGGTGGAAGGTCACGGGCTCCCTTCAGTCCCTTTGGGTCTCTTTTCCATAGCCGAAAGGTCTCACTGAGCAACTCAGCTTGGAGACAATGATCCATGAAGAGACTCATGGATTTCCAAGAAAATAAAGTCTGTCTAAATAATTTAAGCAGGATAATGCCTTCTTCCTTCGTGGGAAAAAAAGTGTTTTTCACTGCCTGTCTTTGTTATTAAAAAAAATGCCTTTCATACAACTTGCAGCACAATGATCTCATCCTACCAGTGCTAGCCATTCCCTCTGCCTGAGCCCATGTCTCCTAGCATTGGGTCTCCAGCATAAATAATTGCTCTGCACAGGCTGGCAGTGGGCAGGGAGAAGGTTTTCCTGACATCCCTACCACGGGCAGCCTTTCTTCATCCCGCTGGCTCCATTCCCTCCGCCGGGCTGGCTGCGGAGGAAGGTGAAGAAGAAGCAAGCAGAGATTGATGCAGTGCCACATGATCCTAAAACAAGCACTTCTGCCAGGATCCCTCACTGATCCACAGTGAAGAGACTCCAAAATTCCCCCAGCTGTCCAAAATCCAGGCACAGTCCTGCCCTGTTGGAGTCCAGGGCATTCCTTTGGCTGCCCTGGAGGGTCAGAGACCTGGACAGACAGGGGTCTGGGACCCTGGCACAGAGCCCAGAGGGACATTGGCTTTGATCCCAGTCCATGGGAAAGGCTTCCTGCACTGCGGGTAGGATTGCAAGCCACAAGAGTGTGAAAGATAGTAGTTTAGCTTATCACAGGGTGAGAAAACAGTAGGTTTGGGGTTTTAGTATTGAAGTGAATGGGAGCAAGATGGAGGATTTGGGGCGTTGTCTCCTGCTTCTTCTTTCTTCTTCCCTCACTGAATTTTCTGCAGTGACGGTGGCACAAAGTAGTTTAAAGAGATTGGGTCAAAGTAGGGATGACCTGTTTAGTATAAGTGATAGGTATTGGCAAATAATGATAAATAAAGAATACGTAGCAATTAGTATAAAAGACAGTGACAGCCCAGTGCGGGGGGAGTCATCAGATGCCCGAGCAGCTGCACAGATCTTAGTTGGGCACTGAGAAATTTGTAAGATAAGAAACAATAAACGAAGTATGCAACCTTGAAAAATCAGAACCTGAAGACTCCGTCTCTTTCTTGTGTTTGGCTCAGAGCTTTGCAGAGGGCGAAAAGACTCTAAAACCACCTGAATCTCGGAGAAAAAACCTGAGACTGCCCTTCCAACCTGTGGCTGCTTCCATAACTGGCAAAAACTGAGCATGCCTGGACCATCGCTGGCTGTCACCCTCTCTGGGGCTGCATCCAGCTCCTCCTCCAACCTAAAATGAACTCACAGATTCAGCTTCACATCCCTCCTCCAAGATTAGCCAGAAAGAGAAGGCATTTTTGGCAGAGTTAATTAAAGGGGGGGATGAAAATGCTGGTTAAAGGCAATAAATAATGAAACCAACTCTTAGGTCAGCTGTGATGTGCTTACACAATTCTTGACATCCCTACAAAACAGCCCAGATGGAAACGTGAACCTTTCTAAAGGATAAGGGATTGTACTAACAAAGAGTGAGCAGGATCCTTGATATTCTGACATTTGAAATATTCAAAGTGAAGAGAATTTCTCTATTAAGGTGCGAGCCTTATTCAGCCAGAAACTTGGCACTTGCCACAGCAAACACAACTCTACCTCACCTTTAGGATCAATCACCCCCCGGCCTTACAGCACATCATATGCAAGTCCCACACCATCCAGGCACTAAAAAAGAGCTTTTTCCCAATAAACCAGCAACCTGAGTGCCAATCCAGCCACCTTCATCCTGAAATTTCTGCCAAACAAAAACTTTCTGCCTGCTTAAAACAGACATCCCAGGTAAGTGCCTGCCTCTGCTCCATTCTCCATTTTTATGTTATATTCAGTAATTTGCTTTGTTTTCCTCATATTTAGGATTAAGTTATTACATTTCCAGCTATTTCCCCATAGACATTTTCTTAAATAGCTTACGTTTCAATAGTAATATTCCTTTAGATGGTCCAGCTGATTGTTCACCTGATTTCTTTTCACCGGGGTAGGGCTGTAAATTAGATCTCTCTTCTCCAAAGTTTTCTTGGATGAATGGTTTCATTAATAAGAAAAGAAACAGAAATCGATTCCAGCATTCAAAAGGCTCCAGAGAAAAATAATTTCAAAGTAAAGAGAACTTAGAAAATTCCAAAGCCCAGAGAAAAAAATTTAGGACTCAATTAGTTTTCTATAAATCCTAGCTTAAAAAATAAAGGAGAAATACAGCAGGGTAAAGAAACTTGCCAAAAATGCAAAAATTTCACAGGTAGAGATTTTCTAGTGTTTCTTTCCTGATGATGCTTTTTAGAATAACTTTATCCTCTAAGCCTTTAAGAATTTTTTTTGTTCTTGTGTTTTAAATCTCCCTTTCTAGTCTCCTCCAATTACTGAATTCTATCTGGCCCTTAATCCCCGCATCCCAAGTAATGTTTCTCTCCCTGTGATCTCCCACCTTTGTCAAGCAGCAGTGACACCCAGGTCACATCTCACCTTGTTGGTTCTCCAAGGTTTTGTGTCTTCTGCTGAGGAGGAACAGGGGCTGTTGACGCTATGGGCCAGATTGCCTGGCTAACTCACACACCCCAGCCCTGCGCCTGGAGTGGTCGCCTCCATGCTCGCTGTTCCTTGAGCTTGGATGGTGGTGCTGGGCAGAACTGCCTGCTCTCAACAGTTCTCAGTGTGGTACATCTTGTATCGGGACAAAGGACCGAGAGAGGGTTTTTCCACGTGCTTCGCAGAGATTTATTTCCCATGAGACCCCACGGCCAAAAACCAAAAAAAGCCTGCCTTTACATTCTCTTTTAACCGGGGGAGGTTCAAGGGGAGGTTACATTTTTCCAACCAATCAGGGACACAACGGGGGGGGGCGAGAGGAGGAACCCATGGTCTGACAGCCAATCGGGAAGGCAAGGGGAGTGGAAAGGGTCACGTGCACCAATGGGGTGTCATGGAAAAGGGGAAAACCCAGGCGGAGCTTAGGATTTGCAGAGAACCCTCTGGAAATAAGGGCAGTGGTCTGGGAGGATTGACATTAGGTGAATAAAGCAACAGGTGTGTCTGGGGAGTGATGGACGACTGGGAGAGGGAGCAGAAAACCTGGGGTAGAACCAAACCATGGGGGTGGGGGTAAGAGGAACAAACCCTTGGGATAATAACTTAACAATAACTTATCAAACCCCACCACCACAGGCTGTGAGGTGTAAACCCAGCTCTGCTCAGAGGTTACTCCGTGTTGGAGAGATGTTGGGATGTTCATGCATTTGTGCACTCCCAAAAAAAGGGAAATTTGGAAGGAATTTCTGTTTTGGTGACCCCACTGCTGAGCAGGAGTTTCCTACAACAGGAGCTGCTGGAAAACACTTTTGTTGAACAGTCTCCAAAGTGTCACTGGCAGCAAATCATCCCCTTCTTAGCCCTGGATAATTTGTAAGGATATTTGGAGGCTTGTGCTGGGGCATAAATCATTAGCAGCACACAACTGATTAATGGGGAATTTCACAGAGTTCACTCTCAACTCCAAACATTTACCACTGGGCTGATTTCAGAAAATGTCTCTTCCCTTGGGATGAAAGCATCTAAATGAAGCTCAGTTTCAAGCCACAAAAAATTAATGTCAGGTATTGCCATCCCACTGTGCAAGGAGCTGTGCACATAAATCCCACCTCATGGAATTTTATCAATTGATCAAGTGTAATGCATTAGGGCATTACACTTCTTGTTTAAACACAGCTTGGTACAGAATTGCTCTGGGGTAGAACACTGTGCATGCCAAAAATCAAAGAGCAGCCCCCAAACCAGCTCTGGAGAGTTAAAGATTTGCTCAAAGGCTCGAAATACAAACGACCCCAAGGGGAGGGAGCTGCGAGGGAGCCCCTGCCCAAACAGTGCCTTAAGGGACTGCAGAACTGACCTCACCTCTGCCAAAAGCTTCCTGAGTCTTTCAAGAGGCCCACAAGAAGCCCCAGCATCTCAGAGAAGTTCCCCAGTGGTTCTGATAGAAAATTGTTAAACAAAAGTTAAAATATGTGGCTGTGCCTTTCCGCACCGGGTGGACACAGGCCCCCGGCTGGCTCAGATCTGCACAGCGGCCAGGAAGTTTTCAGTCTGGGTATGCAAGCAGGTTATCTTTACCACTGGGCTGATTTCAGAAAATGTCTCTTCCCTTGGGATGAAAGCATCTAAATGAAGCTCAGTTTCAAGCCACAAAAAATTAATGTCAGGTATTGCCATCCCACTGTGCAAGGAGCTGTGCACATAAATCCCACCTCATGGAATTTTATGCATCACCCAGTTTCAAAATTTATATTAAAAGCTCACCTAAAGTATGAAAACCACATTCTCACAATTTCATTTTTACTTAAATATATTAAGTGAATTATATTAAAATATATTTATTATTTACCCAATATATTAAAATAATCAAAAAGTCATGGGCTTATAAAAACATGTACTTTTGATGTTGCATTATCCCAGGAAAAGCTTGGGTATATCAATTTTCAACAGTGTAAAGTGCTGCTCTTCCACGGACTTGGGGTTCAGAGTAAGGTATCTTCAGAGCATGTTTTTGTCACCACCTTGTTCAAAGGACACAAAAAATGGAATGAAGACTCCGAGAAGTATTGGAGACTCATGGAAGAACATATGGCCACAGGATAGGGAAAACTATTTATGATTTAGTAAATTATTCCAGACTTCAATTGATCTACTTTGTGTTTTCTTCCTCATTACTTTCAAACAATTTAGGGCATTTTTTAAATTAAATATAAAGGTCTTAGTACATTTCAGAAAATTAATCACTTTTGGCATTTATTAGCTATTCATTTCTGTTTAAAACATGTTTTATAATTCATTAAAGTACCTCAAAAATTAAATTCTTAACAGCCATAGCCCCAAATTATATTTAAGTAAGAAAATTAAGCACAGTAATAAATAGTGAAGCATTCTGAAATATTAATTTGGCCTGTAGCATTTCAAATGTTTATTTACAATAATTATTTTGAAACCAAGTTTACATTGCCTTTGCCAGGAGTTTGCTGGGAACTTTGAGTTACATTACTAATTTCCTCAAATCTGCCCTTATTCCCTCCCTGACAAGCACTGCCAGCTCATTTAAATTAATTCTTTCAGGTATTTTGGAGTTTGATCATTTTCCATGGGTCACAGGAAAGCAAGCCCACTCTTCCTGGGCTGGTGCAGGGGGAATTAGCAGCTGGAGCTGTTAATTAACTTGAGGTTCATTTTCTACTCCCCCTGACTTATTAAAGAAATATGGGTATTGATCTAGTATTGATACCCAACTGTGATGGACAAAAACTCTCTAACAGTTTAAAGTTAGAAAGTGTATGTTTATAACGGCCGGGCAGCACGTGGGATAGTTTCCTAATACGCACTGCGAAATTCACAGGTAATTACAAAGCCTTTTATTTACAAAAGTGTTGAATACCCAAATGCAAATACATAGTCATACCCCTGTCACCTCCCATTCCTCACTTCGTATGCTAATTGGCAAAAAAGGCTATTAAGCATGCATAGTTTATTTCTTAAAATGAGTCGGGGGTCTCTTCTGTGGAGGGATCACCCAAAATGAGGAAGTAAGATGAGTCTTCCTCATCCTGACCTTTCTACCTTTTCAATGCATTCATGACAAATGAATCCTTGGTAGTACTTATAGTTTCCTGTGTTCAGTGAGTCCTTTAAGCAGGAAATCTGCAGCTATCTTATGTCCTATTTACCACATTTTGTTTTTCATTACAAGCACAGCTACATAAACATAAAGCTGACAAGCAATGAGTTACTAAATCCAGGATATCTTATCTAAGATCCAGCTTCTGTTAACTGTGAACAAAGCTTACCTATCTACTTCAGCTAATTCAGCAACTTATTATCTTAACTTTCCTAAAATACCTAATTCTTCAAATGTAATGTCTTACCCCCTCTGCAGCAGGAGCCTGAGCAGCAATAGGAAATCTCTTTTTTTGGGTTGGAAGGGACCTTTAAAACCCATTTAGTCCAACCCCTCTGCCATGAGGAGGAACACCTTCAGCTTGATCATAATGTGATTTTCTAACCTGGAAAAGCAGAATCTTAACTAATTTTGATTCCTAAATTGTTGTCTTACTATCAGAATTTACTTTTTCTATCATACAGTTTACTCCAGATGCTGAACCCTGGAGTATCAGAGCATTTTAAATTGCAATAAATTTCCTAATGAAAACAGTAAACATGCACAAAGTTCTCTTTACAAGCATACAGGTGTTTAAATCACCTTTCCTAGGGTTTAATAGCTTTTAAAAAATCACTAAAAACATACACTTGGTCTCTACTTGAATCCAAAATATTTCTATTTACCTCAAAAATCTGCATTTTGAGGTTTTTGCCCTAGATCAGAAACTTCCAGATTTGCCTCGTGCTGCTGTTTCCAAACTAGAAATTTTTGTGGTTGGCTGCACCAATTCCAGCTGCTCCGGAAGAGCGGAGGAAGAGCAGCAAGAGGGAAGTTCCATATCCAAGCTGTTGGGAAGGATGAAGCCAGAAAGCCCTATAAATATGATTGCTTAGATTCTGAGAATGTGAAACCTGTAACTGAGATAGAATTGAAAGTAAGTTTTGATGTTTGAGATGTCCTAGCTGCTGGATGCCTAGGAAAACAACCCTCAATGTATGGTTCATCCCACACCTGTACCCCTCCCCTGAAGTATCAGGTATCTGTAACCCCATTGGCCCAAGGCTTGTTCCAGCCCACCTTGAAGACCCCTGATAAGGGGTCCCAGGGGGGCTGGATGCTCTCTTTGCTTGCACCCTTCCCCGAGGACTTTCCTCTCTTGGAATTTCCTCTCCCTACTTCTCCCTTCCCCCACTTTCCTAGGCCTTGCCACGAGCTGCAGCCTGGCAGCTCAGAGCAAGGCCCCTACATCCCTTACAATAAACCTCATCTTCTAAAACCTAACTTCAGAGATCTCTCGTCTACATTTATCTACACCGTCCTGGAGTCCTCAGCAGCAGGAGGAAGCAATTTCTACACCAAGCACTGCCCAGATGTTTCCGTGTGGATCCATGTGCTGCCCTGGCCCTGTCACGCTTCTCTCTCCTGGATGGAACAGCTCCCCTGAGAATGCTCCCAGCCCAAACCCTGCCAGAGCTCCAGGAGAGTTTGGACAATGCTCCAGGGCACAGGGGTCTGTGCAGGGATAGGAGTTGGACTCAGAGATCCACGTGGAACCCTCCCAGTTCAGGATAATCTATGATCATTATTCCTGCTCCTCCTCCTTTCCCAGGATTGGGAAATCCTTGCCAAGGTGTGACCTCTGGGTTAAGGGAGATGCTCCAAGGTTGGTCCTGCCGGCGCTGCTTCTCTGCCCCTCAGCCAAGAGCAGCAAGATCTGCTTCTGGAGCAGCAGATATGAAGCTGTTCTATTAAATTCTTCAGGATATGGACATGAAGGGATCACACAACCACATCCCACAGGCAGGAAAACAAGAGAACCAGGAGAACAAGACATTCTCAAGAAGGAGAAATAAATAAAATAACAAAACACAAACTAATTCCAATAGCACAACTGAACTTGAATTCCCAGCTGTGCATCCTTTAGTCATGCTGACCACTGGAGGGTTCCAGGCGGGATCAATCCCAGCAGGAAGGCTCGGGGGCGGCTTCCTGGGTGCTGCGGGGAGTGCAGTGGCTGCGCCAGGCCAACCGTGGCTCGCCGGGACCTGCCCAGAGTGGGCACGGCAAACACTGGGAATGCCAACACGGGACCTGCACATCCCCTGGGACAGTGAATACCAGGACCAGCACAGCAGCGCCGGCATCCCGAGCGGATTTGAGGTCACTGTGACCCTGTAACTACCCGGTACCCGTTCCCCCAGAGAAGAGCAATAAAGAATTGTGTCTCCCTTTCCCCATGCTGTTCCTCATCCCTGCTCCTCACTGCTTTCTCGCACATGAAATGACTGAATTCAGCCCCAAACAAGCAGATGGTTCACAGTTTTTGTCCCGAGATTCAGGTGGTTTTAGAGTCTTTTTGCCTTCTGCAAAGCCCTGAGCCAGATGCAAGAAAGAGACTGATTTTTCAAGGTTGCATGCTTTGTTTATTGTTTCTTATCCTACAATTTTCTCAGTGCCCAACTAAGGTCTGTGCAGCTGCTTGGGCATCTGGCGACTCCTCCCGCACTGGGCTGTGGTGTTATCTTTTATACTAATTGTTACGTGTTCTTTATTTATCGTTATTTGCCAATACCTATCACTTATACTAAAAAGGTCATCCCTACTTTGACCCAATCTCCTTAAACTACTTTGTGCCACCGTCACTGCAGAAAATTCAGTGAGGGAAGAAGAAAGAAGAAGCAGGAGACAGCGCCCCAAATCCTCCATCTTGCTCCCATTCACTTCCATACTAAAAACCCAAACCTACTGTTTCTTCACCCTTTGATAAGCTAAACTACTATCTTTCACACTCTTGTGGCTTGCAATCCTTCCTGCAGAGCAGGAAGCCTTTCCCATGGACTGGGATCAAAGCCAATGTCCCTCTGGGCTCTGTTCCAGGGTCCCAGAACCCCCTGTCCAGGTCCCAGATACCTCTGCCCAGGTCTCTGACCTTCCAGGGCAACCAAAGGAATGCCCTGGACTCCAACAATGATGACAGAATACTTGTTTCTAACACCTTGCTATGAGATCAACTTTCAGTTTAGTTGCCAAGACCTCCAAACAAGGCTTTCAGCACAGCCAGGTGCCAGGTTAGGGATACACAGGGCCTGTGTTGGAGTCCAGGGCATTCCTTTGGCTGCCCTGGAGGGTCAGAGACCTGGGCAGAGGGATCTGGGACCTGGACAGGGGGGTCTGGGACCCTGGAACAGAGCCCAGAGGGACATTGGCTTTGATCCCAGTCCATGGGAAAGGCTTCCTGCTCTGCGGGAAGGATTGCAAGCCACAAGAGTGTGAAAGATAGTAGTTTAGCTTATCAAAGGGTGAGAAAACAGTAGGTTTGGGTTTTTAGTATTGAAGTGAATGGGAGCAAGATGGAGGATTTGGGGCGTTGTCTCCTGCTTCTTCTTTCTTCTTCCCTCACTGAATTTTCTGCAGTGACGGTGGCACAAAGTAGTTTAAAGAGATTGGGTCAAAGTAGGGATGACCTGTTTAGTATAAGTGATAGGTATTGGCAAATAATGATAAAGAATACGTAGCAATCAGTATAAAAGATAGTGACAGCCCAGTGCGAGGAGGAGTCACCAGATGCCCAGATCTTAGTTGGGCACTGAGAAATTTGTAAGATAAGAAACAATAAACGAAGCATGCAACCTTGAAAAATCAGAACCTGAAGACTCTGCCTATTTCTTGCGTTTGGCTCAGAGCTTTGCAGAGGGCGAAAAGACTCTAAAACCACCTGAATCTCGGAACTAAAAACCGAGAGGCCTGGATCAGCACTCCATAACTACAGTGACCATAGAAAAAGATTTGTGATTCAATAAAATGGGAAGGGACCTCAAAGCCCATTTCTTTCCACCCCTTGCTATGGGCAGGGACACATCCTCTATCCCATGTTGCTCCCAGCCCCATCCAACCTGGCCTTGACACTATCACAGATGGGACAGGCACAAGCCCATAAAAATTATACTGTGATTCCCCCATAAAAGCTTTAAGAAACAATAAACCCCTTTAAACTAAGAGAGATCCCTCCCTCTGTAATTCCAGCTATCCCCGCAGAGACCAGGACACAAACCTGGATGCTGAGGGCCACAAGAGCCCGAAATGCATCTGTTCAGGAATAAAGGAATTTGCACAGTCAGCCTGCATTAGGGCATTACACTTCTTGTTTAAACACAGCTTGGTACAGAATTGCTCTGGGGTAGAACACTGTGCATGCCAAAAATCAAAGAGCAGCCCCCAAACCAGCTCTGGAGAGTTAAAGATTTGCTCAAAGGCTCGAAATACAAACGACCCCAAGGGGAGGGAGCTGCGAGGGAGCCCCTGCCCAAACAGTGCCTTAAGGGACTGCAGAACTGACCTCACCTCTGCCAAAAGCTTCCTGAGTCTTTCAAGAGGCCCACAAGAAGCCCCAGCATCTCAGAGAAGTTCCCCAGTGGTTCTGATAGAAAATTGTTAAACAAAAGTTAAAATATGTGGCTGTGCCTTTCCGCACCGGGTGGACACAGGCCCCCGACTGGCTCAGATCTGCACAGCGGCTGGGAAGTTTTCAGTCTGGGTATGCAAGCAGGTTATCTTTACCTGCTGGGCTCAGCTTGTCAGCAGCAGCTGGTCCATATAGCGTTGTGACAACAGCGGCAGATAAAAGGATGGCTCTTGGCTAAGCAGGTTTAGAGATCGTTTATTCAAGCCGGGCTGCGGGAGATCCACAGCCCATCCAGACTGCCGACCAGAGAGAGTTTGAATTTCCCTCCCTGATCTTATAAGCGAAGGAGGATTCAGGGGAGGTTACAACAGGATAGCGAATCGGGATTCAGGGGGCAACAGGGGGTGTCCACTTCTAAGCCTTTGACCACTGACACCAAGAGAAAAGGAATTCCCCTGGGGCAACCTATCACTCGACGCCCTCCCTGGGAATTTCCCAGGCTGGGGAGGGGTCCCAAAGTGATAGACAGGGTGCCCCAGAGCAGGGGGAGGGGGGGGGAGAAGGGATGGACAATGATAGGTGGGGGGTGGGATGATTCACACGAAACACCTTGTTATACAGAAAACTCAAAAGGGGATGGACTGTTACAGAACTGGGGGCACAGTGAATTGAACCATAACATAAAACTTCTTATAAAAACTTAATAAAACAATTCTTGCACCACCACGAAAATAAATGCAGTTAAATCCATATTTTGACAAAACTGACAGCACACACCTGCTCCCTCTTCCTGCTACTGCTGGGGCAAGCAAAGGTGGGAACATCTTTACCTTAAAACATTTTGCACCCCATAAAAACACAAAAGAATGTGGGAAGGTGCCTCTTACAGTCATAAAGCTTCAGACATGAATCATGGGGAAAACAGCTCCTGAGAACCAACATTTGCAGGAAAACAAAGAGCGGGATGCAATTAAGGCACATTCTGGAGTCTCTTTTTCAACACTTGGCTCATCTCTGTCCTTGGTTTCTCCAAACATTCAGTAAGGTTGGTTTTTAATCCATGCCTTGTCTCCTCCCATCCAGCAACACCTTCACCAAGCCTGCAGATCTCAATCCCTGAGACTCAGGGCTTTAAAAAATTATTTTAATGTTTTTGTCCAATTTGATTCATTTTTCCTGCCCACCGTGAATGAAATCAAACAAATCATCTCAATCTGGGAAACTTGCACCTGCTGCCTCCTCTGTGGCTCGTCCCTCCCTTCTTCTGCCACCATTGCTAGTAAAAGCAGTGTCTTGTGTGAGCAAACAGCAACTGGGAGATGGACCTGAGGCAAAGGTGGGAAAACCTTCCTGTGCATTCAGAAAAAATAAAGTATTTACAAACCATTGTGAATACCAACAGCACCAGTAGTTATCAAACACCTCAGGAGGATTTTAAACCCAGTTTTTAATGTCATTCCTGCCACTTGTAATTCAAGTGTCTATTTTCAAAGGATCAGATCTTTGCAGGAAAATTATTTCCTCTTAATATATGGAGTCAAATTTAATAGGTACTTAAAAAACAGAGGTAGATGATCCCACCCTGAGGTAACACATCAATCCTACCACTGAATGTCTGTTTTGCTGCAAGTGAGGCATGAAACACTTGACTGAATATAAATTTATAAATACCTCTTGATATATGTGAGATTTTTGGCAAGGTTTATGAAGTAATATACATTTAATTTAGGAATGCTTGCTCATTGTTTTTTATATCCATTTGAAAAACAGAAGCAAGTGAACTTTCAAAGCAGAAGTGATGGATTTCTGTCAATTACCAAATGTTATGAATTTGCAACCCTTTTATTCTAGTACTCAAGGAACTGCCAGCTAATTAAAACTGTACCTTTATGATTATTCAGGGAGTTTGACAAAAATAAATACAATTTTGAGGTTGTCTTTGGTGTGTTGTAATTGAAGGCAGCAGTGCCAAGAGAAACACCACTGCACTGCCAAACCCAGCCTTGCAAGAAGAGAATGTAGTACAATGCAAACTTTAATGTCAATATATACAGAGCTTTAAAGAAAACATTTCTTTTAAAATTAAATGAAATAAATACAGTATCATACAAAATTCACAATATACTTAAGAGAAAGAAATTAGTTACAATATCTGATAACGGGGACCTTATGTAGAGTTTCATCTTTGAAGTACGTCAGAGAGCATGGAATTCATTGCACACTGTTCTCAATTAATGCCCTTTATGGAGATTTAGCCACTTGCCAGGAGAGTTTCAGCTCTAACCAGAGCATCAGTGCAAGATGCCAAAGTGCTTGGGATATTATGACAATGCAATTAATTAATTAATTAGAAAACACTGCTCAAAAGCCTAATGCAAAACACCCAAACCCGAACACTTGGTCCTGCAAAGCAGATCCACCTCCAGGGTCCTTGTTCCTCATGTGAAAAACCCCACAAGAGGATTCAGGGTTATTCAAACTCACTATTGGTAATAAGTTATTGCCCAAAAATTAATAATTAAGAGACATAATCAATTAAGTATCTTTTAAAGCTTTCAGAGAAAGTTTGCTTTCTTTACACAGGAAAAATCTCAAGAAAACCAATTGCTGATAATTTTGTGGGGGACTTTCTAATTATGCAAATTATTACAATACTTAATCAGCTTCAGCCATACATTAAGGGTGGGGGTTTTCAAATTTCTATCCATTCTTCTATTTGGAGAAGCAAATATTTAAAAAATAACTGGAGCAGGGACAGAGATGTTGATGCAGAAGACTGGTGTGGTATGAATGAAGTGCAGGGGTGTTACCAACAGCTGTCAGTGCACACCTAGAAGAGCTTTGGAACAAACTTTTAATGAGAATTTTATGTTGTTAACCCTACAGAGCTCCTATAAGATTATATAAGGATTCTATTATGATCACAGCTTCAGAAGCTTTCTGGAAACTGAGAAAGAAAAACCTGCTCCTTCCTCCCCTCCCACAAATATTTGCAAACTTTTAGTTCTGGATAGGACTGAAAAGCTTAAGTGCTACAGAAATACATAAAACCCTGTGTTTGCATTGATGTTTTAGCCTGATTTCACTGACACAAACCAGGAGAATTGTTATAACCTTGTGTAATTAATTTCACACAGCTCTACAGACCAGTCTCTAAGTAGATTGCAAGGAAATCTTGAAGTTTACTAGAGGTTATTTTAACTATTGGACAGCTGAAGATCAGCTTTGGAAAAGGTATTAAAACATGGAAGACAGAATTCAAGCTCATCATGACTGACTTGGGTGAGGTTTTGGATGCCTTCTCTGGCTGCAAGAACATTCAAACAACAGAGGTCTCAAATGAACAGCAGGATCAGCCCCCCGCACCTCCTGGCATGGGCAAGGGGAATTCACTGATTTTGAGCACAATGGGAAAAAGAAGAAAACCGCACAAGCCACAGATCAGTGGCTTGACTGGACCCAACCAGGAAAGCTCTCAGGAAGGGCCCTGTGACCCCACCATGGGCTCACCATGGTGCCACTGCAGTTTTTGGATATGGAACAGGAATACAAGAGAGTTCATCACTTTATAGCCAAAGGATAACTGAGGGTACAAATTTAGATATCCTGGGGTGAAAGAACAGCAAAAGAGGTCCTGAGCCCACTCCAGCTCCAGCGGGAATCTGCTTTCTGTGTGCACCAGAGCTGGAACTTACTGATAATGATCATCACCTAACACCAGAGCAGGAGCTTTTTTGGCAGGAAGCCACAGCCAAAATATTCTATCATTAAAGATTTAGTTTTGTGGAAATTCTTTTAGCCCAAATGCCTACTTCTGTGTAATTATGAGCCTTTGTGAAAATTTGGCTTTTTTTTTTCTAACTCAGGCAGTAAGAACATCACCAGTTTGTAAACTTGAACTGTGCCCAGATGATATGAAATAATTTCCACCAACCTTTCACTGCAGCCAGAGCACTTTCCCATTTCCCACCTGCTCTTCCATCTCAAACCTTTAACTGACAGCCCATGAGCAGACCATGCTACTTTTAGATATCAAAACGTAAGTTGGGAAAGAAAAGGATGAGAAACAGGCAAGGAATTCCCAAAGGAGCCTCACAAAGATGATCATTAAATACAGTAAAAGTAAACAGCAAGTGAACTCTTTCGTGTTCCTGCATATCCCAAATATTTCCAAGACTGATATGCTGAAATAGTCAAAGCAAGGCAACTTTCCCCTCAAAATAAGGATTATAATTGGCATACCAGGGTACACTGGCCTGTCAGATATAACACATCCATATGTTTTCCCCACAATAAGATAACTTTCTAATGTTGCAGTCACTGAAACGTTGCTTTTACCCCTGGAGTACCACTTGCACTAAAGGTCAGCAGTGATATAAAACAGGGATACTCTGCAATGAATCAGAACATCCATCTTGTTTGTGTTCTTTTCCTCTCACCACCTTTGTGCTGCACATCAAGAACAACTTGAGTCCCTTCAGCTACTTCCAACTGCTCTTGTGCAAAATGCTTTTAAGGTGCCTATACTATGGTGCTTCTAAGCAAACTAAAAGAAAATACCAACAGAAACACTGCTAAATGACTCATGGATAAAGCCATTAAAGATCAGCTGCTGCCTTACAAGAAAGCTGAAGACAATTCAAGTTTGATATTTTCATTGTATTCCAGGCCTTGCATTACCTCTTATCCCCAATACAACTTTTAGGACTACATTTCAACCTACATTACACCTAGACCTGGGCACAGGGAGTTTAATTTCCACCACTTTTGCCCTTTTTTTTGAATGAATTCAAATTCTTCTGGCAGTCATCTTTAAATCTACATTAAAATGACCCTGACAGAGTGTAGACAAGAGGTTTCCAGGCATTCTTGCTGGAAAAGGTCTTCAATAAGGAAAAGGAGGAGAAGCAGCTGCAAAAGGGGCAGATTTTGTATTAAATAAGGAGCTTTCCAGGAAGCAGTTGTGTTCTTTGATAAGCTTTCAAGCATTTCAAACAAGCACCTCAATACTAGGCACAAATGGCCCCTAAAGCTTCCAACATCTATCAAACGCTCAAGAAATTCCATCTGGGGGATATTCTGCGTGATACAAAGAGCACACCTATGTTTGCTAGATCATTAAGTCTCAAATCTACATATATTCATACCTAACTATTTGGCCAGATAATGTCCATCTCCCCCCACCACAACAGAAGAAAGCAGCTTATCTAAAAGTACTTCCAACACCACTAAGTCCTTCACAGGTATAAGCAAAAACCAGCCAACACCTCTTGTGAGATCTGAGTTATCACCACCACTCCTGGTGTTTGGGCCAGAATTCTCCTGGAAGTTTTTTTTTTTGCTGTCTCAAAACACTGATTTCTGTCAGTCCTAGGGTCTTGCATTTGAAAATTCAATGATGACAAATGAGCCTGAACTATGTTTGAGTTTTGGTCACTTGACAGTCTAATGTCACTAATATATTAAATATTTAAAAGCATCCTGCTATGTCACTACAATTACTCAGTGTCTACAACTTTTGAAAACACTTCTAAGTGTATCTCTGAATGAACTACCAGCAGTTAGCATTGGTTTTGAGTCAGGAAACCCCAAGGCAATTCTGGCCCTGAAATGAATTTCTTGCCCACCAGAGCATTTAGGAACAGCTGAAGTCCTAACACCAGACAGAGAGGGCAAGTGAGTGCTGGCCACAGGACGCTGAAAGGAATTTGTCCCTAACTGTGAAATTTCTTGGTCAGAATTCCCTTATCTGGGCACACAGCAAGGCTTATTTATTTTTCCCAAGCTACCCCTACAGTTAGGCGAAGAGAATTTTGCATTTCTGTTCTGTAATATTTGTACATGTGGCAAGAGATTCAGAGAGAAGCAACCTTCTACTAAAAATCAAATCAAATCAATAAAAAATAAACCCCAAGTGCCAAGTTGGTTATAATAAAGTGTCAGTTTGTCTCATATGCCAAACAAATCTAATATTGGGTATATTTAGTGGAAAGACTGCTGAGGAAAATAACACAGTAGTTGTTCTAATAGATGGGAAATATAAATAACAAAGGATTGAGCTGCATGATGTTGTTTTGAAGTGGCACCAATGTTTCTGAGAGCCTGAATTTTGACAGTTTATGCACATATTGACTTTCTCCAGCTCAGTGCAGGACACAATTTGTGGTAACAACCACTGTTAATTTTCCTGTTAGACGCCATAGCAAGCATTTATTTTGGGTCACAAGAGATCAAATTGAAGTGCAGGATCTTGTACATCCCTTTGGTTTGTATTTCCACAGAAACTCCTCGGTTACTGGCACCATGCAAACACAGACCTACCAAATCAACAGTGATGAATTAATTCTGGCACATCACATTGCTCAACTCTGCATAATAGTCATGGACAAGGGAAAGGAATTGAGTTGAATCAATGAAGTGCCCAACTACAAAATGAAGAATTTGCCCTTCACAGCAGGGTCTAAAGGTGTGAAGCAAGAAAACTCACACTGACACTTTATGTACAACTTGGTCATTGGCAATGGTCCTCTAAACCATTTTTTTAAACTGAACCCAGCAAAACTATACAGAATGTGAAAGAATATTTGCAACAGATATCAAAAGACAGTGTAGAGAAATTCATTATGGTGTACCTGATGTTTAAATTAACTTAACAGATACGGCATGTAAAATAAACACAGTGTAAACCTGTGAATTTGTTTTTTCTTTTTAAAAAAAGGACTTTTACAGAATTCAAGTAGTGTAGCAGGAAACCATAGATGCCTTTTGATCACAGGTCAGGCAAAACAGAGCCACTTGCTGGGTTTCCCCCTTGCTTGTGTTTGCTCAGGTGTCCCAGTGGATCTATAAGTCTGTGGATGTGAGCTTTTTCATGCTCCGTCGCTGAGCTAAACTGGAGGCTGCCACAGGCTCCAGCACTGGCTGAAATGTCTTGTGATTCAGTGCAGAATATGTAGCAGCCATGGCTCCCTAGAGAAAAAAGAAATACATAATAATAATTCATATGTATATATGTTTTAATCAGAAAATAAAGCAAGTAAACATTAAATACTCAACTAACTCCATTAAAACCAAACAAGACTTATGCCAGATCATGTGAATTCTCTAAAGTTCTTTAGGAAAAAAAAAAAAAATCAGTTGTTGAATCCTTCCAATGTCTAAGCATGGGTGCCTGAGACTTCTTTCTCTTTCTTTTGTATCCCTTAGATGTAGGAGTGACCTGTTAATGTAGGTCAGAATTTATATCTTTCAAGCCAGATTAGCACCAATTTCTCAAATACAGCCACTTCAGTGGCTACTCAGGTCCTGACTTAGGAGACAACTCAAGAACTACCTTACAGAAAACACACACAAAAATCTCTTCCTCTACAGAGGTTAAAAATAATTATTTACTAATTTAATTTGTAGAGGGACTGTATACAAGGGCCTGAAGTGCCAGGACAAGGGGAATGACTTCCCACTGACAGAGGGCAGGGTTAGGTGGGATATTGGGAAGGAATTCTCCCTGTGAGGGTGGGGAGGCCCTGCCCAGAGAAGCTGTGGCTGCCCCTGGATCCCTGGAAGTGTCCAAGCCCAGGCTGGACAGGGCTTGGAGCAGCCTAGGACAGTGAAAGGTGTCCCTGCACATGGCAGGGGGTGGATGGCCCAGCTTTAAGGTCCCTCCCAACCCAAACCATTCCACCATTCCATGAATTTGTCTCACTATGTAACTTAAATGTGTTGGTACTGTAGAAAACAAATAGAAAAAATGAGACTTCTGTCTGTAGCCCTAAACCAACTGAACTCCTTGCACAGCCCCCAGCTGAAGCAGCATCCCAGGTGGGTTTACCTTTACTAGATGTGGGGCATCTTGCCTGTTGAGCTGATAATGAGGCAGCTGGTCCCTACAGGCAATCCAGGAATGCTTCAGCACCTGCTCGGCCGTGTACCGCTGGTGGGGATCCACGTGCAGCATGTGTGACAACAAGTCCTGCAGGGAAGGGAAACACAAAGATTACTCAGTCCAAATCATCTTAGGTGGCCTTTAAAGCAGAAGGGATGGCAGCAATGAGAGGAGCACCCGATGTAGAGGGATTAACATAATGCCAACACACAGAGATCAGCAGACAAACAGGATCAATCTGTGTCCTGATACTGCAGAAGGCTGAGAACAATGTGTGGTACTATTGGAGCAGTTCAACAGAGCCAGCCTTGATTGCAAAGCAACTCACTGTTGTGCCTTTCGTGTTTATTATGAATGTAATCTTTAAAAGACTAGAAATACTATTCAAATGTAGCAGGCAGATTTTATGGAGGAAAGCTATTATTTGCAAATCTCCCTCCTTGTTCATTCTGCACTTTAGGCTCTGCTGACTCCTTACTACAACTGAATTCAGAGACAGTGAGACACCAGCAAGGAATTTTTCCGTCAAGAAGCCACATAAAGCATAAAGCCAACAGCAATGGACATTTGTTTTTGCCTGTTAGAAGCATTAGCAATAAGCTACTGATTAATTACAACGTTGGTCCAAAGGAGAGGTGGGTGGGAAGGGCACAGAACAGAGACAGCAATAGTTTGAAATAAAACCAAAATATGAGCAAGCTGACAGAATGTTCCCTTTGTTTTAGGTACAAAATGTGAAGCATTCTTAAATAGCATGAGAAATTCACTTCTGTGTAAGACAGCAGCAGCCAACAAGCATTCTGAATCACTCCTACTGAAATGAACAAATAGTGCACTTCCAAATGATCGGGAAAAATATTTAAACATTAATATTAAATATTAATGCTGATCTTTTTAAAAGGTAACACTGGTGATTAAGATACCCACAGAATGGGTCAACACCATCCCAGGGAATCCATATTGATTACAGATGGAGTCTTTAAATAAAATGTTGGAGCATATATCCTTCCCTGCAATAAAGTCTGCAGATAATAATAACAAACCACACTTATGGAGCAGTCTAGCTGATAAAGCTCAGTAGACTTCATTGGAATTCTACAAAAATATAAAACCAAAACACATTTTCACCTTTGCTGCATCTGAAACAGTGTCCCAGTTGCCTCCGCTTAGAGAGAATTTTCCACTGCCTATCCGTACTAGGATCTCCTCAGGAGTATCATTGGGACCATTGGCAAATGGAGTATAGCTGGTGAAAGAAAAAAAAAGAACAAAAACACCTTGTTAGATAAAAACTGCAAGAAATTGGTAAAATCTCGCTAATCAGAGTCAATATCCCACTGCCAACAGAAATATATCACAATATATAGACATACTATAAAATATTATTATTTCTAATATTAAATGGGAAGTACAGATTTATCAAGAGAATAATTTCCAATAGACAGAATTTAGCCATAAGACTAAAAACTTGCTCTTTTTCTGTTAGAGCAGAATTCAGCAAACATCTCTCATTTGGCCACTAGATGCTTCCTAGAGTTTCATCAGGTTTGAATGTTCAGGAAACTTCAGAGATCACAACCCAGAGTGTTTTACACAGGAATGCAGCAGGGGCAGGAGACACAAGGTGAGTAAAGGGGATGGGGTGGGAGGACAAGAGGCTGGAGGGTAAAAAGAAACCCACCACATATTTTCACAGACTCAGTTCCCTCCTGAAAACGGTGGGAAGTCTTTGGCTCCCCCAAGTCCTGCACTATGGGAAGAGAAACCTTGATCCTACTTGTGAGATAAACGTGGTTTATTTGGCTTTGACTCAGAGCTGCCTGTCCCACCTGAGTGTCTGTGTCATTCCATGAGCCAATGCCTCACCATTTCTATGGAAGCAAGGATACAGGCAACATTCTGGGATTTTAGGTAAACAAAACAGCTCAGAAATGTTCTTACCCTGCCAACATTGTGTAAAGGAGAACTCCCAAGCTCCATATGTCACAAGCAGCATCATATCCTTGTCTCATGAGAACCTATGAAACAAAGAGAGTTAAATATTTACCATATATTAAAAAAAAAAACAAAACCAAACCCAAAACAACACTACAGCCTAAGGAAGGGTAAGACTATCCCTGGATCATGTCAGAGATTTGATTACTGATTTTCTAATATACAGGTTGCAGTAAATACCAACAATATTTCTTGTTCCCAGGTCATCTCTTAAGTTTTTCAACAGGCACACATCTTATTTTTGAGTGTGGACTCTGCTATTTTTAAAGCAGGTTTATAATAAACACATTCCCCAGTGTTTAAAAAGCATGTGTGATTATATTTAAAGAAAAGTAGCAGAACTGTTGAATATTTTTCAAAGCATTGCTGAAATGTCTAAGCATTTGATGCATCAAAAACAGCATAAAGAAAACACAGAGAAGCTTGAAATACCTCTGGTGCTACAAAGTTTGCCGTGTAGCAGGGAGTTAGAAGTAGTCCATTTTCTCCTCGAAGTTGTTTTGCAAATCCAAAATCACAAATCCTGATGGAATCAGCATTGTTTGAATCATCAGTGTATAAAATATTACTGGGTTTAAGGTCTCGGTGCACCACCTTTAAGCAAAGACATTAGAAAAGCCATCATTTAGGAGAAGCAGGTACATTTGTTTGTAATTTACAATTTATGAAAGCTATTCTCTAGAGGAATATACTTATGAGAGTTTTAAACAACTATATAACTTTAAAGTACCAAAAAATTCTAGTTCAAGTAATGTAATAAAAACCTCCTGGTTCATAATGCAATTGGAACCAACATCACCATTTGGCAACAAGGACAAAAATCTGCTTTTTCATAAAGCGTAGAGTCCAAAGAGTAAGCCCCCGACACAAAGGCTTTGCCAGGATAACAGGATAAGTTGTTTCTATTATTCACCTTTGTGATAAAATACAAAGCCTTGTAGCATGAGAACAAGCCAAGCAAAGCACACAGGGCAAAGGAGTGGCAATTTCAGAGCTGTGACAGGGGTGTGGGGTGGGAGGGCTCACTCACCCCCTGGCAGTGCAGGTAGTCCACGGTCTTGGCAATGGTGAAGAGCACAGCGCTGGCCTCCCGCTCTGAGAAGAATTTCTGCCTCAGGATCCGGTCCAGCAATTCCCCCCCCTTCATCAGCTCTGTGACCAGGTAGATGAATCTGCCATCATCATACACCTGGGGAGAGGTTGAACAGTGCACTCACACAGAATACACTCCAAGCTATTAAAAGGCAACATCTGCAGTTACACATCCCCAGAAATCCCCTCCTCCCACAGGAGCGGACAGCACAAACAGCAGGGACTGCCAAAGCAGGGAGTGCAAGGCAGCTCATGTGTCATCCTGGAAGTTCATGACTCAAGCTGTTAATTCATCACTCTGAGTTACATTTCTCAGTGTAAGAACTTCTGTTGGAAGAGGAGAGCAGCCCTACAACTCCCTACTGCTCCTCCCTTCTAGGGTCATTCTGGCATAGACAGGACAACATGCAGGCCACTGCTTTTTCTTTTTCTTTTCTCTTCTTTTCTACACATTGGCTGCTCCTTTGAAACAAGAAGAAATATGGCATTTCTAACCTTTACATCATTTATCATTTCAGGCTGGTTAAACAGGCTTTAGAAAAAATTAGTATCAGGACAAGGTTGTATTTTGAAACACTCCCTCTACTATTACATACTGCTCTCCCAGTAGATTTTTCTATAAAAGAAAGTTAATAAATACCAATAAACTGCCTATATCTGCATTTATTTTTTCAGCACTGTCTAATAAGAGGCAGCAGGAAAGGAGGTACATACATCCTTTAAAGTAATAATATTTGGATGTTGCCCATAACGCATGAGAATCTCGATTTCTTCTGAGGGATCCCTTTTGCTTTTATCAATTATCTGCAAAATATAACAGGAAAAACAACTTGCATAAGCAAAGTCTATTTAACAAAGGCATTTTTTTGTATTTATATTCTCATTTAAACAACAGAATAAAAAAATTCTAGAGTTCATTACTTCTTACTAGTCATGAGTAATTAATCTCCCAGCTTCTAATCCCATTTATTCATTTCTTGCTCTATCCTTGTTAAAACACTGTCATTAATGCAGCCTATCCTGCTCCACTGAACAAGGAAATGCACTGGTCTGAAGCATCACTAATTCCCTGCAGCCCAGTTCCACCCTTGTGAATCCCATTTTATTTCCGGTGTTACCATCGTTGTACAGGATTTTCAGCTTTCAAGATTGTAACTTATAACAGAATCACAGAATGTGTAGGTTGGAAGAGACCTTCAAGATCATTGAGTCCAACCCATCTCTAATACCTCAACTAAACCATGACACCAAGTGCCATATCCAGTCTTTTTTAAACACTTCTAGGGATGGTGACTCCACCACCTCCCCGGGCAAGCCATTCCAGTACTTTATCACTCTTTCTGTGAAAAACTTTTTCCTAATATCCAGCCTATATCTCCCTTGTCGCAGCTTGAGACTGTGTCCTCTTGTTCTATCTGTTGTTGCCTGAAGAAAGAGACCAACCCCCAGCTGACCACAGCCATCCTTCAGGAAGTTGTTGAGAGTGATAAGGTCACCTCTGAGTCTCCCTTTCTCCAGGCTAAACAATCCCAGTTCCCTCAGTCATTCTTCATATGGCTTGTGCTCCAAGCCCCTCACCAACCTCGTTGCCCTCCTCTGGACACGCTCAAGCATCTCAACGTCCTTCCTAAATGGAGGGGCCCAGAACTAGACACAATACTCAAGGTAAAGCACATAAACAGCCACAATAATTAGAAAATTCACAAATATGAGTTTTCAAATCTACTAGTCAATATTATCAGAATGTCAGAGTGGAATTTATGCCAATACCTTCACAGCAAACTCCATGTTTGTAGCTACGTGGATGCATCTCTTGCAAACAGAGTAGGAGCCCACACCAATATCTTCCTTCAGTTCATAGACATCAGTGAACTGTGCACTGTTTCCATGAAGCTGCTTTAAAAAAATCACAGGCTAATGGTTATCTAAAGCAACAGGATTCTCTTTGCCATTACACTGCTACCAACAGCAGAAGTTTCTACTGCTTGCTCATGACTTTTCTTTGAAATTCTGCCTCCAGAGAAACAGTAACCCACTTTTAAAAATCAAAAAAAAGGAAGTATTTAATAAGAAATGTTTTATAACGGTCTCCTCAACTGTCGCAGTGTCCTTCTCGGAGCAGCGGCTCCATCCACCCAAGCTAGCTCTGACACTGCGATCAGTCGGGGAAAACTCCTCTGAATTTTGGGAACCAGAGGAGCGGCTAAGGGGGTTTTCCCCTGATCATGGGAGAGACCTCGCTGAAGACGGAGGCAGGAGTCGGACTCAGTTGGAGGGCAAAGTCCAAGGTGTTTATTCAGTCCCGCCTGGGGACATCCTAACCTCAGGGAAGCTGCTCCAGCCGAGCCGCCCGGGGTGATGAGCTCCGGGATTAAATACAGGGGAGGGACTAAGGGAGGAGACAAACCAACATCCAATGAGGGACAAGGTGGGAGTGGAACAGGGTTGGAGGGACATTTAAAGAAACCAATGAGAACATAAAGGGAGGAACCGCCTTGGCTCCTGCCCTATCACTCGATGTCCTTACCCAAACTCTAGAAGCCGGGAGGAACAATTGAATGACAGGCAGGGCCCGTAGGAGGGGACTAGGAGGAATATGGGAGGGTTGACAGAGAAGGGGGGCAGGGACAAACGTTAGAACATAACATTTCTTAGGAGAACAGGGAAGTGAAGAACAAACCATTACAACGAAAATAAATAACATAAAATACAATATGAAAATAAATAACACAGAGCACAATGCAACATTTCCCCCTTTTTTATCAAATTAGGAGGAGGAAAACTCAGTCCATGGGAGATACCCCTAAAGCTGAGAAAATAAAAAGGATGATAAATAATGTAAACAGAATGCCCAGAAAAAGCACTGTCAGGGAAAAGAGGGGATATTTAAAGGGAGAGGATACGGCGCTTTCTCCTTCTCCAGGCGGTGTTGACTACTTGTGGGGCCTCTGCTGGTGGTTTTACACTTTTAGGGATGAATGGTTTCACTCACTTGGATGGCACCCACCTGAGACCTGAGGGAGTGGACACGCAGGTGTATCCACAACCCCAGGCGACCAGATCGTAAGGACCCTTTGTCTCCCGGGTTGCTGGATCTTTAAACAACACTGGTAGCTTTGCTTTCAGCTGCAGCTGGCAGTTCTCCCTGAAATGGTGCACGATTGGCGGGTTAAGATTTTCATATGTACAATTTAAGAAATTTAAGGTGAACAAGGCCTTGGACAACCGGATTGAGGGTGTTTCTATTTTTACAGCCTGTTGTTGCTGGCTGAGGACCCTTTTGATGTTCTGGTGGGTCCTCTCCATGATGGCTTGACCTGTCGGGGAGTAGGGGATGCCTGTTTTGTGCTTTACTCCCCATTGCTGCAGGATGCTTCTGAACTCCTTAGACTTGTACGTGGGCCCATTATCAGTTTTTATTGATTTGGGGATGCCCAGGAAGGAGAAAGCCTGTATTAGGTGTTTCATGGCATCACCAGACTTCTCCCCTGTGTGGGCAGAGGCATAGACAGCTCCAGAAAAGGTGTCCACTCATACAT